>NC_142487.1:28010714-28326428 GCF_049115385.1 Moschus berezovskii | reverse complement strand
TTGAATCGGTGATGCTCTGCAACCGTTTTATCCTTTGCTGCGCTCTTCTCCGTTTGCCTTCAATCTTTACCAGCATCAGGGTCTTTTCCAACAGCTTTCAAAGCCTACTGAGAGGGGGAAGCATAGTGAAGATCCTTTATCAATTATGATTTGGGCATCAATCAATGGAAATTTTTAATGGTTTTAAGCTAACATTTTTTGAGAGAAGTTGCCTTAAAATGATACCAACTATACATCAGTAACTCAGATATTTCAGAAACAGTTTCTGAAGCCATACTATGTGCCAAGCACTGTATGAGGGAGTTCAGTTCAGTTCAGTCGCTCAGTCGTGTCCGACTCTTTGCAACCCCATGAACCACAGCACGCCAGGCCTCCCTGTCCATCACCAACTCCCAGAGTTCACTCAAACTCATGTCCATCGAGTCGGTGATGCCATCCAGCCATCTCATTCTCTGTTGTCCCCATCTCCTCCTACCCCCAATCCCTCCCAGCATCAGACTCTTTTCCAGTGAGTCAACTCTTCGCATGAGGTGGCCAAAGTATTGGAGTTTCAGCTTTAGCATCAGTCCTTCCAATGAACACCCAGGATTGATCTCCTTTAGAATGGACTGGTTGGATCTCCTTGCAGTCCAAGGGCCTCTCAAGAGTCTTCTCCAACACCACAGTTCAAAAGCATCAATTCTCTGATGCTCAGATTTCTTTATAGTCCAACTCTCACATCCATACATGACCACGGGAAAAACCATAGCCTTAACTAGACGGACCTTTGTTGGCAAAGTAATGTCTCTGCTTTTAATATGCTATCTAGGAAGAGGAAATGAAAACACACAAGTAACAAAAAGAATCATTTTTCTCAAGAAACTTAAGGTTGAGTTGAGTTAGCAAGCTATCATAAAGTTAAAACCATAGGAAGAAGGCACTTGTCAAGAATCTTGTACAACATAGGGGATACAGCAAATATTTATTAGTAACTATAAATGGAACATAATCTAAACAGATTATAAACCGTGATATTGTACATCTGTAATTTATATAATATTATGCATCAACTATACTTCAATAAGTGGAGAAGGAAATGGCAGCCCGCTCCAGTATTCTTGCTGGGCATGAACAGAGAAGCCTGGCAGGCTACAGGCCTTGGAGCTGCAAAGAGTCAGACAAGACTTAGTGACTCAATAGCAACACTCAATACGGGGCTTCTATGGTGCCTTACTATGGTGCCTTACGTTACTTTGCCAACAAAGGTCCATCTAGTCAAGGCTATGGTTTTTCCCGTGGTCATGTATGGATGTGAGAGTTGGACTGTGAAGAAAGCTGATTGCCGAAGAATCGATGCTTTTGAACTGTGGTGTTGGAGAAGACTCTTGAGAGTCCCTTGTACTGCAAGGAGATCCAACCAGTCCATTCTAAGGGAGATCGATCCTGGGTGTTCATTGGAAGGACTGATGCTGAAGCTGAAACTGCAATACTTTGGCCACCTCATGCGACGAGTTGACTCACTGGAAAAGACTCTGATGCTGGGAAAGGTTGGGGGAGGGAGGAGAAGGGGACGACCAAAAATGAGATGGCTGGATGGCATCACCGACTCTGTGGACATGAGTTTGAGTGAACTCCGGGAGTTGGTGATGGATAGGGAGGCCTGGCGTGCTCTGATTCACAGGGTCGCGGAGAGTCGGACACGACTGAGCGACTGAACTGAACTGAATGGTGCCTTAGTGGTAAAAAACAAAATCAACAACCCTCATGGCAATTCAGGAAACACAGATTTCTTCCCTGGGTGGGGAAGAGCCCCTGGAGAAGGAAATGGTAACCAACTCCAGAATTCTTGCCTCGGAAATCTCATGGACAATGCGATTGTTGGACTAAACAACAAAAAAAGACTTCAAAAAAGACTTCCTGACAAATAAGTGTATTAAGATAAATGTAGTACTGTTTACAGGGACATAGTTATATCAGTAACATGGGAAATTGATCAAAAATATTTGTCTGAATAGAAGCCAAAGCTCACTTGTGATTACGATTATTATTGTTATCATTATTAAAGACTTTAAATGATTTAAATTTGCTGTGCTGTTAGTATAGCAGGCTAAGTAAGTTAGCCATGAATTCAAGGAGAAAAGAAATGAGTGTGATCCTCATGGGCAATTTGTCCCTCAACCTTGAGTTGATTCTTACTTTCTATCTGCTCGGTTTCTTTGTTTTGCTTCAGAATCTACTTGGGAAGGAATTCTGAATATGTCTATGAGTAAAAACTTATTTCCTGGGATACCACATTTTTAGGGAAATGTTCCTCCTTTTTTCAGCGGCTGTTGGTGGTTTAGAAAACAGTGTGACGGGGCAAACCCATGGAGTGTTCGTAAGGGGAGGACACCTGGAGAGCATAATTTTAGAATAAAAGTCTCTTATCAGCACAGCTGTACTTTTTCATCTGGGTTCTGGCCCCAGCCATCAAGGCGTCAGTGAATTTCTAGGAGAAACCGGATTTTACAGGTGCCTTCAAATGCTTTGCATTTGGCCCTGGATTCCGAGAATTTACTGGAAAGTCGAGGGAGCTCTCCAGTGAGCCGCCTATCTGATCTGAAATAAAAAATAGAGTTAGGATTCACCGGGGGCAAGCTGGCGGCTGGCTGCTTTGTCTTTTTAGTTTGCTTCTTTGTTCTCTTTTGTGCTCAGGGTCCCAATTATGGTTAAAACAACCCGCTTTGAGCGGGCATGCATGCCAGCTTGGCATAGCCCAACACTGTTTAAATCTCTGAACTTGCCGAAATACATGCACATGTTTTTTTGGAAAAGAATTTCCCATTTGGGGATGGATTTTTACAGCCCTCTTTCCCCTTCTCTTTTCTTTCGTTTTTGGTTGCAAACCTGTCATTTTATCCACTACCTGCAGTCTTTGGTGGAAGACATGAGAGAGGCTGAAGGTGGAGAGAAAGGCCAGAAGAAGCGGAATTTGACCGTTTTATGTGAGTCGCGGGAGAGACAGCGGGGTGGCGGCATTTGCAGAGTGACTTAGCATGGCTGTCTCACGTCTTCTGAGACTCAGAAACGGCTTTTAGATTTTGTTTGTTTGCTGTTGAGCCTAAACCAGTCAACGCAGCACTTCATTTCTTGATTCTTAAATCGGAGATGCTCGGATCTGCAGAAACAGAATTGCTCTGCTGTCACTAAATTATGTATTTCTCATTTAGAAAACTTCCCAAGTTGACTATAAATAAATTAACTCTAGTTCTGAATATATTAAGACTTTTATTTTGTGGATATTCTTACGGTGCCTATAAGGTTCCAAGGTTTTAGTGACTACTGCTCAGGTAAAAACTTTACATCTAAAACAACTTATTCATCCAAATTAATTTTATCTTTTTAATGAGGCAAGTTAGTCAAACTTTACTTTTCCCGCATTATTAACATCTTTGCATATTTCACAGACATGGAAAATTTCAAATGTAAAAATGATACAGAAATGATAAGAAGAACAAGAAGAACTGAGCTATATTAGATGTGCCAGAATTATATTAGAAACTAAATAAATACCTTTTGAATGAATTAATAAATGATAATGGCTGACATTCTTCAAATGTTAAATACTTGGCTGGCATTGTGCTAAGCACTGTTTTAAGGACAGCTTTGTTGAAATATAATTCATATATTTGCAATTCACCCATTTAAACTGTACAGTTTGTAGTTTTTAGTTACTTAACTATGTGCCACCATCGCCACAATCTCAGAACATCTTTATCGCCGCAGAAGAAACCCTGTGCCCCTCTCCCTCCGGCCCCAAGCAGCCACTGACCTACGTGCTATCGGTACAGATTTCTCTACTCTGCACATTCAAGTGAACGGCGTCAGAGTGTGTGGTCTTTGTAACTGGTGTCTGTCACTCAGCATGATGTTTTCAAGGCTGGTCCAAACTGTAGCATGTACTAGTAGTTTATTTGTGCCACGTATCTTACAGTTAATCACCACGGGAACCTCCACAGGGGTTTCTGTTGAATTTCCACTGGTCATATGAACACAATATAAGCCTCAGGATAATCAGATGACTAGCCCAAGGTCACATAGTGCTGGAACGGGAACCAGCACTCTCCAGCCATCCTTCTGTTGTCGAGAAGCTTCTTCAGTCTTGGGCAGTTTGGGAGCTTGAGGTCCTTCTAGAGGCCCATGCAGAGAAGGGCCTCAGGTATCCCTGTTGTCATCTGGGGCTGTCTCGGGAGAGCGTGGGGCCGTAACGCCGCCCGGCTGAGCCTTGTTCAGGAAGTGGGTGGTGTGTTTTGTTTGGGGGTGCTTTGAAGCACAGGCTGCTGTGAGGAGCGCTGAGGTAGGAACTGAACCTGTGGTGGATTCTTCTCAGGATTAGGGTTTTCCCTGGGGCACTGGCAGTGAACACACTTTGGGGACAGAGCCGACAGGTTTGCTTCAAGGTTCTGAGGAGGGCAGGCTGCAGCGAAGGAAATGGCTCCCGCTGGGAAAGAAAGACCTCCCTGCACCTCTTCCAAAAGCCGGAGCCGCCTGCATGCACTCAGCCCCTGCAGCCTTCACTCACCACAGTGAAGCCCGTTAACTCCTACAAACCTCCCTCAGTTTGTGTGTATGTGAGTGTCCGCCCCCTTTGATGGCAGCTGGATGATTTCCACCTGGTTCTCATGCTTGCGAATACTCGGTTAACAAAGGCTGAGAAAGGGTGACGCCGGAGGTTCCTGTGCTCAGGTCCCTGAGGGCCTGGGCCTCCCAGGCGGCGCTCCTGGTCAGGAACCCGCCTGCCATGTAGCAGGCCTAGCAGACGTTGGTTCCACCCCCGGGTGGGGAAGACCCCCTGGAGGAGGGCACGGCACCCCGCTCCAGCCTTCTTGCCTGGAGACTCCCACGGACAGAGGAGCCTGGGGGGCTGCAGTCCATGGGGTCGCAGAGTCAGACGGGACTGAGCGCCTGAGCACCGCGCACCTGAAGGGCCTGTGATACCGGTCGGTGCTGCGACTCCGAGTAACTAAAGAACTGAGGGATCGAGGTGGTGGAGTGGTCCTAGAAGATCATCATGGGCCTCAGAGGCAGAGGGTCTCCCAGCTAGGAAATCGCTGCCCCTCTGGAGCTGGTGGGTGTGGGGGCCTGCTGCTTCTCCAGTCATTCCGCCCTCAGGGGGCATCCGCGCCCGCTAGACTTGCGCTGTGCTCCGCCGTCCAGGGTCCTGTTTCTGTGGACACCCTCTCAAGCCCCAGATTTCCACGGGGCACGTTTAGTGGCCAGATAATTTGCAAGAGTGAAGAAATGCCTGTGCTCTTACCCGCACTGAGCGCTCGGTGCTCGGCAGCAGAAAGCCATGCGCTTTGTTAATTCAGCAAAGGCCCGCGGGGCACCTTCAGGGGCCGGGGCACCCGGGCGCGCGGGGCACGTCCAGGAGCTGAAGGTCCCCGCACTTGTGGAGCTGAAGCCTTGCTCTTCACGGCCCTTGCTTCTTTATTCCTTTTTTAAAATATTCTGCTCTGTATGTATTTTTTTAGGCATTTCACTGATAATTAGAATCTCCATCAGAGGACAAGTTGGGTAGGTTAAAAAAAATTGAATTCATTTTGCTATTTCAGTTCTATTAAAAAGAAATTATATGGAGTTGTGGTTTCACCTAATAGACAAAAGGCTGTTTTTACATTATGCTCATATTTCAATTATCTATGCTAACCCTTACGCCTATTTCCACGGATAATAGCTGGCTTCACTTCTGGAGCTATTGCTGAGTGGGTTTCATTTTCGTTTTGCTTCAATATCACTGTCAAAAAAAGAATTGGGAGATTTCCTCAACATATAAATAGAGAGGGAAAATATTTTGTAGTTCCTTTCTTCAGAAGGATGATCTAGATAAATTTGTACATATTTTATTTCTAGCCATCAACAGCACAGCACAACGCAAGCCGCTTCAATTACTTCAGCAACAAGCTAGCAATGCAACTGTATCATTGAAATCTTTCATCTTTCCTCTTTGACTTGATGTGCGTTCTACGCAGTATATCAGCAAAATCTCATCAACTCCAGTCTCCTTGAGGCTAATAAATCTCAGTCACAAATTAATCTCGCACAGAATGAAAAAAGAAGGCCGCAAGAGGAAAAAGCTAATGGCCACAGTCAGTCACCACCGTGTTTCCCGAGAGAAACTCTCTCAAGCCGTGCCAAGAGAGCTTCAGACTCTTTGTGTGGATGCTCTGTTGCCAAGTTGTGTCTGACTCTTTGAGACCTGATGGAAGATAGCCCGCCAGGCTCCCCTGTCTGTGAGATTTCCCAGGCAAGAAGACTGGAGTGAGTTGCCACTTCCTTCTCTAGATCTTCCCAACCCAGGGCTCGAACCTGGGTCTCCTGTGTCTCTTTCGTTGGCAGGTGGATGATTTACCATGAGTGCCACCTGGGAAACCCTAGGTTCTTGAACCAGCGTCGCTGTTATCACGTTGGCTGTTGCTTTCATGGCTTTCACTGCTGTGTTTCTGTGGGGGCAACGTGACCTTTGGGTGATTGTTTATTCAACCAGTGAAGTCATTGTTGTTCCAGTCACATGGTGAGAATTGTTCACACAGCTTAAATGATGATCTTGTTCACACCGAACTGGGGTCTTTCACATCAGTCTTCCTTCAGATATAAGAGCTGGAGACATTTCTATCATTAGGATGGACGTTTCCCTTCAGACACCTAGATGGACTCAGAGTCTACACCCACAGCAGTATAGCTGTCTTCTTACTCTCTCTTGAGTGGGAAGCTTGCTGATGTAAAACGTCTCCAGGCGGGGACCTACAACGTCACGTATAAAGAAATGAAAAGTCACATTTTGTAGTTGTAGCAAACTACTAAAGGTCAGAGGAAACAGAAAAAAAAAAAAAAAGAGAGAATGTGGACTGTTTCTTTTTTCTCAGTGTCCAAAGTCAATGTTATGAGATGATACTGCGAATGAAGACATTAAAATATAGCTTTGATTACACCAAATGTGTCTTGTTAAACACAAATGATCTCTGTGGAGAATTTTGCCAAATGAGTGTGGCACAAATGCCATCATCACCAAGGGAGCATTGTTACCTTTTAAATAAATCTCAAACCAGAGTCACCAAAATGTGAGTCTTATTTACAACACCTCTGCATTTCCACAGATTTTCAGGTGGAGTCAGTCACCATGTTTGTCACTAAGATGTTTGTCACTCCGTGGGGAACAAGCCCTGAATAAAATTTAAAACATTGAAGAAATTTGGACACTAATTAAAGTTACATGATATTTGAGAGGCCAAACAAGTTTGTTAAAGATCTTTGAAGTCACTAATTAAAAATGAAAATCATTAAAATATAAACACATGGTGTTTTCCTTCTTTTTTGGTTCAGTGCATGAAACCATCAGATTAAATTCTTTGCCTTAAGTACTGTGTTCAGGGTTAGCACCTGCAATTAAATTTTCTGCCATTTATTTCTTCAGTTCTCCCATTAACTGAAAAATCATTCAGAGGTGGCCCAGAGGAGATAGGGTGCTGGTGTTACAGCCAGCCATTGATGTAACGTAAAATGTTCTTGTTCATTTTTGCATGGCTTTGTTCTCTGTCTCTGCCTCTTTCTTTTTCAATATAAATCCAAGGTAGACAGTGACAGCTGGTTCTTTGTGTTCTCTCTGTTTTGGCCTCTTGGGTCCCTTCTTTAAACTTAATATAGACTGAGACTAAAGATTTTTTTAGACATGTCAAGGAACAAGATAGCAACAGATATCTGGTAGGGCCAAAGAATGCCTGAGAAAAGCAACATTGCAAGATGCAGATGATTCCAAAATCAACGTGGAAACAAACATGGCAACAGAGCAGCTGCTTCTCCCGACTCAAGGCACTAACCCACTGACTTCAACCCAAAATGATGGATCTCTAGCTCCACAGGCTTTTTAAATTTATTTTTTGGTTCTTTCCTTTTTTTTTTTGATGGGCTATTTTCCTTTCAGTCCTGGAATTTGAGGTCTGAAATAATGAACAATCCAGTGATTTCTGTTGACAAAGCTGCTGCTGCTGCTAAGTCACTTCAGTTGTGTCCGACTCTGTGTGACCCCACAGACGGCAGCCCACCAGGCTCCCCCGTCCCTGGGATTCTCCAGGCAAGAACACTGGAGTGGGTTGCCATTTCCTTCTCCAATGCATGAAAGTGAAGAGTGAAAGTGAAGTCGCTCAGTCGTGTCTGACTCTTCACGACCCCATGGACTGCATGCAGCCCAGCAGGCTCCTCCGTCCATGGGATTCTCCAGGCAAGAGTACTGGAGTGGCTGCCGTCGCCTTCTCCGGTTGACAGAGCTAGAATCTCACATTTTTCAGTGATCTCACCCTCGGTCATAGCCTCGACACCTACCGGATGAAAGGCTTGCCTTACCCAGTGAGACACCTGTCGGGTCTTTCTCTTACATTTCTCCAGATTCCTCTCCTGCCCCTCTGTATTTATAATTCAGCACAACAAGGATACAGAAAACTCACCTACAGTGTTGATATCAGCCCCCTGTCATTATTCATTTAGGTTATTTCAGACTCTAACCAAATATATGTAATATCTCATTATAAATCTCCCAGGTGGCGCTAGTGGTAAAGACCCCAACTGCCAATACAGGGAACATAAGAGACAGAATCCATCCCGGGGTCGGGAAGATCCCCTGGAGGAGGGCATGGCAACCCACTGCAGTCTTCTTGCCTGGAGAATCTCATGGACAGAGGAGCCTGGCGGGCTACAGTCCATGGGGTCGCAGGGAGTCAGACATGACTGAAGTGACTTAGGATGCACACATATATAGCTAATACCTGCTTACATAAATATAGGACCAAGTTCTATAATTACCTAGGAGAATGGATTAAGGAGATAAGTATGTTTTATTTTATCACTTCAGTTCAGTCTCTCAGTCGTGTCCGACTCTGCGACCCCATGGACTGCAGCACGCCAGGCTTCCCTGTCCATCACCAACTCCTGGAGCTTGCTCAAACTCATGTCCACTGAGTCGGTGATACCATCCAACCATCTCATCCTTTGCTTTATTTTAAACATTCTGTCAAAAATCCCCTCCAGAAAATCTGTAGACCTTCATTTACTCTTTAAACAGCAATAAACAGAAACGTCTCTATCATATTTTTTGTTCTGAAAAATCACCAAGAATTTAATAGAAAGAAGAAAAAGAAGAGGAAGGGGATTGTGCCAAAGGAGCTCATTTTTTTCTATGAAGTTTTCAAGAATTCCTCAGTGAAATAATTTTCTTTTAAAAGTTTCATTTTGATTTATTTTTTACATTCCTTTCTCATCCTTTCTTTTTCTTTGGGACAACCTTAAGGGTTTTTCCCATGTCAGAAACAGCTGTTGTCAATCATCTTCCAGGGTCAGTTAAAACTTTTAGTAAAAAGCAATTCTTAGGCACAAGTTCACATGCACAGCTGGTGCCCCCGACCCCAATGCCAGGGCTGGGTGTAGTTGGAAGGAAGCACCTCGGTGGGCCTTTGCTCTTGAACAGGGAATATCACACAATGGTTCAGACATCGCCCGAGGAGTAGTTGGGCTTCCCTGGTGGCTCAGTTGGTAAAGAATCTGCCTGTAATGCAGGAGACCTGAGTTTGATCCCTGGGTCGAGAAGATTCCCCTGGAGGAGGAAATGGCAAACCACCCAGTATTCTGGCCTGGGAAATCCCACGGACAGAGGAGCCTGGCTACAGTCCATGGGGTCACAAAGAGTCGGACAGGACTGAGTGACTCTTTTTTTTTTAATGTTAATTGTATTCAGATTTAAGTGTGAAAAAAATCTTCAACCATTTCTAGTTTTCCTTTCACAATAGTGCTATTTCCCACTCAGGCACAGCGTTCTGAACCACCTGACCATCCAACACCGTCTGCACTGCCAGCACCCCAGTCTGAGCTTCTGGGCCCTCCTGTCTGGGCTGTCCTGGTAACTTGATGATGGCTTCTTCCTGCTTCCTCCCTGCGTATGGCCTAGTCTGGTGGTCCGGGTGGTAAAGCCAAATGAAAGCATGTCTCTTGCTCTAAATTCTCTGCTGAGTTTCCATGGCAGTAGGATGAAATAGCTCAGGAGACCCTGCCAAGTCTGGCCCGCCCGACGCTGATCTCCTCTCCTTCTCCTGCAGTCTTCTGGAGTCTTCTCCAGTCTGTCCCCGTCCCGTCCCCTCTCTGGCCCCCGCCCGTGTCAAGCGTACTGCGGTCTCGGGGTGTCTCACTCGCTGCTGTCCCGGCGTCTTCTCTCGGAGCGCCCCCCTCCCAGCTGCTGTGTGGCCGCTGCCTCTCGCCATTCTGTGCTCAGCTCGAGCGACGCCTCCTCGAACGGCCTTCTCAGACCTTGTGTCTAAGACAGCGCCTTCCTCTCACCATTCTCCGTGTCAGCTTCTCATGTTTGTTCTTCCTCAGAGCATTTATTGGGAACCGAATCCCGTGACTGGTTTCTCAGTTTCCACATCCTGCCTCCATATTCCTCAGAGGAGTGTACGCACTATGGTGCAGACATCTTGTCTACCATGTTCGCCAGTGCCTGAGACGGAACTGATGCTCGTAACTATTTATTGAATTAATTGTCGTTGAAACCTCTCTCTTCCTTATCCAATCAGTTTCCTATCTGATTGATTTTTATTCCTAAATTGTTCTTGCCTCTGTCTGTTTTTTATTGTCCTTCTCTTTTAGTTGAACTTTATGTCCTCTGTCCTAGGCTTCTGGATGAGCCTCCTAACTTACCTCCCCATGTTCCTTTTTCTCTCCCTTCAACACATCATGTAAACTTCTTAAGAGAATATTTTGGTCAGGGGCTTCCCTAGTGGCTCAGACAGTAAAGAAGCTGCCTGCAATGCGGGAGACTGGGGTTCAATACCTGGGTCGGGAAGATCCCCTGGAGATGGGAATGGCAACCTAGTCCAGTATTCTTGCCTGGAGAATCCCATGGGTAGAGGAGCCTGGTGGGCTACAGTCCATGGGGTCACAAAGAGTTGGGCAAGACTGGGCGTCTAATGGCTTACTTTCACTCTGGTCGTGTGGTTTTCAGGTTTAAAACCTCCGGTAGATTTTTCTAGCCTGAAAGCACCTCGGCGACACATTTCAGTACCTTCCTTTACTATGACTGTCTAGTGCACGTACTCTGGGAGTTGGTGATGGACAGGAAGGCCTAGCGCACTGCAGTCCATGGGGGTCGCAAAGAGCTGGACATGACTGAGCGACTGAACTGAAGAGTGCACACACATCATCAGTGCAATTAGACTTGCTTTCCTCTGACTGCAGTAGTCAGTATGTGACCCATGAACCCATTTCCCTGGAGTCCTTACCTTGAAGGTATAAGTGAATTTTTAGAGGTCAAATTTCTTTCTTTTTGCTGGGCTGTGAAACTGGAGAAGGTGAGCTTCCTGAACGACCAAGTTCCCTGGCCACCTGGTCATAGCCCATCGGCAACAAGACAGAAAAAAAAAAAAAATCCCATACATAAAAGACATTAGAAGTGATTGCAAGAGTGAGAAGGAAAGAGAGAAAAAGGGCTGATCTCATTTGAGTGCTTGGATCCAGCCGTATCTGAATTTACCTCTGCCCTTTACTTAAGCAATTGTGGAAGTCAATGAATTTCCAGCTTTTTAAAAATAGATTTCTCTTTTGCAGAAAACTGCTTTGGTTCAGGTTTCCATCGCTTTCAATCACGCTTTCTGATTAATGTGACCTGTCTTTCAAACCCTTCTACAGTTTGATCAGATCTTCCTTGACTCCCTCACTCTTCCTTTAGTCTCCATGCTCTCAACGCCCTTCTGCCCTTTTAACTTCTCTTCCTGCCGTTCGGTGCTGCTTCTCCCTGCTTTCCTCTTCTAAACCCCTCTAGTATTTCATGGTTTTGACATTTATTTAAAAGTAACCATACAAATACCACCTAATGGTATTTCTGCTGTTAATCGTCTGTGTTGTAGATTAGGAGGTCAAAATGCAGCTGCCTGTAGGGTTCAGGAATTCCATGTAAATGTGTGAATTGGGCCTGTGTGATATGATGAAGAGTGGCACATGGTGATTGGAAGGGGTATGCCCTGCCTAATAGCATTCTGATTTAAAAATTTTAAAAACAGTGTGTTACCCAAATGAGGCAGGCTGGTTGGATGTAGTCGGGCAGTTAGTTTTCAACCCCTTTGTTTATTTATAATCACTTACTTTTGCTGTCTGATGTATCCACACATTTTTACGGCGTTGAAACCAGGGACTTTGTATTGATACATCGTTTATTTCCTTCAGTGCCTGCGAAATAACAGCTACTCAGTGTATCAGTCTCGGTGGACTGATGGCGCTGGCTGTGCTGTAAGGTTTATTAACTGTTGTTTTCCCCACCATCCTTCCATGCCCGCCCCGCCCCCCGCCCCCCACCAGCTCTTAATCGGAAATGAAGTTTTAGAGAGGCGAGTTCAAGGTTGGGTAGTTGTCTTTACTTTCCTCTAGGGGACCATCAGCGTCACATTCCTTAGAAATATCATTTTAAAAAGAGATTCAAACTTTTTTTTTTCTTTAAGAGGGCAAGAGAGTTTTCAAGTTCACAATATGTTTTTTCTGTTCACATGATCGATCAGTCATCACATTATGGCAGCGGAAGGGGACCTCACAAAGTCATGTACTCTAATCCTTCTTCCAATGCAGAGATGCTTTTTATAATGCCATGGCAGATGCTTCTACTTGAGCATTTCCAGGGATTGGAAGGTCAGTCCCTTGTTGAGTAAGCCCGTTTCCTTGTAAAGCATCACTAATCAGAAAGTCCTTTCTGATGGCTAGACAAAATCAACACCCTTAAACTTTGGACTTACTGTTTGTAGTTCTGTTTCATAAATATACAACATCTCCTTATTGCAAACATGCATAGGTTTTCAAAATGTTCAAGAAAACAAATGAAAAGGTAGTAAAAGGAAGCTGTGCCACGTCAGACTTCCTTTATATTATCCTGATTTCTTAAGAGATTCGTGTCGGATGTCTGGAACGTGAACACAGTCACAAGGAACTTCTAACCATGCGGCGTTCAGGCTTAGGAAGCTCTTTCAGTGCATAGAGCTGTATGATGCTTATGACTCTGTGAGCTGTGTGTTGCTGTCCTGATTTATGTACTCAATACCACCATCGCCTCAGGTTTCTGAAAAAGCCAGTAACTTCTGCAAGTCTACCCTCCACAAGGAGGGAACAGCACTGGGGTCAGTCCTTCTGAATCTCTGCCTTTTTCTTCTCCTCTCTCTGTAAACCCTCTTAGCTGGATGTCCAGCAGGCACTATGCTGTCTTGTAAGTATCTCCTGTTGGGTCTTTTTCAGTTTGTTCTGCTTTTATTAGATTTTACACCGATTGACATTTTCATAAAAGCTCATTTTCCTTAATTTTCAATAGCTCTAAATAATCTCTGTATTTACCCAAGGTATTTCAGTTCTTTGGAAATAATTTAATAATTGGTACAAAAAATATTATAAGATTATGATGTGGGATGATATGATAAAACATTTCTTAGTTTTAACTTTTGTTTAACCCAATCTTTTATTGATTGCATTACCTACTGTTTCAACAGCGTGGGGAGTTGGTACCAAAATGCTGGCCTGCCCAGTAGGCTGTAGATATCTGAGGGGAGGCTTGACCTGGAGGACTTGTTCTATCCCCATAGACAAATTAGGGCCCTTATCACCATAGTCACTTTTGATAAAAAGGGTTACAACCACTTTTACATAGAAGGTACTATGGAGCGTTTGTTATGAGATTTTCCCTGATACATAAAATGTTGGGCTGAACAGTGGAAGTAGAAATGACTTGAATCTCAGTTCACCCCACAAGTAGTTCACCTAACGAATAACGGCTGTTCTTAGCTTAGATGGTGCTTGTTGCGGCCCCCACGGGGGGGGTGTACCTTCCCTTCATCCCAGATTTGGTTCGGGTGTTGAAACTGATGAGGCCACACCTGCCCCCAGAGGGTGTGAAAAGGTTTGTGACTCACATGCTGAGGCCTTCTGGGGAGAGCGAGGGGGGTTGAGAGCAGGTCTGAAAATGGGGTGACAGGGTAGGGAAAGGAGCCTGGCTTGGAACTGTGTTCGGGGGCTGGGGTTGCGATGGAGGTTCCCTCTGGGGGGCTGGGGCTCGCATGTTTGAACTTTTGGTTGGCACTGAGAGGGAGCCCCCAGGCTTTCCTGCCAGCTTACCTGGATGTGTGTAGAGCAAAAGCACAAGAGGGACTAGGGGAGCTTAAGCTCTGCAGCCAAATATCACAAATGGGTTGAACTCTGTATTAGAGCTGACTCATGCTTTTAGGTGGAATCGGACTTTTCTGGGCGGATGCACTGTACCCAGGGTGAGGCCCTCACAGACCTCCCATTGCCTCCTTTTTCCTTTTTACCTTCCTTCTCCTCCACCCTTTGTGATCCTCCCTGTAGTCCGGCCTCAACAGCAAATCTCTCTCCTGAGGCTCTTGTTTCTCTTTGGTTTATTTATGTGTGTGCGCTAAATTGCTTCAGTTTCACTTTTCACTTTCATGCATTGGAGAGGGAAATGGCACCCCACTCCAGTGTTCTTGCCTGGAGAATCCCAGGGACGGGGGAGCCTGGTGGGCTGTCGTCTGTGGGGTCGCACAGAGTTGGACACGACTGAAGCGACTTAGCAGCAGCAGCAGCAGCATGTCCAATTCTTTGTGACCTCATGGACTGTAGACCGCCAGGCTCCTCTGTCTGTGGGATTCTCCAGGCAAGAATACTGGAGGGGATGCCGTTTCCTCCTCCAGAGGATCTTCCTGAGTCAGGGAGCAAACCTGTGTTTCCTGCAGCCCCTGCATTGGCAGGAGGGTTCTTTACCGTTAGCGCCACCGGAAAAGTCCTTTATTCATATTAATGTTTAAGCAGATATGTTTGTACTGTGTGTGTGTGTGTGTGTGTGTGTGTGTGCAGACTGGAGGGAATTCAGTTTCCCTTTGGGGTTGGGAGTGTGTGTTGACCTTGTGGCATCATGGCCGTGAGTTGAAAATGATGAATGAAGGGAACAGTTCCCCTGCTGGAGGAGGGAGAACTGCAGAGACAGCAGGAAGGAAGAAGACACAGTCTGCTCCTTTTCATTTTGCATTCACAGTGTCAGCGGGACCATCGGCCGTGACGAGCGCCCCAGGGATGCAGCGCGCAGCCTGAGTGTTTAATGGAATGGAGTCGGTTTGGGGACTCTCACACAATGGAAAAGATCATCATCCCCAAGAAGTGTTTCCGTACAGACACAGCTCAGGATCAAATGCCTTCTAAACTTACAAATTTCAGAAACTGTGAAGGAGATATTAAAGGAGAACTTGATTTGTACAGGGGCTTCCCAGGTGGCTCAGTGGTAAAGAATCTGCCTGCCAATACAGGAGACTCAGAAAATGAGGGCTCGATCCCTGGGTTGGGAAGATTCCTTGAAGGAGGAAATGGCAACCTGCTCCTGTCCTCTTGTCTGGAAAATCCCATGGACAGAGGAGCCTGGTGGGCTACAGTCCATGAGGTCACAGAGAGTCAGACACGACTTAGCAACTGAGCACACACGCATGACTTGTACAGAAACTATCTGATCCTAGATTTTTAATAGGTTTTTTGTTTTTTGAGACAGATTGCTGTTTTCTCTTGTTGCTTTTTGCTTGCTTAATTTCAAGTTTCATGTGTTTCTCATGAAAAAAAAGCCCTGGATAAATGTTGGGCAAAGAAGCTACTTCTCACTCATTCCTGAGAGTCAAAAATTATTAAAAATAGAAAAAAAAAAGTTGTGTTGAGACAGATTATCCAAGTGATTAAAGGCATTTAAAATGAAAGCTTAGCACAATCTTACTAATGATTTTGAATATTAAAATTAGAATCTGTCAGGTGCCAGGTGCCTAAAGAACAGAGCAGATCACACAATTAGGCAAAATCTCAGGTAAAATTAACTCCATTTCAACTAGTTCATACATACATTTAATGTATCTATCTGCTGGGCTTGGAGATGGATTGCAGTTGGGAGCGCCAGCTTCAGAAGTACCTGAGACATCCTGCTTTGCTTGAAGGTTCAACACAAGCCCTTGGCTGACTGTTGTCCCTTTCCCAGAGACTGTGTGCCAACAGTATCATTCTTGCTGGTGTAAACACAAAATGTGAGCATCTCCATTACAGCACATTTTCACCGTGGTATTTTAAAACCACTCCTGTGTTTTTACTTAGCATTCATATAATGTTTTACGCTGGGAGAACACTTTGAAATTTCCCTTGTCAATAATCTCTCAAGCAACTCAGTGAGATAGGTTGGTACTCCTGGCACCATCTCACACCTGGGGAAACAAAAGCAGAAGGAGGTTATTGGACCTGAACCAGATCATAATATTTGAATACAAGAATGAGAACTAATAGCTCTGGAGTTTCCAGTCTGTTGTTCAGCCAGCTGGCTTATGTTCCTGCAAGTCTTGTTACTTGTGTGAACTTGAGAGAACTGTTAGGTCCTTGAAATGTACATTTTCAATAGAAAGCAAAGCAGAATCGGTTGAGCTCAGCCCTCCCTCAAGAGAAGTACTCTTCTATTGATTACCTACTATAGAGTTACTTCCCCCCTTCACTCCTTTTTTATGTTTTCCCATATACAATACAGAAGAAAAACATCTATGGGAAATGAGCCAGATGTTTCAGCTGGGGAAAAAAAAAAACAACTTCTGAAATATCTCTGGAAGGTCTTCATTCTGACAGCTCAAAGTATTAGATTTGGGAGGAAGAGAGTCAAGAAAGAATTTCTTCAAACTAGGAGGCATTCAGAGAAAAGACTAATAGCAGAGGTGATGAGAAATACTCAAGGGAGAATGTTTTTGTGGTGCAGAAGTTGGTACGGTTAGAGCATCAGGAAAATTTGGATTAGATAATGCAAATAATTTACACAACTTTTTCATAGATACAAATTAGAAGCTTTATTAGGAAATCAAATGTCCATAATAGAACATTTTTAGCTGCTTGGCAAAAAGCCTTGGCTGAACAAAAGGAATTCGGATGCATTTGGTGACAGCTGATGTGGAATAACTTTTTATAGTACATGTTCTGTCATGTGATGCAGTTTGTGAATTTTCTCAAACAAAGTGGCAGTCAACAGAGACCTGTGTCTGTGGGTTTAATCTGTAAAAATAAAAGAACGAGGTTCCGTGAAAGATGAAATGGACAGCTTATCAACATTCAAAATAGAAAGAAGTTTCAGCGCTGTTTTAAGGAGGATGAATGAACTGGAGGATTGTTCACCATAAATTTCCAAACTTATGGTACAGAATTTAGAAAATTAAAAATGTCGTTTTGTATTATTTGCTGCCAGGGTTAGAAAGTAGTTCTAAAGAGAGTCCCAGGAAGCTATAAGGCAGACCAGAGACTTCCAGATGAAATGCAAGTCTCTCTTCATTTTCTTTCAAGATCCTTAATCGCAGTAGAAGACTTTCTACATGTTCAACTTCCTCTTGTCTTGAATTATCTATTATTCTTTAGGATATCTGCCTGCGAAGTCACTTCAGTGGTGTCCGACTCTTTGCAACCCTATGGATGGTAATCCACCAAGCTACTCTGTCCATGGGGATTCTCCAGGCAAGAATACTAGAGTGGGTTGTCATGCCTTTCTCCAGGGGATCTTCCCGACCCAAGGCTCAAACCCCCATCTCTTATATCTCCTTGACTGGCAGATGAGTTCTTTACCTCTAGTGCCACCTGGGAGGCCCAAGGGTTGACTCATATTCCGCCACCTCTGTGTAGCCTTTATTGCCTACTTACTCCATACTTGAGAGACCCCAAGACCACTCTGGAGCTTCATGCTTCACTAGAAGGACTTACAGAGGTCAGAATAAGTGATTATACTCACAGTTGTAGCTTACTACAGTGAAAGGAGGCAGATTCCAACATACAAAGGGGAAAAGCACATGTGACCGAAACCCGGAAGAAACCGGGTGCATGCTTCCAGTAACCTGTCCCAGGAAACGCATGGATGTGTGGCCACACGTGAAAGGCGTACCCATGAAAGAAGTGCCCCTGAGCTGTGGTGTCCAGAGTTTTGATTGAAGTTTAGTACATAGGCATGACTGACCTGGACTCTAGCCTCCCAGAGCAAAAATAAGCATTCACTGTAAAGTGCATTGTTACTGTAACTCTCTGATCAAACTGGTACTGAGTTGCTCAAGCTTTTAGGCATCCAAGAGCACTCTTATAAGGCAGAATATTGCAAGATCTCAGAACTTAGTTCCCAGGAGCTGGCCAAGGGCCAATCCTGAAGTAGGCATTTCTTAGGAATGTGCAGGGTTTGAGCAACCCAGGTCTGCTTAGTTATCTCCTTCCCACAAATTTCAGAGCCATAGCCTTGACCTAGGATCTGTTCATAAACTACTCATATTTTTCTGAGCATCTACATTTAGATAGCATTTATGCAACAGATATAGCAATCATTGTTAGCATAAATATACCTAACATTTGGAGGATCCAGTGTGGGTTGGGATACACTTAAAGAAACAACCAATTCATCCTGTGTAGGCATGACATACATTTTCATATATTTGTACTAATTTGGTTACTTGAACCTTGTAATAAACTTGTGCAATACTAGTCAGCAAAGAAATCAGCTGAGGCTTAGCTAAATCCAGTTCTTCCTCAGGCTAGTCATTTTCAATCAGTATTACATTCTGAAGAGGATTTAACTCCATATTCCAAAATATTTGATCATCAATATGATAATTATATAGTATTCTTGCCTGGGAAAGCCCATGGACGGTGGAGCCTGGTGGGCTACAGTCCATGGGGTCACAAAGAGTCAGACATGACTTAGTGACTAAACAACAAATATACTTTATTTACATAAGACAGTTGAATCTTCCTGGTAATGCCAGTGTTATACCATATTGCAATATAGTCATGGTACAATTTAGGTTTATTACAGAAGAAGTCGGTAAAAACTACAGAGTTATTTTCTATTTCTTTTCAACAGACTGACCTTTGCCCATATATCAGGTATTATCATAAATAAGGATCATTAGAACTGGCCGTGATTTGGGTCCTTCTGTGCTTCAAGTCAGCTGGGGACAAAGCCAGTTATGTCACCTTTGTTCAAAATCATGAGTTGGGACAGGTTCCCGCCGTCTGCTCTTGTGTCGCTGAACTCACCCCCGCCCTGTGGAGAGAATGTGAGTGTTGCTCAGAACAGTTCCCGTCCCTGCTGACTGGACCCTGGGATAGGTCTTATCCTGATCTACTCTTGGGGTGAGAGTGAGCGTGCAGCCGTGTCAATTACAGTTGCCCCAGAGAACGTCCATAGGTCTGAAGATATGTAATAGCCCATAAGAGCACCCCTTACAGTCTCAGCAGCTGGATGGAGGACCATCATGTCAAGATTATCTCAAGCCCCAACCTATATGGAGATGAAGTCCAGAGGGGCTGGTGGGTCAGGATGCCAGCCCTGTGTCAGTGCTGGCTCCGAGCATCGTCCAGCATTATTGGAGAGTCAGCCAGATCCCTTTCACTAAAGTCTTGTCATCTTCAGGCTGATTCCCTTGCCCTCCTCATGGGAGAGAATGCACCCGTAGTTTTCCTCTGAATAGTGCTTCCCTTGGCTTGTCCTAGGATGTCTAGACTGACACCTATCTCCCTCCCGTCTCGTGAGCTAGTTTTGTTTAACTCAAAATGTATGCTGCTGCCATTATTACTAATGACCTGAGTGCTGCAGTTTAGGTATTAAGTCATGGCCAGCTCTTTTGCAGCTCCATGGACTGTAGCCCACCAGGCTCCTCTGTCCATGACATTTCCCAGGCAAGAAGAGTGGAATGGGTTGCCATTTTCCTCTCCAGGGGATCTTCCCGACCCAGGGATCAAACCTTCGTCTTCTGCTTGGCAGGTGGATGCTTTACTGCTGAGTCACCAGGGAAGCAACGGCCTGAGTGCTGTTTCCTTGGTTTCTCCTGCTAGAGCCAGTGAGTGGTGTGGCTGGAGCAGGCCACGAAGCCGCCTAGCCCTCCTCCGTCCAGGGATGCGCTGTTCCCCAGGGGAGTCCGGCCTCGCTGCGTGGAGCCCGCTGTGCTGTTCTAATCAGAAACCCACTGTTGCTTTCTATTCTGTTGAATAGCTTTCCACCTACAGAAATGAGAGCAACGTGCACTTGTACACAGCTCACCGTGGCATGTCGGGCAGGCAGCTTCTGTTTTGTTGTTATGGGTTGTTGCCACCCTTCAAAGTTTCCCAGATGAGGGGATCCGCACGTCTCTATGTTCGTATGTGCCCAAGCTCCAGAGAGTCCGTGCAGGTGCACTCAAGAACCCAGAAACTGCGCTCTGCTTCGATGGCAGAGCCAGGAGGGCTGACTGGCGCCAGTAACGCTGCAGTGTCCCACTTGGCGGTGAGGGGCTGGCTTACCGCCTTCACCCCACCCCCCGAGTGTCTCTCTGGACCCCACCTCCTTTACATTGGAGACATAGATGCGCTTCCGTCTCTACTCCCGAGGCCACCACCCTCTTCCCTTAGGCTATGGACTCTGTTTCTAGTGCTGACCGAACTCTCATAGGAAAAGCTCCTGCAGGTTGGAACCAGGGTCAGTATCAGTTACAACATCCCACGGACTTGGTCCTGCAGAAGGACGTGCTTTTTACAAAACAGTTTCCATGAAAGAGACTTTTTTTACATCTCATATCAAATTTGTTTATTCTGCAGATAGGGAGGGAGAGCTGAGAAACAAAATTTTGTGTTCTTTTTAACCTGGTTCTCAGATAGTAACATTTAGCAAACTTGGACACTATTACATTTGAAAAGAAAATGGAAAAGGGTCAAGATTTTTTATAGCTTCTTTGGAGATTTCAGATGGCGGGACTATTTCATATTACCCCGCCTTGACTTCAGTGGCTGTGATCATTTGGTGTGCCAATTATGAAGTAATGTGTAAACCAATCCCTGAAGATAAACGTATTTGAGTCATTTTCATTTTTATAATTACAGTTTTATAATTTCAAGGAAGGAAGTTCTGGATTCAGAGGTTTCAATCATGTCATCTTTTCTAATTTTACTTAGCAGCTTTATTTCTATATTAGTCAGAGATCTGTGTCTGAATCTAGGGATTTTTCCCGTCGAGGCTAGATTATATGAAATTTTATCCCCTTTTTTTTTTCAATACCAGCACATATTTTGGGTTGACATATCAATCACATTCTTTTTACAAGTTTAGTTACAATGAAAGTTGACAGCAGTGTGAAGAAGCGACATTTAAATCCCCGAGCTTGGTTCATACATGGCTCAGGAAGTAGGGACTTAGAAAAATTCTCCAGTCGACTCAGGTGAAAACCATTTTCATCTAAATGAAATACTATATAGTTCATTGATGGCCCCAAATAATAACTGCAATTTTCCCATTTGCTTTCAAGATGTTCTGTGAAGAGTATCTCAGCTCATCTTTTTCGTGGTTGAAGCATCCTCGGGAATAGTCATAGCATTTGTGACATGTTACCAGGTGCCAGGATATTTTAATACATGAGAATGGACTCCTACGGTGCCATTAGACTCTGCACAAGCTTTCGGAGAATAGGCACTGTGCCTTTTTTACTGTCATCTGTTTCCTTACACACAGAGCCTGCCGTGTAGTGCATATTTAAGAAAAGTTTGCTAAATGGGGTCAGAGCCGCATCCTTGTTCGTGCCCCTCTCCGTTCTGAGTGCTGTAGGGGCATTAGCTCATTTACATAGCACGAGGCTCTTTGAGTAGGTGCTATTATTATATCCACTTGTTGGCTGGAGAAACCGAGGCATAGAGAGTTAAGTAACTTCACCACGCACGTGGTGGAACTGAGATTCAAACCCGGGTTCTGGGTCTAGACTCGCGTGCTTACCCACTGCACCACCTACTTCTGTTTCTAGGTTGGCATGTCAGGTGTTCTCTTAACAGTGGCGAGCTACATGCCGTGTCTTCCTGGTGGGCACGGGTGAGGGGAGTCAAAGGGGCAAAGTTCTCATTGTGAATAAGCACGGGGATGTAACGTGCCACATGATGGCTCAGCCAGGAATACTGAGTTGCATGTTTGGAAGTCGCTCAGAGAGTAGGTCTTGGGCTTCCCTGCGGGCACTAGCGGTGCAGGAGACGTAGTGAGATGTGGGCTTGATCCCTGGGTCGAGAAGGTCCCCAGCAGGAGGGCCTGGCAACCCACTCCAGGGTACTTGCCTGGAGAATCGCATGGACAGAAGAGCCTGGCGGGCTACAGACCATGGGGTCTCAAAGAGTCGGACATGACTGAAATGAGCACGCATGCACAAGATCTTAAAAGTCCTTATTACAAGAAAAGTTTGTTTTGTAACTCTGTGTGGTAATGGATAACTTGAAAAAAAGAAAAAAAGAAGACATCTTTGGTACATCTTTGGCAGACTAAGATTTTCTAAGGCAGGGTCTATTGTAAACAAACTTTATCTTCAGATATTTCACCCCAAAGTAAAGCTTTACGCTGTTAGCATGAGGCTTTAGAACCCATTCTTAATTTTTTGTGATGTGTTTTCCTCACAGTTGTCACATTTAGAGTGATGTGACATTTGGTCCCATGTCTGTGAAGTTATTGATCTCTTACTATGTCACAAGGATTCTTGTTGACCATGGAATCACTCCAGGGCTGGCTGACTTGGGGAAGACCACTGCCAGAGGCCTAAGCAAAACCCCATAGCTTTGGACCATGAATGCAATTAATACGTAATAAAAAGAAAGCGCCATAGGATGGAGTACCTGTCCACCCCTTTACTTTTCTGATGTTTAAGTATCAGCCACACCAGAGCTGATGCAGAACTCCTCAATGAAGTAGTTAACCCTGGTGGATCCAATTCATCCTTAAAATCTTTTGACATATCAGGTTTGAAGACTCCTCCATTCATAATTGCAGTGACGTAGTCTTAAATAATTCAGAATGACATTGTTATCTCTTTCAACTACCATGAAAAAACCAACTACCATTATCTGTCTCATCAATAGGGTAAGTATTCACCCATTTATTTACCATTCAGCAAACATAGATTGAGACCCCAGTCTCAATACAGAAATAACTGACGCCAGAGCCATACTGAGCAGTTATAGCCTCTGCTATGAAGAAACAGCTACTTCATTTTTAAGCAGTGCTTGTAGAACTATTTAGGAAATAACTTCAAGGTTCATATAAATATAGCTCTGAAATCTGTACAAAGACCATCCTTGCAAAATTCCTGGATCTGTGTCTGCTCCTCTACGCCAAAGCCATTTTCTCTTTTACTTCCGTGCTCATAATTGAATTGGCATATTTATACATGGGTTCCATCATTAAGCCTAGGACAGTCTGGATGGGGAAGCAACCATGTTTAGTCAAGACTGCGAGTGCTTTGAAATGAAGAAGAACAAGGAAGCAAAACAGTGCGAAGGAAAGCATCACTTGGGGCAATGGACAGGGCGTGAGCTGGAGCAAAGGGGCGGAAGGAGACTCCCGCCGAGGCTGTGCCCAGACATAGAGCCGTGCGGGGGATGTCAGCTCGGTCCATCTCTGCCCCATGCCGATCCCCACCCGGACCATCGGCCCACTCCTTCCGATTGGCCGGGCTTTCTCTAACCTTGGCGACTGGGACTCCAAGAGATTTGCAGAGGCAGGAAAAGTACATCAACAGTGAGGTTAATTTTCATCTGAGAAGCACTAACCTGTGCTTGTATTTTATTATTTATTTTAATGAGTTATTGAATGACATCCTTTGACTAGTAAGGGAACAGGTGAAATAATACACTTCCTGCACAGTCTTCCTTTTAACCTCTTTCTTCTCCAAATATGATGATGTATGGGGCACATGCCCACATGTGTATTCCTGCATGCCTACATGTAGCTGTGTGATGTCTACTCTGTGGGGAGATGTAATATTTGCAGTTTCCTTTGTTACCTTAATCTTCCTTACTTTTACAATTAGTTGTGTTGAAAGCTCATGGCCAGTGCTTTCACCTTTGTCTTTCTTGGTGCTTGCTGCTGCTGCTAAGTCACTTCAGTCGTCTCCGACTCTGTGTGACCCCATAGATGGAAGCCCACCAGGCTCCCCCATCCCTGGGATTTTCCAGGCAAGAACACTGGAGTGGGTTGCCATTTCCTTCTCCAATGTGTGAAAGTGAAAAGTGAAAGTGAAGTCGCTCAGTCGTGGCCGACCCTTAGCGACCCCACGGACTGCAGCCTACCAGGCTCCTCTATCCATGGGATTTTCTAGGCAAGAGTACTGGAGTGGCTTGCCATTGCCTTCTCCGTTCTTGGTGCTTACTGGTTGGCTAAAGTTGGCTTTCTAGCAGCTTGCTTGAGAAGAACCTATGAGTATCACGCTCTGGTTGTTGTTCAGTGGCTAAGTCGTGTCCGACTCTTCGCAACCCCATGGGCTGCAGCACGCCAGGCTCCTCTGTCTAGTGACAGACATAGTTCTTGCATACCTGCGTGTTCAAATGTTTGTCCGAAGCTATCACGAGTGGTTGAATACTTAATCCTTGATTTGCACTTGCTTTTCTTGACTGTATTTTCATGTTCCCCCAATCCTGGTCGAGACATTTGAGATCACTTTGTATTTTCCCTTTGTAAATTGCCTGGATGCACTAAGATTCTACCTTTATACTCCAATAACTTTATTTGTTATTAGCTATCCTGGCAGGCACATGATGGGCCGTTTGGTATGGAGATTCAGGAAACTCTTCTTGAATTGTTTGTTCAGATAGTTTTTTTGAATTGTTTCAGTATTATTCTTTAGCATCTCCAATTATGCAGAGTTTGCATTTGCTTTGACTACTTTCCATAATCGTTTTCCCTCTGACCCTCTGAAACGTTTTTATTTCCTCTGTATTTTTTCCCTCTATTATTTCTCAAATTCCTAGCAGTGTTTTCCACGGTGTTTATTTGCTCAGTGATTTTTGGTTGTTTTACTGATGGTTTTTCCCTCCCTTCTACTTATTTCCCAAGTTCTCAGCTCAGATTTTAATTTCTTCTGTTGCCTAAACGATAACTTTCTTACCTGAGTTTTGCATTTCTATTTTGTGACCTTTCTTCACAGAGGTGATGTTTTAGTTTGGGAGGGTGGTTATAAACAATGTTCCACAGACTGAGTGGTTTAAACATTGGAAATTTATTTCCTCATACTTCCAGAGGTTAGAGATCTGAGATCCATGTGTTGACTTCTTCTGAAGCCTCCTTCCTTGGTTTATGGATGGCTATCCTCTCCCTCTGTCTTCACAGGGCCTTTCCTCTGTATAAGGACATCATTCATACTGGATTAGGGCTTGCCCCAGTGACCTAATTTAGCTTTACCGCTTTTACGATCTTGTTTCTTGATACATAGTAACATTCTGAGGGACTGGGGCTTACATCTCATATGCATGAATTTGGTGTGGGGGGATTCAATTCAGTCCGTAATAGGTGATTATTTTGTCATACTTTTAAAAAAGTCTTGTTACATTAGTTATCTCCTTTGGGGGCTACATTTTCTGGTTAGGCGTTCTTTAATGTTAATATATACTTTTTATTTCCTTTTTTTTTTTTTTTTTACTAATTGTATTTTCATATTGATTCTTTGGGAATTTCTTTTATAGCTCTCATTGAATGAGTTGCATTTTCCTAAACTGTCTTTTTGTTTAGGATTTCTGTGGGGGGGTGGTGGTGATGGGTGGGAGTGAGCAGGTATGCACGGTGGTCTTCCAGAGGCTCCTTTCTTCTCTGCCCATGGAGAGGGAATGCTTTCCACAACTGCAGCTCCTGAAAGTGAGTCTCTGAGGGGTCTTCCTCCTTGTTTCTTAAAGTGAAATAAAACCCACTCAGGAGACTTCATTCTGTCAACTTTCTTACTTCCACTTCTGCACCTATTTCAAACACCGGGTATGTAGCCTTTTGATTCAATGTTTTCACTTTCAGGAAGTTTTTTTTCCCCCAATACTTTATAAGATTTGTATCATTGGGCCTGTCAGCACTCTCAGCATTTCCTCTGCTTGACATCCTGTGTAGCTTTTGTTTTATTTCTGCTAATTTTAGAAGACTTCATGTATGTTTATGAGTCAATAGATTACCCATTTCTTTTATTTTTACTGAAAGTAGGGTTTTAAGTTGTTGGCTTTTTTTCCTTGATTTTTAGGATGAGAAATGGAAAGTAATTCTTACTTAGCCAAGTTTATGATGGAAGTCAACCAGTAATTTACTGAATGATTACTGTCTGCCAAACTCAGAGCTTAGAACTGCATATGCGTTATATCCAATTTAATTCTTATCCGAGTGGTAAGAAACAAGATGATAAATATTATGGGTTAGCTCTTTTATCTCCATTCTCTCTCCCATTCAGAGTGTTATATTCCTGCTAGAGCTGAAAAGTTATTCTTCATTTCTCAGACTTCCTTACACTCAGGTTGGTGTGTGAACTGATGCGCCTCCACACTATTTGGGATCCAGAACTGAAGTCCACACTCTGCTGCTGCTGCAGGGTCCGCAGGGGAGGCGCCTGTCATTCTGAAGCAGCGATCACAGGACAGCTGTAGAGAGTAGAGTACCGTCCACTGTCTGGTGATGAGTTTCCAAAGCCTTCCGTTGTGGTAGCAGCTTTGGGTTTCTAGAACCTAGTCGAAGTGGCATGGGATTAGCAATTGGGACAGTGGCTTCCTGGTTCTCTTGTTTTGGGACTGTCCCAGAGACAGCAGCTCTTGTGGAGGATCAGTGGCGTGGGCTTGTCCTCGTGGTCCGGAGCACGCACCTCGAGCCCGTCCTCCCCAGCTCTTGCAGACCCCTAGTTCTCTGCACTAAACCTGCATCTGATGGCACCAGCCCCGGAGGTTCTGATACTTGAAACCGAGCTATGACTGGCAGATACTTTCATCTCCATCTTATAGAGAGGGGAAAATCACCTAAGTAAGTGGAGCTAGGATTTAATCCAAGTTTGTTTCATTCTGTAATCTCTCACCCATCTATTAAGGCTGATCACAGATCTCAAACACTCGTATAGGGTTTAATATGTGCCAGACACTTTTTCGGGCGCTTTAAATTTGTTGACTGAATAATTCTCACAGCAGTCCTTATAAGCCAGATATATTTTTAAAAAATTATCTTTATTACACAAATAAGGAACTAAGAAGCAGAAATGCTGAAGAACTTTCCTAAAGCCACACAGGTCTGCTCCAAAGTTCGAGTTCTTAGTGGCTCGGCTGCCTCCATCTCAAAAACAAGGTTTGCCTTTATCTTACATTTTGAGGTTTCATTTTTTAAGTTACTTTTGAGATCTAGTCTTAACCCTGTGTACAGATGTTGGATATAAACTTTATTTTTTATAGATTCATCAGTTTGGTCCTATTCAACTTCTTCCTACTAGAATGTTCTGAATATCTCCTTAATATGTTGCCAATGTAATGGAAATGGTACTGTCACAGAATTATGGAAGGACTTGAATTCTCTCTGTAATTTTTTTTGCCTATTTATCAGTTAGGCTGGGAGGTTGAGAGTTTCTCCAGACATCCATTTCATCTCCCCCCAGGATCTAGCAGTAAAGTCTAACTAAAGTGAAAAGTGAAAGTATTAGTCACTCAGTCGTGTCCGACTCTTTGTGACCCCATGGGCTGTAGCCTTCCAGGCTCCTCTGTCCATGGGATTCTCCAGGCAAGGAGACTGGAGTGGGTAGCCATTTCATTCTCCAGGGGATCTTCTTGACCCAGGGATTGAACCTAAGTCTCCTGCTTTGCAGGCAGATTCTTTACCATCTGAGCCACCAGGGAAGCTTAGCTAAGACTGAACTAAATATGCATTGTTATAACCCCCATTCATTAACTCCTATAAATACATGCCGGCTGTTATATCTGTTTTATATCAAGGCTCTTCAGATATTCGAATATAGTTATTCTGGAAGATTCCTGGAATCTTCTCTTCTCTTTAGGTGACCTATTTTCAGCTCCTTCGACACATTTTCAGGATCTCCACTGGGCTCAGCATACAGATTTTTCTGAATTTATTTGAACTAAACACAGGTTTAAAGTTGGATGTGATTGGAAATGAATGACCGAGGACTTCACCACTCTTGTCTTGGATGTTGTATCCTTTGAGGAGCGACATTGCATTACTGAATCACATTGAAAGCGGGGTCAGTTAAATCCGTCACCCTTTCTGACTCATGCCTCTATTAGGATTGTCTCCTCTGTCCTAATTTCTCTGGGGCTGTTCCACGTGCTCCCTCTGCTCTAGCCGCAGTGGCTTTATCTTAGCTGGTCACTGCGTCCTGGCCACACCTGAGTAGGGCCTTTATATAAGTGCTCCCTCTGCTGGGCTGGTACAGTTTTCTTTTTCTTGTTCCAGTTCCCCTGATTACTCTATTGTGATGCCTTCCCATTTGATTTGTTTTTACAACATGCCTTACAGTTTATCATGTATACAGTGCTTCCTGTGGGCAGCCTTTCCTGAGTTTCTGTTTGTTAGGTCTCCCTAATATATGCTTCGAAGGCTCTGTACTTCCACCTTCGTGAACTTATCTCACTCAAAATTGTTTTAAATATATAATTTTCACACAAGATTAATAGTTTATGACCTTTCTGTTTGAGCTTCTGTTCTCAGTTCCTGTAGACGTGCCAAGTTGCTTCAGTCGTGTCTGACTCTTTGCAACCCTCAGGACTGAAGCCCGCCAGGCTCCTCTGTCCGTGGGATTCTCCAGGCAAATATACTGGATTGGTTTGCCATGCCCTCCTCCAGGGGAATCTCCCCGACTAGGAATCGAAATCGTGTCTCTTGTATCCTGCATTGGCAAGCAGGTCCCTTGCCACTAGCGCCACCAGCACGTGTTCAAAATACTTGTATTTTTGACTAATTGATAATAAAGTGACATCAAATAATCTTCAGTAAATATCCTATTGCTGGTTTTGACTCATCTAGTCTAAGAAGATATTTGGGATTCATGCCTGTGCCACTGAGAATATTTGCCAGTGTCACTAACAAATTTTGTTAGCATGCCATTCATGCTCTTCTTCAGTTGATGGCTAGAATCCTTTATCTTAATACTGGAGAGATCCCTTCAGGCTAACGTCAACCCTCTGAAATATGTCCATTTGGATAAGAATGAATTCACTTTGCCATATGACCATTCAATTCACATTTCTTTAGTGTGTCTATATGATATCAAGATAGACATTAATTCCCTCTTTTGGATTCTGAAAAGAAAAAAACTAAATCCTACTGCATTTCACTGAGATATCTTGTCTTCTAACCTTTCAAAAGCTAGTCTAGCTTAACTCAGGAAACATGCAGCTGCTTCTAGTAACTGATTTCTTTTTCTAAATTCTTACTAATTTTAAATAGAATCTTGCTTAAGAGTATGCTCTATGATATACACATGGATAATTTTTCACAGCCGTTTGAGAATGAGGAAGGATCACTAAGAACATTGTTTAATGATTGTGTGTTTATCACTCTCAGGACACTTACCATTAACGTGCTATCTAATATGTGACTCATATTCAGATTTTCCCCACCGTCACAGTGATGTTCTTCTTCAGAGCAAGATCCAAGTAAGGCTGATACGTTGCATTTAGTTCTCGTGCCTCTTTAGACTTCCTTAATCTGGGGTTTTCCCTGCCTTTTGTACATTTTGCGACACTGACAATTTTTGAAGAATTCAAGCCCGTTGTTTTTTGGAATGTTTCTCAATTTGGATTCATCTGATCATTTCTTCATGATCAGATTCTGGTTAAGCGTTTTTGGCAGAAATACCACTTTGGGATGTGTTCTGCTCAGTGCATTACATGAGGGGACATGCGGTGTCCATTTGTCCCATTGTCGGTGATTTTAATTTGATCTGGTTAAGATGGTGTCCACTGGGTTTCTCCACTGTGAAAGTAACTTTATCCATTTGTCCTTAAAAACTCGTTTGTGGAGTGATGTTTTGAAGTCTGCTCTTTTTTTGTTTTTGAAATGAGACGTTCATGTTCTCCCCGATGTTTCCTTTTAGTGACTTTTCAGGAATGTTCACTTGTACTCTCCATGACAAAGTCGCTGGGTGCCTGTTGGCGGTCACTCCCTGGGGAGAGGAATATTAACTCCAGGGTATCCTCTACCAAATTGTTTACCAAATCTGAGCTTCGTTTCTCTCTTGCCAATGTCTGCCCCGTGGTATCACCCGGAACATCAGTCTCTGAAGATCCATCTCTTTTGTGCAGCAATTGTAAGCAACAGAGTTGAGCGGCTTTCTTTTCCCTTTGTTACATGTTAAAATTTTACTGTGGGCTCAAGCCACTCTTCCCTTTCCACTATTTTACCAATTGTTTTGTTACCGCTGTCCTTTGCACACTTTCTCGAAAGGCAGAATAAAGCATTGCACTTTGATTATTAGATGCTATACTTGGAAATACGTGCTATGCTTACCCTCGTGAGGCTTATATTCTGGGCATTATCCTTCCATCGCTTGGGACCAAGGACAAAAACACTAGATTTATCGCTAATTCAGTAGTTTTCTTGGGAACTTGGCTTAGTTCTCTTTTACCCTTCTCTTCTGCCTTGCGTTCACTGTCACCACTGTAACTGGAACTGCTTTTGCAAAGATCACCCAGCAGTCATTTTCTGCTGTATCTTACTGGACAGTTTATACATGTGCTCCTATTGACCACTCTGTCTTTCTAAAATTTCTCTCTCCCTTGCTTCCCAGACAGAACACTCTTCTGGTCTCTGGTAAGACAACTAACCATTCCTGCTACACTGTGATTGTAAGTTTGGTCAACATTTATTAAAGTAATAGTCTCTTAAAATTTTGGCATGAAATATATTATTGCATATATATTTAAGTATTTTTTGTTTTACTAAATTGTGGAAACTTTTAACAGGACAAAAGCCCTCAAAAGGATTCATTAGAAATTCGGTATGATGTCAAAGAAACATTGCACCAGAGTTAACCAGGCGAGGAAGACTTTATTCTAGACTATTGCAGGAGGGGAGAAAGTTGAGATTGAACTCAACTCTGTTGAAACAAAACGTGAGAGGGTGTTTTAAACTCTGAGTTGAATTCCTGAGAATGTACTGGCGGACATCAGAGGGACATCAGGTTTGGTCAGTGGGATTAGTTCACCGGTGTTGGCTAATTGTCTCCTGTTCAAATTAGGCTTCCCCTCTCCCACAGAGACTCGGAGACAGAGGTGCTGTCTTTCTTAATGATGACATTTCAAAGGGATACCCTCCCCCCAGGTCCTTGAAAAAGAAATCCCTGGGTTATGAAACAGGCAGGAGGCTGAGAGATTTATCTACATTTCAAAGGAGCAGAGAAAAAAATTTGCATTTACAGAACAAGTTTTTTAAAAAGTAAATGGTCTAAGGAAAGGGAGGTCAGGGGCCCGAAATTCAGGAAGAAGCCCTTCTGAGGTTTAGTCAAGCCGAGGGGCGCGTCAAGGCCATTTTGATCAGTGCAGAGTAATGGCTTCCAGCTTATCTGCCAATGCAAAAATCATCGTTGACTCTGAGTTTTGAAACAAGTTCCTGCTCACATCCAGAGGCCAAGATGGAAAAGTGAGCTGTCCACTTGAAGCGCATAATAAAAGAAGAGCCCAGCGGTGTGGACAGAGGCAGGAGGTTCTCTGCTGGGAGGGCGGGAGGCACCAGGGCTCCGAAATGCAGTTTGTAGTGATTTTGCTTCTGACCCACGAGAGGCTTTCATCTTGCCTGTCTGCGTTCCATACACAAAGAAGGTGTTTTTATATTTTCTGATTAATTTAACTGTGAGTCCAGAGCCTTTGAGGCTGAGAAGAAGCACAGTGATTGATTCCTACCCTCCACACCTCCTGCTCCCCTCATCACTTCCCTGCTGTCCTTTATGTGGAGTTTTAATATGACCCTCCTGCCTTGGTATCGGCTTTCCCGTGTTTAAATCCTGGTTTATGCTGTAAAGCTCTTGCGTTGAGGACGCAGGTTTATTGTTTTAGTTTTTGTTCAAATGACCTTGAAGTGTTCTGTAGAGAGAGTTAAAAAATGGTAAATATTTTAAGTGGTTTAGGATTTTTATGGTATTCTTTTATTTTTTCAAAGATTTGATCTTTATCCTTCTTTATAAATTTCTGAGTCTGATCTTACTCGACAAAATAGTTAATCTCCCTGATTTTTGCTAATCTACCATTATCTTCAGCATCTGATGGGTGTGTAATTGCTCATTGTATTAGTTTGGAGCCCCCCAAAACAGAGGTGATGCAATTTGGAACTATAAGTTACTATTCTATGATTCTTCATTTCCACCCAGATGCTGGCCCTTGTCTAAATTCAGAACTTGTCTAAAGGCAGATCAGTGGACACTGTGGGGCTTGTTTAAATATGAACAAAGTCTAAAAATCTAGCTTGATGGTAACTCGTTTCCTTACAGTCTGAGGACAAACTGGAGTTTTGTGCAGGACGATGTATCACTTGGTTCGCAAACACGGTTGTTTCCCTCCCTCTTCGAGCTGTCAACAGTTTGCTCAGTTTCCTTTGTTTCAAAGTCTTTGTTCTGGATTCTTTGAGATCAATACACAAAAGTGAATATCTAACCAAGTGATATTTTAAAAAGTTTTGGTAACACTGAGTTATGACTCAAATCATTAGTGAAAAACCAGGGGTCAGTAGGTTTTTTATTAATAACTAGCCTATTGCTTAGATAGCAGTCATTGTTTCGGCAGGCATCTCAAGAACCGGAAAGCTCATTCGGAATACTTTTTCTGTGTGACACTGGAGACTTGATGATGAGAATTGGTAGGAGTAGGCTGATTTCATGGAGATCTTATCTGTGAGCAAATCTATGGAAGCATTTAGGGTCTGTGATTCATGGGGTCACAAAGAGTCAGACATGACTGAGCGACTGAACTGAACTGAACACTAATTTAGTACCTACCAAATAACAACTAACATGGTTTACTTATGCTATTTCATTTATCCTTCCTCACACCCTAAGCTGTGGATGCCATCTCTATTTTACACATAAACAATCTAAGTTTGAGAGGCCGGACAACTTTTCTCAAATTGACTTAAACAGAATTAGCTAGAACATTTTAGATAATAAACAGCTATCACGTGTCAGCCCCTTCTATCCCAAACGAGAGATCTACAAAATGTGTTGTTGAGCTAGCGCGTAAGTCCAGTCCCCACAACTGAAAGAGGTATGATATTATCCCCGTTTTACAAGTGTGTAAACTGAGTGCCACAGAGGATAAAGTTGGGATTAAACAGCTGGTAAAGGACAGAGTTACGACTGACCCCAAGAATGACACCTCTAGGGCCAGAACTCCGACTCCACGCTGACCCGTAGGTTGGTGTCTCCAGCGCTGTCGACAAGGTGCTTGGAGAAAATGGAGGAAGTGCTCGTGATCACAGCTATGTGGGTGTCCGTCCCCGTTCCCTCTAAGATGGAGTGGGCTCGGGGGGGTGTGTGATGGGAGGGATTTCTGCACACACAGCTCCGTGCCAGGTGTTCTGCAGTCCTCAGCTGCTCCTGAGTCCTCCCCAGGCTGGACTGTTTCCAAGGAAACATGAAAAGGCATTGGAAATTTGGATATAATATGCTGATCCTTATTGACAAGAAAAAAAGTAAACACTTTGCAGTTATCTCCTCTGCTCAGACATCGTTTCCTGCTGCTCTAGCCCCCAAAGAACTGGGTCTTAGGGTAGCTGGTCAGTGGGGCTCCCCTGGCCTCTTGTACTAACCTGGAGGTTTATGACTCAGGGCTTGTTCTAATCTGAGTCTTTGCTCTCTGTATCATTCATGTATCACCAGGTTATTGGCACTTCAGCTGAAATATGAAAGATTTCATCTGATTTTGGCTTGTGGGTCTTCTCTCTTTTAGTAATGCACCCTGTTTAACATCAGCTCAGCTCTTCAATTGAACTAAGACAATATTTGTTCATTGCATCCTAGGTTGCTACTTAGCATCATGGCATAGGGGCTACAAGTATAGATGCTGGTGCCTGGCTTCTTGGGTTCAAAGCCTGCTGCCCCTGTGATAGCTTGTCCAAGTTATTTGAACCCTTAGCGCCTCATTAAATAGTACTTATATCACAAGATCTCAGTAAGATCATACATTTAAAGTGCTAAAGAACAGTACTGCAAATCACGTTACCTTATAAACATTCTGATCGAATGGGATAGTACTTGAGGATGTATGGAGGAATATAATTAATATATAAAATAATTCCTTCAGTTCAGTTCAGTTCAGTCGCTCAGTCGTGTCCGACTCTCCGCGACCCCATGAATCACAGCACGCCAGGCCTCCCTGTCCATCACCAACTCCCGGAGTTCACTCAAACTCATGTCCACAGAGTCGGTGATGCCATCCAGCCATCTCATTCTCTGTCGTCCCCTTCTCCTCCCGCCCCCAACCTTTCCCAGCATCAGAGTCTTTTCCAGTGAGTCAACTCGTCGCATGAGGTGGCCAAAGTATTGCAGTTTCAGCTTTAGCATCAGTCCTTCCAATGAACACCCAGGATCGATCTCCTTTAGAATGGACTGGTTGGATCTTGAAGATCTCTTGTGTGAGACATCATGCTGATCAAAAAAGGCTGTCTGTGCCTTGAAGGATGTTGCAATTTTTAAGAAAGATAACTTCTCAATATGTTTGAGATTCACATGCCTGATAGGAACTAGGCTTTATGGAAATATAAGGAGGGAAGAAAGGGGTGAGGAAGGCACCATCAGGCAGGATGGGGGGTTCCCACTGACGGTATTCAGGCTTTGGTGGAAGATACCACTGGCAGGGGAAACCGCGTGAGCAAAAGCATGAGGCAGTCTGTATTCGGGGGTGATCCATTCTGATAGGCGTCCTGAGGGAGTCACGAAAGCCACTTGCGTAAAGAAACTGCGGCCGTGGGGAGCTGAAGGCGAGGGGCACACCTGGAGTCCCGGCCAAGGGCTCCAGAGCCCTCTCCCCACCTCTGCTCCCGCTTGCCTCTCCTTTCTGCCTTGCCTGGAGTTTTTCTTCTTGCTCATCTTCCCCCTCCGCTGCCTCCATTCATCACTTTAGCTTGCTTTTTGGTTTGATGTAATCTTAATGTTATCTCTTTGGACCCTTTCGGCTTCAACAGCTGATGCCAACCGCTTAATTTCCGGGCAGCTGATATTCCCATTCCTTGGGGGAGTCTGCTTGGTCCCCCATCTTTTCCCATCAGGACAAGGCCGAGTTCCCTGCCAGCCCACAGACTGATTGCTCTGGATCAGGTGGTGCCCTCTGTCCCCTCAGCTGTGACTAGACGTGGCAGGATCTCCACAACACCCAGGGCAGTTTCCCTTAGAACTGATGTGGGCCTGACAAGATGCTGAGGCTTGCTCCGGCTACCGTACTCGGGAAAGTTATCAGAGCTACAGATCGATCGTCACTTGAGGAAGCCACAGAGCAGTGCTGCTTGAAGTCATGAGAATGGATAGCTTCGCTGAAGAAATAACCCTACAAAGTGTAGATAACATTTGGGGAACGGCTACGTTTAATGAGTGAGAGGAGGCCGAGCTTTCCAAGTCTGGGCTGTGGTGGTGGGAAAAGGCAGCCCTGCTCCTGATCAGGGTGGGTCACGGGCCACGCCAGCTCTCTCTGCAGCTGCCCGGGAGGTCGAGGAACACAAGCTGCGCCAATAAGGGTCAGGAGAAGGAAGGAAGCTGGCGGATCTATTTCCTGCCCTTCGTCCTCATCAAGGACAGTTTCGAGAAATAGTTTCATGGGCTTTGTGGAGACAACTGGTGAGACTGAGCCCCCAGCTGTGTTTGCTCCGAAGCTGCGGCCAGCACAGTAGCTCTCATTTCCTCTATTACAGCTTTTTCACTTTATTTTTGTAAAGAAAAATATTTATTTATCTGGCTGCGCCGGGTCTTAGCTGCGCCGTGTGAACTCTTACCTGGGGCACTTGGGATTTAGGTCTCTGACTGAGGATTGAAACTGGGGCCGCCCTGCATTGGGAGGGGAAGTTTTAGCCACTCGACCACCAGGGAAGTCCCTGCCTGTATTTTTGGGTTTCCACTCTTTATTCCCCAAAGCATTAGGTAATATGTTTTTCCTGGGGCTCCATTTTCAAGGGAACCTGGGTTGAAACACCTTCATGAAATACATTGGCGATGGCTCAGCACAGTTGACATCCAGAGCTAAGTTAAACTCTAGTCTGGGGTTTCCCAAAGTATGGGCCTTGGACCAACAGTGTCAGCATCATCTAGGGATTTGTTAGAAATGCAAAATTCATGAGAAATTCTCGGGCTTTGCAAAGAGCCTTGTGGTACCTATTGAATCAGAAATTCCAATTGATTTTAATGCCTGCTAACGTTTGAGAGTAAAGTCATGCTCAAAATTCTCCAAGCCAGGCTTCAGCAATATGTGAACCGTGAACTCCCAGATGTTTAAGCAGGTTTTAGAAAAGGCAGAGGCACCAGAGATCAAATTGCCGACATCCGCTGGATCATGGAGAAAGCAAGAGAGTTCCAGAAAAACATCTATTTCTGCTTCATTGACTATATGCCAAAGCCTTTGACTGTGTGGATCACAATAAACTGTGGAACATTCTGAGAGATGGGAATACCAGACCACCTGACCTGCCTCTTGAGAAACCTGTATGCATGTCAGGAAGCAACAGTCAGAACTGGACATGGAACAACAGACTGGTTCCAAATAGGAAAAGGAGTACGTCAAGGCTGTATCTTGTTACCTTGCTTATTTAACTTATATGCAGAGTACATCATGAGGAACGCTGGGCTGGAAGAAGCACAAGCTAGAATCAAGATTGCCGGGAGAAATATCAATAATCTCAGATATGCAGATGACACTACCCTTATGGCAGAAAGTGAAGAGGAACTCAAAAGCCTCTTGATGAAAGTGAAAGAGGAGAGTGAGAAGGTTGGCTTGAAGCTCAACATTCAGAAAACAAAGATCATGGCATCTGGTCCCATTACTTCATGGGAAATAGATGGAAAAACAGTGGAAACAGTGTCAGACTTTATTTTTTGGGGCTCCAAAATCACTGCAGATGCTGATTGCAGCCATGAAAATTAAAAGACGCTTGCTCCTTGGAAGGAAGGTTATGACCAACCTTGATAGTATATTAAAAAGCAGAGACATTACTTTGCCAACCAAGGTCCATCTAGTCAAGGCTATGGTTTTTCCCGTGGTCATGTATGGATGTGAGAGTTGGACTGTGAAGAAAGCTGATTGCCGAAGAATTGATGCTTTTGAACTGTGGTGTTGGAGAAGACTCTTGAGAGTCCCTTGTACTGCAAGGAGATCCAACCAGTCCATTCTAAGGGAGATCGATCCTGGGTGTTCATTGGAAGGACTGATGCTGAAGCTGAAACTGCAATACTTTGGCCACCTCATGCGACGAGTTGACTCACTGGAAAAGACTGATGCTGGGAAAGGTTGGGGGAGGGAGGAGAAGGGGACGACAGAGAATGAGATGGCTGGATGGCATCACCGACTCTGTGAACCTGAGTTTGAGTGAACTCCGGGAGTTGGTGATGGACAGGGAGGCCTGGCGTGCTGTGATCCATGGGGTTGCGGAGAGTCGGACACGACTGAGCGACTGAACTGAACTGAACATTTGAGAACCCCTGCGATAGTCAGGGGCGGACAGACTCTTGTCCGTGAGCAGCTGTTTGTCCTTGTGGATAAAGTTTTGTTGAAACACCGCCAGTCATTGTTTTGCATAAAGCCTACAGCTGCGTTTGAGCTGCAAGGCAGAGCTGAGTAGCTGAGACGGTCTGAAACGTTTACTGTGTGGCCCTTCAGGAGGTGGTTCGCCAACCCTGCTCTACTTCACCCTGTCCTTCTGCTCCCTCGGTGAATTACATCTATTCTGGAGCTGGTGGTTTTCCTCCCCAAGTTTGTTCCAGCGTTCTTGTTACTGCAGTCCTTTACCTGCAGACTTCCCTGGTGGCTCGATGGTAAAGAATCTACCTGCCAATGCAGAAGACCTGGGTTCAATCCCTGGGTTGGGAAGACCCCCTGGAGAAAGGAAAGGCGACTCACTCCAGTATTCTGGCCTGGAGAATTCCCTGAACAAAGGAGCCTGGCGGGCTACAGTCCATAGGGTTACAGCAAGATCTGGACATAATTTAGTGACTAAACAACACCAGTAACAACTTAACTGCATTTCTATCAACCAATGTCATATGAATTCAATAAAGAACTAGGAATTTTGGTTTTGTCTTCATGAGAACTGAGTTGAATCCTCAGATATGGAGGAACTGAATATAGGGAAAGACAAGTGCATTTTGTAGGCAGATTGTCTAGTGCGTGGAAGGTGGGTGCCCCAGTTCCCGAATCGTTCAAGCTCAACTGTACATGTGTATATACACGCTGATTTTGTGCTGAAGAAGATGGCTATAGAAAGACATGCGCAGGGCAGCTCAAGTGCTAAGGCTCTCAAAATCTGGAGGGGGGAATTTAGGAGGCATCTAGCCGTGTTGCTGTCACCTGAGTATTTTCACCAAATCACATGAAGAAAAATCTGACAGAAATTGTAGCAATTGTGCCACGAAACCATCTTTAGGATCACCTTTCGGGGCAGATACAATCAATCATCTGCCCGAGACAGCCTTTAACTAAAGGTCAAACAAATTTTTCCTAGACACCCTGGAAAGAAATATTTAAAAACTCAAATCATTGCCTGCGATGTCAATGGTATTGTTTTGAGTACTGAAGTGCTAACATCATTTTTTTCTGAACTTAGCACCATGTAAATGGCCGTCTTACACTATGTCACCTGCTAAGTGATCTTCTATTTTCCTGTATTCCCCGTCTGAAAATTGTATTAAAATATTCCCTTTCCTGCAGATCGAGCCCGCTGTCGGTCCTGTGCATTTCTGGTGCTGCTTCAGACCTGCTTTGTCTCTGCTCTCAGCAGCTCTGAGGGTCTGCTTGGGCTTCCTTGTCTTCTGGCCTCTGGTTTCAGCAGGGCAGAGGGAAATCTGAGGCAGGGTGGGGCCTTGTAACTGAGCCATCAACCCAGGGGCTCCCCATGCTGCCCACAGGCCCCGGGCCTGTCCTGTGCCTCCTCACAGCCCAGGGTGGTAACAGACCTCTTCTAACCGGATTCCCTGTTATTCACCATGCCTGCTCACACCTTTGTACACACTTATCAAGCTTTCCTTAGATTACCTAATCTGAGTGCCACGTGTTTTCTGCCAAGACCCTGGGTGATACCCCGCTTTGTTTGTCATTTAGCTCATCAAAGCACAATGCATATTTAAGATATTATATTCAAAAAGAGAAAAGGGTCGTAGAAATCATAGCTTTTCTTATCTTTTATTCCTTTCTCACTTTCATGTTAGGATTTGAGAGTGTCTGTTTCCTACTCAGTCTCAGACTTTCCTGCTGTTTTTCCCAACTTAACTTTGAATCGAGGCAAAACCTCAAAGTTCCAGGGGTAACTTTGGAGACGGGAGGGGATGGGAGCCGGGTGGATGAGGCCCAGGACCCTTCATCGAAGCTTTACCAGAATAGCTCCCTTTTCATCTGTTCTCTAGGTTGAGCTTCTTTGTAAGAATAAGTTTGCAAGTTTCATAAAAGAATTCTGCTGTTTAAAATGTGTGAGAATCAGTGGGTTAAGGGATGGAGTGTTCCCTCTGAAGTGTAAATCACTGATCAGAAAGGGCTAGCACTTTATTGACCATTACCAATTAATTAGTCAGAATCAATCCCCAGCAGGGCTTCGGGCTGTGTAGATCTGGGTTGAATTCACTGGTCCTCATGTTTTTGGAGACTCAAGGAAGGTGACGTGGTCACACTCAGGAGAAAAGCTGAAAGAACAGAGGTGAGATCCCCATGTGAGGACAAAATTGTCCTATACCTGTTTTGTCCTGACTGTTAGAACGGCCAACCTGTTGCAGACAAGGGGTGCGCCAAGGGCAGCAACAGTCTCAAGCAGAAGCAGTGCCTGGTGGCTGGCACTTGAGCAGTGTGTTAGGAGCAAAGAGGTTGGTTGGAACTAATCATTATCTAATCAAACCAGTCAATCCTAAAGAAAATCAACCCTGAATATTTGTTGGAAGGCCTGATGCCGAAACTGATGCTCCAATACTTTGGGTGCCTGATGGGAAGAGCCGACTCATTGGAAGAGACCCTGATGCTGGGAAAGACTGTAGGCAGGGGGAGAAGGCTGAGATGGTTGGATGGCATCATCGAATCGACAGACAGGAGTTTGTGCAAGCTCTGGGAGTTGGTGCAGGACAGGGAAGCGTGGCGTGCTGCCATTCCTGGGGCTGCACAATTGGAGGCTGGACAACAGCAATCGCTGTTCATGCCTGAAGGCTGGAAACCAGCCCCAGGCCCTCTGTCAGCCCCACGTCCAGCCCACCGGCAGCTTTCCAGGTTCTCCTTTTGAGCATCTCTCAATATTGCTTCTCACCACGTCGTTTGCTTTGCCTTGGTTGTTATTCTCCCCTTTTGTCACTCGGCTTAATTTTTCAACATCGGTTAAAAGACTTCAGAGAAGTCGTCTCTAAATCTTCTAGTGTAAACCAGTCACCCATTATGCTCTCTTATTATATTCTTTAATTTTCCCTCAGCGCTCTTGACATGAGTTTTAGCTATAAATTTATTTGTGGTTATGGATTTTAGTATGCGACTGCCTCAGTACTTTCGCTTCAGTGAGGAAGTGTGACTCCTCTGCTTACCCTTGTATTCTTGGCACAAAGAACATTGCTTGGCTTATGGTGGGTGCTCATTTATCAAATGGGTGGGTTAATCCTCACCGCTCTCCCGTTTACCCCGACTTCCAGGCTGTGTTCTCTCACTTCTTCTGTATGTCTCAAACCCCTCTCCTCCTGCTCCTTCCCACCCTCTGTAAGGTAACTGCTGTAGGTTAGGTCCCATCATTTCTCACCTGGAGACTGTAGCCGCCTCCGTGCTGGACTCCCTGGTTCTGCTCCTGCCCCACGCCAGGGCACCCTTCACACCGTAGCTGCCCCTCCCATGCCCTCAGTACGGTGCCCGATCCCTTTAACTTGGCCGAAGATCCTTCTTGATGTGACCTCTTCTTCCTCTGCAGCCTTGACTCCTAGTTCTTCTCTGGACATACAAAACTGATTTCTCCTTTGGCTCCTGTTTCTTTACTTCGAACTTGGCACGGGCTGTTTCTTTATGTCCATGGCTGGCCCTTGTTCTTCCTTGAGGGTTCCCTTGGATGGCCCTTCTTTGGGGAGCTTTCTTGGGCTCCGGTCACCACGCCTGGGTGTCACAGTCCTTTCTAGGGCTCTGAGAATCCCCTGTGTGTTTCCCGTCACAGCTCTGTTACCCCGCCTTCCCTTCTCTGTCTGTCACTAGATGGTAGAGTCTAGACAGCAGGTACCAAGCTGGCCTTACGCACATATCAACACTGCCCAGAGCTGGGTACACAGGAAGTACTTAATGCACTCCTGTTAGTGAATGAACGGAAGGAAGGCTTTGGTGAACAGGGGTCAGGGTGCTGTGAGATGATAGAAGTAGGCAAGCTGTGGCGGTTACTGAGGTATCTCTTCATTTATTATTTTCTCACCGCATTTCTCGTTCCTATTTTTACAAGCAGGTATCCAGACCTTGTAATTCCTTCCCTCAGGGGAAGTTTAAATTGGCCGCTGGTCAGTAGAAATTTAAAGAAAGAAAGAACTGATGGAAACCACGGGAGGTGCTTATTTTTTTTAAAAGCCAGAGCTCTTCAAAGAAGTGATGCCGCATGTCTGAGAGAGGGAACATAAAGAGGGACATCCTTTGGAGGGGAGTGCGAGACGAAGGGAGATAGCCTTCTAAAGAGGGAAGAATCTCTGAATCCTAAGGGTTGGGTTCTCTTATGGTCATGAGAAAATGTCAAGACCTCAAGGGGAAAGATCGGAGGGTATGTGTAAGATGTGAACCCACAGAGATGTCAGCATCTCCAGAGTCACTGGCCATGACCTCTGGGGGAGCCTCAGACTTAGGGGTTGTGCAGGGAAATCAAATCAGATCAATAAGCAAAATGACTACATTAAATATATTTTTAACATAGCTAAAACCTTTTTCTGTTGCTGGAGTTCTTTTAGGGCTTTAAAATGTTAGTATCCAGCCATGTTTGCTCTGGGTTTGTTGTTGTTATTGCTGTTGTGTGGGGCCTCTCTGATACAATGGGCTTGCCCTGTGTTTTCAAAAGGGAGAATTACAGGCTAGAGCAGTTCAAACATAAAAGAAAGGCCATAGAATAAAGAGAATACAACTGGAAATAAAAACATTCTAGGCCTTTGTAAGTTGCTTTCTAATTACATAACTCTTGTTTGCTTTCAGATAATTAGACCCATTTGGACTATTTCAGTAGTTCACGCATTTATTCATAAACATTTATTTTATGTCTACTACCATAGGCTAGACACTGGGGATTCATAGCAGAATAGAACAGGGACATAGTACATTTGAAACCAGGGATAGATATTTTCGTTTCAAACCATGTTTTTAGACTGGAATTTCTTACATTGTTCTTTGTGTAAAGAGGTTTCTTTCAGTCATAATACATGCACTAGGCCAGGGGGCTGTTTTGGCAAAGGTAGTGTTTTTTGGTGATGCTTTCACTTCTGAATGGTCCTGCTTTTCTCCAGCTGGCATCAGTGATGGCTACCATGCAAGTGAACTCTTCTAATCTGGCTTCGCCTACTCCCCCTTCTTCTTTCTGTGCTTTGAGAGAAGTGAGCAGGCACACGCCTCGAGTAGTATCCCTCTTTCTTGAAATAATATCCGTTTATTGAAATAGATTCAAAGGTTGGTCAAAGTTACACTGCAGAGGGTGACTCATCCTTCTGATAACTAATAGCATTTATTTCTGTAGAGAATTGATAAAAATGATCCACAAAGGCATATGGAGTGGTCTAGATGTGGAAGTTTCTAGATTTTGAGCAGGCTAGTTAACATAAGTAAAGCCAACGATGTTAACTTTGTACAAACCCTGAAAGCTGAACTACCTGATCTGGGTAGAAATGATTTCCAGGTAAAATTTCTGTTTGGTTTACATCAGCATCTTAAATGTCTATAAAAATTGGTTTTGGGACTTCCCTGGTGGGTCAGTGGTTAAGGCTGCACACTTTCAATGCAGGGGGCACAGGTTTGATCCCTGGTCAGAACTAAGATCCCATGTGCCACAGTGTGACCAAAAAATGAAAGAATAAAAAATAATTTACGAAAAGAATTTAAAAATTAGCTCATTACTTTATAATCAGGCAAACAGGATGCTAAGCAAAGGAATAACAGCCCATAAAATTTGAAAAGCTAAACTGGATTTGGCTTTCCTTGAAAATAACTAGCTTGGTCTTTGCTCACAATGTCAAACTCTGAATTTTGCTGCTCCCTAAAGTTTTTTTTTTGTCCTTTTTTTATTTGCTCCTTTCCAATCAAATGCTACGAAATAAAAACAAAAACAACAAACAAATAAACAAACTGAACAAGGAAAGCATCAAGACTGTGCCAGTGGTTGGTACTTTGCATCTGGTAATAAGAATATTATGTATCATATGACATACGTATCAAATAGCACTAATATATTTAATTAGACAGAATATTATGCAGAATTTCAAGATCTTTACTGACTGGATTCATTTTTCTTATTAATTCACTTTAAAGATAGACTTAATAATCAAAGCACAAATAAACTGACATCACTCATGCCTGCTTTTCCTTCGGTCTTACAGTAGCATGCTTCTGCTGCGATGAAAACCTGTAATTGCTGGTAGCATCAGTGTCAGATTAAAGTAACTCAGTGCCATATTCTTATTTATGAATCACAAGAATAATATAATTTAAAATATTTCTTTTCCTCTTGGGGAAAAATAATGTACTGTAGCATTAAGCCTAAAAGCCCTGCTCAAAATCTAAGAGCACCGATTCATTGCTTTCTTTTTAAAAATTTTTTCAAGCCTAAACTACCATAATTCTCCTTTAACTGGTCTTCCCACTGGGCAAATATAACCTCCAAATGGTATAAGACTCTGCAGCTCATACTTCCATTTGGAGACTAACTAAATTTGCATATATTCTCTTCAAGGAAGAATTTACCTTGCCTTCCAGGAAAGCCGCATGGTGATTTGAAAATGTTATCATTCAGGCTTTAGAACTCTGAAGTCTGGCTTCTAGCTCCAGGACCTACAGATAGTACATGCCCCACAGCTGCTATACCAAGAGCCTCCTAAGGACTCTTAGCATTAATCAGATAGATTTTAGTATTAAGCTTTTGCATTTGTTGTCCTGACACTTAGAATATTTATCTTCTAACCAGGAAATATTTGCCAGCCTATTTCTAAGTTTCAAAGGTAGATGAATGACATTTTTCATTTGAGTTTGCTACATGCAAGTGTCCCAAGTAGGTTTGTTTTTGGTTTTGTTTTTAAAAGTTGAAAACTCTATGGGAATAAATATGCTCTAGAGTGTAAATATCGGAGAAGGCAATGGCAAGCCACTCCAGTACTCTTGCCTAGAAAATCCCATAGATGGAGGAGCCTGGTAGGCTGCAGTCCGTGGGGTCGCTAAGGGTTGGACATGACTGAGCGACTTCACTTTCACTTTTCATTTTCACACATTGGAGAAGGAAATGGCAACCCACTCCAGTGTTCTTGCCAGGAGAATCCCAGGGACGGGGGAGCCTGCTGGGCTGCCATCTATGGGGTCACACAGAGTTGGACACGACTGAAGTGACTTAGCAGCAGCAGCAGCAGAGTATAAAGAAGTCATGTGCCAAGAAGGAGCCTAGATTAAATTTGTGTGGGTTGTTGAGGCTGACGTTCCAAGTGCTACCTTAGCTGGAGTTACAGGGTTTCGTGAGTATATTGCAGAGTCTGGGATAAAAATGGATTGAACGCTCATGAAAAATGCCAGAGTAAAAACACTAGTGACTTCATTTGTTTCAAGATAAGAGGTATATTATAAACATTCATAAAGAAAACTTTACCACTTTGCTAGGGATTTTTCTCTGATCACCAGGATTGAAACCTTCATCAAAAGACCTAAATGAAAGATCCACAAACTCATCGTCCACGTCAGGCTCGGATGTTACCTTCTCGGTGAAACCTCCCTCAAAACTCACCCCTCATCCTCCTCCTTTAACCCCACCTAAACCCTCAGCTCACACCTTTCAGCTGATGCTGAACTTCGCTGCTCGACTCAGTTTCCATCACTGGAACATCAGCGTTTGGTCAACAGGAACTGTGTGTGTCTGCTTAGTCATTCAGTTGTGTCCAGCTCTCTGCGGCCCCGTGGACTGTAGCCCGCCAGGCTCCTCTGTCCATGGGATTCCCCAGGCAAGAGCACTGGAGCAGGTTGCCATGTCCTTCTTCAAGAGGACTTCCCAAACCCAGGATCAAACCCGGATCTGCTGCATTACAGGCAGATTCTTTACCATCTGAGCCACCAGGGAGCCCTAGTGGGAACCTGGTCTTGTTCATTTCATCTCTGGAGCCCAAGAACCTCTCGCATAGCTTAAAATATTTGCTGACTATTAAATTGATAAATGCAAACATTAAGTTGAAGAGTTGCTAGTTTGGAACATGAATCAAAGGCCGCTGTCGCTCATGAGATGGAGAGGAAGGTGTGCACTCACTGAGGAGCAGAGGGTCACCCGGGAGCTACCCAGCTGCTATTCTCTGTGTTCTTTCCAGACACCTGATGCGGAGACGACCCCGATGCTGGGAAAGATGAGGGCTGGAGGAGACGGGGACGACAGAGGATGAGACGGCTGGATGGCATCACCGACTCAATGGACGTGGGTTTGAGCAAACTCCGGGAGTTGGTGATGGACAGGGAGGCCTGGCGTGCTGCGGTCCATGGGGTCGCAAAGAGTCAGACACGACTGAGCGACTGAACTGATCAGACAGGACCAGTTTGGGTCATGATTACTGGCAGGTTTAGGTGGCCACTGATAATGATTCTAGAATGTCTCTGTTGCCCAGAAGTTCCTTTTTTTTTTTTTTAAATGCAGCTGTCAAAGCTACCTTTGGCTTTGTTCAGCAGCTAGCTCATCCTTGAACCAAACCGTGACTCCATGGGAGCTCTGTGGGTTTGCTCTTCCTGGGAGGTGGAGAGTCCCTCTGTACTACTCAGGACCTGTGTGAGTTTGACAAACTGCACACTTCTCTGTGTCTCTTTCTTCATCGATAAAATGTGGCTTAATCTATGGAATTCAAAGGTGTCAGCTGTTTGCATCCGGTGGCCGAAGTATTGACCCTTTAATATAATAAATGCTGAATAATTATCTGATGGTTGAAACCATGAATTCATGCCAGAAGAAAGATGCAGAGAGTATGAGGAAGGAATTAAAAGTGAGCTGGGCTAATCAGTGGTAGCCGATCCCTGCAAGAGGCCTGAGAGGGGAAGAGAGGGCTTTCTGGACTTAACTGAAGGCAAGAACTCAAAGCTGGAGGAATGAGACAGAAACTCGGTGACTACAGCGGGATACAAGGCTGAATCTCACACATAATGTATTGGCGTGATCCTGGTTACTGGAAGTATATTTTGAATTGAGTCATTTTTGCTTGACTTCTACTGAACATTGGGCAAGAGTGTTGAATACAGTTAAAACAGAGTCAATGATTTTATATGTAAAGTAGTTTCTAAGTTTTTGAGTCAGATCATTAAAGTAGAAATAAATACATTTTAAAATTTAAGAGTGTGTGTGATAGCTGACATTTATTGATCACAAGTCGCTGTTCTAAGAACATTACAGGTGGTAACTGATTTAATTCTTCAGGAGAGGTTAAATAATTTTTAAAGATTACAGCTTATCAGTGGCTGTGATGAGATTCCAAGTTCAAGTCCAGCTTGCTGATCCACTCTTGTGACCATTGTTCTGTCCTGCACTTTATGTAGAGAAATATTACACCACCATCCTTGAAGATAAGAGTTTGCAATCATTCTTTCACAATACAGTCCCACTATTTATCAGTGGGGTGCTTCTAAATTAAGAAAATAGTTGGACAACTGTTTACTTTGTTTGACTGTCAGGCACAAGTAATACGTGATCATCTTCTAGCCAGAAAAGGCATTTTAAAGTCAGCTGGCCCATGTATATATTACATTTGTAAAACTGTAACATTTATATTTGACTTAATTGATAAAGGAGCTAATAAAATAATATCATCAGTTGTTCTCTCTATTGCCAATAATATTAAACCTTTACATCCTTCTTTGAAGAATTCATTTTGGAAACTGGGAAACTCTTCTAAGATTTAATTGTTATTGCATTTTAAAACAGGAAAAAATTATGTGGCTAGCTAGACTATCTTTAGGATAAAAGACATTTACACTAATTTGATTTTTTGCAGTAATTTATTTTAGAGTTCTCACTGGTAATATTAATCTTCAGTAACTTATTTGAGGTGATATTGGATTCCAATTGTATTTTCAGAAGTATTTTATTGTAGTCCAATGTGAGTTATATATCTTTATTTGAATGTTAAATGTTATAAAATAGCTAATTTTACATAAGCAGAAAGCATTTCCAATAGACGAAAAGTTCAAGCAAAAGTGTTGGTATTTGTTAAATTCATTTTGTTATTTTTAATTCTTTTTAGTAACTTTATGAGTAAATATTTTGTAATATTTTATGAACTTCGACATAAAATTCCAGGATTGAAATTCATTCTGGTGCAAATGCAAACATCCTAATTATGACACTATTTATTCAGGCAGTGATATCACTGCAATGTTATATAAAGCAAATATCACCTTTAAAGCAAAGAAGTTAGCCATTGGGTTTATCACAAAGGGGATGCAAGAACACGAAACCCACACAGGGATAATATTTTCCCACATATCATAATAGTAGTAACAGGTTGATGAATAGACCATAATAGTATTGGATTAAAACTCCACATTTAAGTCATTTTAGGCTCCTATGGAACTTGTAGTAATTAGGAGAACTGAAGTGCAAGGAGAAGTGTCACCCACAAATCACCCCTTCATGACTGTAAGCTAGGGTGGCCTTTGCATACTGAGTAACTTCAGGTACCCTCATCTTCCACCAAGTTATATATGATGAGACATTATTTCCCTGTGAAAAAGATTTCTAACGAGAACTTAGGTATAATTTATGCACGCTCGTATCTGAGATGAGTTAATCTGCTCACAAATAGTGAATGATGTGCTGTGTGTGCTGTGCCAAGTCCCTCAGTCCTGTCCGACTCTCTGCGACCCCATGGACTGCAGCCCACCAGGCTTCCCTGACCATGGGATTCTCCAGGCAAGAACACTGGAGTGGGTTGCCGTGCCCTCCTCCAGGGGATCTTCCCAACCCAGGGATCAAACTTGCATCTCTTCTGTCTCCTGCGTTCTATGGCAGGTTCTTTACCAACAGCGCCACTTGGGAAGCCCAGTGAACTATAGATTTCTTTTTTTCAGATGTTGAAAAGGTTTTTTTATGGGGACAAACTTCCAGTGATAGGGGTGTCTCTAAGGAGCAGGAGAGGTATAAGACAGTGATGGGGTGTCTCTAAGGAGCAGGAGAGGTATAAGACAGTGATGGGGTGTCTCTAAGGAGCAGGAGAGTATAAGACAGTGATGGGGTGTCTCTAAGGAGCAGGAGAGGTATAAGACAGTGATGGGGTGTCTCTAAGGAGCAGGAGAGGTATAAGACAGTGATAGGGGTGTCTCTAAGGAGCAGGAGAGGTATAAGACAGTGGTAGGGGTGTCTCTAAGGAGCAGGAGAGTATAAGACAGCGGTTGGTTCAAGGTCTAGGAATCTGCCTGCCGGTGCAGGAGATGGAGGAGATGTAGGTTTGACTCCCAGGTTGGGAAGATCCTGGGAGGAGGCAATGGCAGCCCACTGCAGTAATCTTGACTGGAAAATTCCATGGACAGAGGAGCCTGGCAGGCTGCAGTCCACGGGGTCTCAAAGAGTTGGACACGACCGAGCGCACACACATGCACTAACCTATGCCTGGATCCATGGAATCTACCTTTCTTCTCCCCACTCCCTGGATTCCATTCTCCCTTTAATTGCGTTGATTACTTTGGGAGGCACAACTGGGTTTGACCTTCTTCAGCAATACACATCATAAAACAGCTGTTTCCTCTTGTAGAGAGGCACAGTCTCATGGTGCAGAAACCCGGAGGCAACTGTGTGGCATAGTATGTGGAAAGTGAACTAAACCTGGGATTCAGGCAAGAGGAGCCTCTGGCCGCGGAAGATGCAGTCTCTCCCTGTTAACCTTTAGTAGCTTCTGAGTGTCCTTTGGAAACTAGGGGTTAGAGAGACACTAGAAGATTCAAGGCCACTGGTGGGTTTTTACTCCCGTTTGTTTACTGAACAGCGTAATGAATGCAAAGCATGGTTTAAAGGTGGCAGCGACACAGCTTCCAATTTGTTACTAGAAGCAGAGAGAGTGACTGGCGGCCAGGGTGCTCGCTCTGCGTTGCGGTGGCGCATAATCTTCAGAGTCTGGGGACACAGAGCCATGTGCTCAAATCTTCAGCTGCAACTCGCGATGTGGGGAAGAAGGCGAATCGTCTGACTCTAAGCTGTGCTCTCACCGTCGCAGCCACTGCGATGTGGGGCTGCAGGATGCAGGACGCTCTCCAGGCTAAAGTGATCTGAGCATGCTCCAAATTTGGAGGACGCACTGTTTGCTCGAGAAGCAGAGTAGAACCGTTTCCTGGGAGAAGTCCCGACTTACCTGGAGGTACTCCCTTGTCCATCCACACGGACGGGAGGCTGGGGGAGGTTCCTGCGGGTCCCTCCGCGAACTTACGTCTCACTCTCTCAAGATTATACGTCTGCGGCGTGTGGCTCTGACCTCAGTCACTGGCACAGAACTGCTTTGTCCAGTTTGCCAACTTTGCCAAAGATACAACCTTAAATGGCGAAGGCTTTATCAAAATCGGGGGAGAGTGATAGTGTTGTCTGCTTTGTACTCGTTGGATCGCAGGTGACCTAGCAGGAGGCACTCATTAGTTTGCTTATTTGTTCTGTGTTATTTATCCTTCATCCACTATCTCTTCATCCATCATCCATTTTAATCACACATCAAAGACTTCTTGGTTACCTAACATGTGCCAGAAAGTAATAGAAAGCCTGGGACATGTTAGATAGCTAGCCAGTCGTGTAATAGAGATAAAGGGAAAGAAGAAAGGAAAAAAGAAGCAATAGCGAGCAACTGAATATCCAAGGTGTGAAGTATTTAAAACATTTATTAAAACCCTGTGTAGGCATCCACTGTGTGTCTTGAAAATAAGAAGCCACATTTGCTCTGTAATTGCTTGAATCATACATCTTTTACCTTGATTAGCAATTTCAATCAACCAAGACATTACTGAACATTTTCAAATAAAAAGCTGCATATTTCTCAACCCAAAGTCCTCTATTCAACCTTTTTATTTTCTAAACGCTTCCGATTTGCTAGAATTGGGTGATATTCTTTCTTGTAAAAATATTAATTTCTCTAAAATGCAAAACAATGCAAATATGAACAAATAGAGATATTTCAGATGTTTCCTGACCTTTTATATTTTATTTTTAATCACCTCATTTTATTTTATTTTTTTTGCCTTGCTATGTAGAATATGGAATCTTAGTTCCAGTACCAGGAATCAAACCCTCACCCCCTGCGTTGGAAGTGCAGAGTCCTAACCACTGGACCACCAGGAAGTCCCTGGTCTTATATTTTAATGTTATTTTTGTTTTGTATCTAAACTTCCCTTATGGTCTTACATTTATCAACATCTAGATAAGAGAACTCTTTTTTGACCTTGTATACTTGTATTTTTAAACATCAAGCTGCTTAAAAAATAGCCTTGGCTAGATATCTGAAAAGCTTAAGCTTACTTAAGAGCTCAGAAGAGCAATAGGCATCTGTCTTACTGTTGGATGAAATAAGCCTGGTGCTAAGGATGAAGTAGGGCTGCCCCATGGCTCAGGGGTAAAGAATCCACCTGCAATACAGGAGACATGGGTTCGATCCCTGGGTCGGGAAGATCCCCTGGAGAAGGAAATGGCCACCCACTCTAGCATTCTGGCCTGGAGAACCCCATGGACAGAGGAGCCTGGCGGGCTGTAGTCCTCAGGATCACTAAAGTGTCGTGACGGAGCAACTAAACAACAACAAAAGGTGAAGTCAGTTGAACTCGTGAAATCAAAGTCTGCTTCTCTCCTTTGTGCATTTCCACTCTAGAAGACAAGGTGGTCCTCTGTAGCGTTTCAAAACCAGCAGTCCAAATCTATCACCTTTGTCTCATTTCTGGGTTTCGCCAGACCCCTGTAGTACCCGTGGGAGCTTGCCTTCTGTTGCTGGTACAGGATCTCCCTCTGCCAAACAGGTTTTCTTACAGCATCACAAAAATTAAAGCCAGTCAAAAGAGGCTTTACTGCCGTATTTAGACAGAAATATCATATCAGAAATTATAGTGAATGCTTTTGCTGCTAATAGCTGCGAAGGCTGTTGCCCACTTGCCATCTGGCGGCATGTTTTTGCTTTCCTCTTCAGATGCGGACCACGTGAGGGCTTGACTCTGTGTATCTTCATCCGTTTTGCCCACTGCTCTCATCCACGTCAGTTTTCTTAACAGCACTGTCACAGTCGATCATTGTCGTATGCAAAACATTTGAAAGTTCTTAGAGAAGTTGCCTGGAAAATCCCATGCACAGAGGAGCCTGGTGGGCTGCAGTCCATGGGGTCGCTAAGAGTTGGACACGACTGAGCGCCTTCCCTTTCACTTTTCACTTTCATGCATTAGAGGAAGCAATGGCAACCCACTCCGGTGTTCTTGCCTGGGAAATCCCAGGGACGGGGGAGCCTGGTGGGCTGCCGTCTATGGGGTCGCACAGAGTCGGATACGACTGAAGCGACTTAGCAGCAGCAGCAGCAGAAAGAGAAGGGACATAAGCCTCTTCTTCTAAATAAACATTCTAAAGCCACACTGGAATCATCTGGGAAGAAAAAAACAAAAACAGCATAAGATTGCCCTTTCTATGACAAGTTGCTATTTATCTAGTTAATGAGATGCACTCTCAATAAATCATGTATATTAATTTAGTATGAATTTACTTGGCTGTATCATGCTATTCTTACTAGATCCAAGTAGAATAACGTTAGAAATATACTTTTCAAAGGCTCTGGAATCACAGCTAAACCTGGGCATGTTAACTGAATACATGTCTATATTTTATGTTGGTATTGATGCCATATCCAAGTCACGTTTGGATTTGCACACCGCCGCCCCAGTGTTTGCAGCAGGAGAGAGTCACCTAAGGCAGTCAACGAGCAACAGCACCTCCCGCGCGTCCTTGAGAACAGGAAGTGAGGCAGAAGCATGCAGATACTGAAATTTACAAAAAGGATTTTAAGTGGGCAGGTTTTAATCACCCCAGAATAGAACTTGGCCAGCACACCAAATTGTTCTTCCTCCTATTCATTTTGGAATTTCTGAAAAAAAAAAATTACACTCAATTGACGCACATATTTATGTTCAAAACTGTATCTGGATTTAGTCCATTGCACTTGATATCAGAAATTAACAACTTTAATTTTCAACTATAGATGACTACCTAGATTTCATTCAGAGATGTCACATATGGCTAACTTATCTGTTAAGCTGAAACCCTCACCATACCTGGCTGGTGAGCTTGGATTTGTTGCTGCTGTTCAGTAGCTCAGTCGTGTCTGACTCCTGGGCCTTGCCTGGACACACTGAAGCAGAATCTTGGAGATCTAGGTCTGAGAGGGAGTGAGAGTCGCTCAGTTGTGTCTGACTCTTTGCGACTCCACGGACTCTATAGTCCATGGAGTTCTCCAGGTCAGAATCCTGGAGTGGGTAGCCTTTCCCTTCTCCTGAGGATCTTCCCAACCCAGGGATTGAGCCCCAGTCTCCTGCATTGCAGGCGGATTCTTTACCAGCTGAGCCACAAGGGAAGCGCAGATCTGATATCATGCATTCAAAAGTGCTTCCTATGTAATTCTGGAGTATATTAATGCATGAGAACCTCTGCTCTAAAACACACACTGGATCTGGTACAGATCCACAAACTGAATTATTTAAGAAATAAGTTTGTCTGTTAAAAAGAGTTTGTAGAACCTGAATCACAATAGAGTCATCCCATTCCAGCTACCCTTCAAGCCCAGGCACCCTCTAGAACGAGGTGGTTAAACCAGCTTTCTCTCTCTTATTCCTCCCTTTTCCTTTCCTTTTCTCTTTATGCTTTCATCCGGAGAGATTTTCAAAGGTACTATGTCACGAGGGTACTTATTTGTTGAGATTGTTTTTTGGCCGTTCTCAAGAATGGAATATTCTCCATTTTTTAGCTGCTTAAGAGGCAGGAGAATGAGAAACCTAAGGGCTTTAGAGATGACTTGGGTCCAAGTTTCATTTCTCCTCCTCCCTTCTGAGTATCTTTGGGTCATTTCGCCAACCTTTTGAGCTCTACGTCCCTCATCCCTAAAAAGGGACATGATACCAATTCCGCAGGCTTTTTATGAGAATCCGATGAAATGATATCTGCAAAGAGTTCAGAACATTTTGACAGTGCTCGATATTATTAATCATTATTATTATCATTTTGCATTTGTCTTCATGCTGGGGAAAGAGGTGTCTCACTAAGACACGGTGGAGCAGAAGCTCCAGATGAGTTTAGTAAACACACGCACGTTGAAATAATCACTTGCCTCTCAACCGTGAGTCCTCTCTGTTGCTTCCCCAGCAAGACTGCCGCCGACACCTGGTGTTGGATGGGCTGTGCTCCACCGCGTCGCAGCTTCCTGTTCACGTTCTGTGGACGTCGCTGCCCACCTTTCAGCTCCTGCGTGTTCCCTTCCAAATGCCTCACATCCTCGCGACTGTGACTTGTCTTTGGAGCCCTGACCTTGATATAATGAGTTTGCTTCGCCTGCACACCCGAGAACAGAGAGTACCTGGAAGTTTCTACCTCCACCCCTCCCCACCAAGGAGTGGTGCGTGAATTTGGAAACCCATTTCCTCTGCTTGGAGTTGAACCCAACTCTGCGGTGTAATCTCTACTCCTAAGCTCCCTGGTGGTTCAACTGGTAAAGAATCTGCCTACAGTGCAGGAAACCCAGGTTCAATCCCTGGGTCAGGAAGATCCCTTGGAGAAGAAAATGGCAACCCACTCAGTTTCCTTGTCTGGAGAATTTCATGGACAGAGGAGCAGTCCATGGGGTGGGATACAGTCCATGGAGTTGCAAAGAGTTGGACACGACTGAGCGATTAACAAACTCCCAACAGAATCAAGCTGAGACTGGGGTTTGGCCTGAAACATTTGCTTCTCACATTTGCTTTGTTTCTTTCCCTTTCCTTTCCTGTTTCCTGCTGCCTGCCACTGCTTTTTATTCTGGGAGAATTCCTTAAAAAGCCACTTGTACACAAACTGTCATCTCAGTGTCTACTTTTGAAAGGGCTCCCTCACGAAGGCACATGCACCCAGCCAGGCAAGCAGGCTTGGCTCTACATAACGGTCCCGATTCTCCACAGCCCTTTCAAGTTCATAAACTGGTTTCCAGGGTTGGGCTTGAGAGTTTGCAGTGGGTTAGGCAGGAGCCAGATAGTAAATATTTTGGGCATTGCAGGCTGCAGGTCATCATCTCTGAGGCTTTGCCGAAGTGTTTTGGGGTGTTTTCCCCCTTGCTTTTCCTTATGACTAACTGCATTTTCACACTAATGTCTGCCGGTCCCTCACTAGCTTTTTGCTGCTAATGAAGGCTGGCCCAGAATAGATGGTGTGTCCTTCAGTGCCTTTACATTTCTGAGTATAAACTGAAATGATGAGGCTCCGCATTCCAGCTGATACCTGGGTCATTGACCCAATTTCCAGATAACTCTTTTTTTTTTTCTTTAAGTTTCCAAAGTTTGTATCTTAATGGTCCACAACCATATTAATACCAGAAAGACAGAATTTAGATCTATGACTCCCATGAAAAGTACAAAATGTCAACACCCAGAAGAGACATTGGTATTTTGTAGTGTTTGCTTTATTGTTTTGCCTCAAACTAGCAACCTTCAGTGGATTGTTGACATTAATCCTACTGTGATACCAGTTTATTTACTAAATGACAGAATTCAGCATTAGCTGAGGTGAGAAAGGCTTATTTACAATCAATACTACTTGACATCTTTGTAATTTTCCCTTTTCATGACAAAGGGGGAATATTTACATTAAAAACACATCAGTAACCTTAGTAATCTCCTTGAGCAGACAAGGGTACATAAAATCAGGATGCAAGCACAGAGTAATGAGAACACAAAGGTAGTAGGGCCTGTTTCAGACAAATTTTAAAGCAGCAAGATTAAAGAAAAATTGCACACCATAATTAGACCAGGGAAGTCAGGAAACACGGGGTGGTCTCCAGCTTTATCCTGATGAGGGAAATCATTGTTTGAAGAATGGGAAAAAAGTGAAAGTGTTAGTCCCTCAGTCCTGTCTGACTCTTTATGACCCCATGGACTGTAGCCCGCCAGGCTCCTCTGTCCATGGGATTCTCCAGGCCAGAATACTTGCATGGGTTGCCATGCCCTTTTCCAGGGGATCTTCCCGACCCAGGGATGAAACCTGGGTTTCCTGCATTACAGGCAGATTCTTTACAGTCTGAGCCACCGGGGAAGCCCATTGAAGAATGGGAAGAAGTTATCATCTACATTTGAGATTTTGATCATTGCCATTAAGGAGTTAAGGAAGTCTGTAGCTGCAGAAAAGTTGTAATATATCTGGAAATAAAGCTTTTCCAAAGAAATGAATTTTTATGTGGTATAAATTTAAATTTTGTCATCAAATAATTCTTTTTGCTCTAGATAAAATCAGCACTGGTTTGAAAGGCCCAGAGTAGAGCGTGGTAGAGCACTGTGAGGTAATTCGCCCTGCAGGTGTATTCTCAGCCCTGTCAACTTGTCTTCCATGTGACGAAATGAGAACGGTGGGGTTTAGGTATATCTCTGAAAGCTTCTGCTGCTGCTGCTGCTGCTAAGTCACTTCAGTCGTGTCCAACTCTGTGTGACCCCATAGACGGAAGCCCACCAGGCTTCTCTGTCCCTGGGATTCTCCAGGCAAGAACACTGGAGTGGGTTGCCATTTCCTTCTCCAGTGTGTTAAAGTGAAAAGTGAAAGTGAAGTCACTCAGTCGTGTCGACCCCCAGCGACCCCACGACCCAGGCTCCTCCATCCATGGGATTTTCTAGGCAAGAGTACTGGAGTGGCTGGCCATTAGGGTCACCTTTTTTCCCACCCTTCCTCATCCTGAGGATGAGCCTGGGGCTTGGGCACGTTGGCAGCTGCACGATGGTTTGGGCCACCTCCTAGTGATGAAGACCGCTGGGCAGAGCCCAGACAAATTCCAGTGGGCCAGGTATCATTGACACTTATATTTTCTCGGCACAGATCAAAACCTGCTCAGAGTTTTACCCTTATTATCTGTGAGAGCTGACCCCTTAAGCCATGCCCAAGGTCTAAGAAACTATTCTGAATTCCCGGAAGCTTTTGAGTAAGACACGTTAAACTGCATCTCCTCAGCAGACTTCAACTGGACTTAAACAAAGACAGAAATAATATGGGTAAAGCCCTTCATCTAGGCCAACATCTTTAATATCAAATATAAGACCTCCTTTCTGTTAAATTATCTTCACACTGTTTGGGGAATTCCAGCTTAGGCTAAATCAAAAGTACTGCACTGACTGTGTTCTTGGGTGAAATATTGTATCATGGTAATACGTTATATTTCCCACATCAGAAATGAACTGGATTCCATGTGTAACTCCCTAATATCTGCTGAGTGCCCAACTCTCTGGCACATGGGGAGGTCCTGGACCGACTGGGCTATACTTGCCAGGGCTGCTCAACGGGCAGCGCTCAAGCCTGGAGACAAAGAGCCCATGGGTCCCTCAAAGAGGAGATGCTCTGTAGGCCAAGGCTAGGCTCTTGGTCTAAAGTAGCAGGGTCAGTTGCTCAGTTGTGTCCGACTCTTGGTGACCCCATGGATGGTGACCCACCAGGCGCCTCTGTCCATGGGATTCTCCACGGAAGAATACTGGAGTGGGTTGCCATTCCCTTCTCTGGAGGATCTTCCCGACCCAGGGATCAAACCCGGGTCTCCTGCACTGGCAGGTGGACTCTTCACCGTCTGAGCTCCTAGGGAAGATCCGAAGTAGAGGCTTGGCCGAGACGGAGTGAACCAGGGGAGCAGTGTCCAGGCTGCCCAGAATACTCCTTTCCTGTCTGGCTAGAAATTCACTAAATGGGTGGAGTCTTCAAGTGGTATACTCTTGACAGGCAAGGTCAAGGTTGGTTTTCATTTCCCTGAGCTTGAAATAAGAATTCCCTCTGCAGCTCATGTTCAGATATTCACCATCCTTTCCCCTCTGCTTGCGAGGGAGATTTTCTTTCTGTCGGAACACTTAGGATTTTCATTCAAACACCAAGGATGCACTGCTCTGCAATGCTGCCTTCTCCGAATCTCACTGTCTTCCTCTCCTATATATTCTGTGTGTTTTCACGGGTGTCATTGCTGAGATAATGAGAAGGTCGATTAACCCCGTTTGTTGAGGCTTTTGGCAAAGATGGACAGTCAACTCAGCCTGCTAGCACTTCTCAAGTGCGCTCCTAACTCTGACAGTTTGAACTTGGTGGCTGAGACCTTCCCTTCGTGAACTCAATATTTATCTGTGGCTCACAGGTGACTTGCAGAGTTGGAAGGAGAAACCTTTATATGGACAGTTAATCTGGAAGCATTTGCAGCCAAAGAAAAGCAGCGTACTGACAAATGATGTTGCCAAGCCACCAGGCTTTGTATGTCCTTGTGTCTTGGGAGCAGGAGGGACAGTGAGACGCCAGTGTTTGTTCTTATAATAATGTCGCATGGCCCCCTTTCCACACCTGTCTTATTTTTGCACATCCTGGTACAAACAGACAAAAGCTGCTACTACAGAATGTGAAGCTGATAGCATTTAATACATCACGTCCACTAGGATGAAGGCATAACTGCTACTTTCATGTTCACTGTGCAGCGAACAGTAATTAGCCTCTGGCCCGTTCAGTGTGTGAACATTGAATCACCCACCTGCTCTTGCCGTGTCTCGTTAACTTAAACTGTGTGCCTAAAGCTCTATCAGGAAACAACTCCTTCTCCATCTCCCTACTGACATGCTACATTAGGTAACTTCATTTGGAAAAGTCGGAGACTTGAGGATGACAGCCTCCCAGTTTGTGCTCCAAGTACCAGACAAGGACTTCAAAAGATGCTTTTAGTTAGAGTGGTTGGAATAGACCACATGGACTTCCCAGGTGGCTCAGTGGTAAAGAATCTGCCTGCAATGCAGGAGATCCAGTTTCAATCTCTGGTTCAGGAAGATCCACTGGAAAAGGTAATAGCAACCCACTCCAGTACTCTTGCCTGGAGAATCCCGTGGACAGAGGAACCTGGCAGGTTACAGTCCATAGGGTTGCAAACTGTTGGACATGACTGAGTGACTGACACTTTCAGCATCAGCATACATCACATACCTTTTTTGGAAATAAAGGCTCTCTACTTTCTTTGAAGACCAAGACAGCTTTTACTTTTGTGTGTGACATTTTTTTGTTTGTCTATTAACTGATTTATGAACATAATTTGTTAACCATGTTACAAAATCAATGTGTATGCTCAGTCCCTGTGTAAAGAGAGGTGGGTGACAAATAGCCTTTGCTGATACACAGCAAAAATTTTCCTTTGGAGGAAATGGGACCTAAGGTGAAATAGTCATGATTATCACCAAATAAGCCACAAAAGAAAACTTACCTCCTTGTAAAGTAAAAGTAAAATGTGTGTGCAATAAGTTGCTTCAGTCCTGTCTGACTCTTTGTGATCCCATGGATTGTAGCTTGCCAGGCTCTTCTGTCCATGGAATTCTCCAGGCAAGAATACTGGAGTGGGTTGCCATTTCTTTCTCCAGCAGATCTTCTTGATCCAGGGATTGAACCCATGTCTCTTATATCACATCCGCTGTTAAATTATCTTCACACTGTTTGGGGATCGAATCCAGGTCTTCTGCATTGCAGGTGGATTCTTTACCAGCTGAGGGCTTCCCTGATAGCTCAGTTGGTAAGAATCTGCCTGCAGTGTAGGAGACCCTGGTTCCATTCCTGGGTCAGGAAGACACACTGGAGAAGGGATAGGCTACCCACTCCAGTATTCTTGGGCTTCTCTGGTGGCTCAGCCAGTAAAGAATCCGCCTGCAATGTGGGAGACCTGGGTCCGATCCCTGGGTTGGGAAGATCCCTTGGAGAAAGGAAAGGCTACCCACTCCAGTATTCTGGCCTGGAGAATTCCATGGACTGTATAGTTCATGGGGTTGCAAAGAGTCAGACATGACTGAGTGACTTTCACTTTCTTTACCAGCTGAGCCACCAAGGAATCCCAAGAATACTGGAGTGGGTTGCCTCACCCTTCTCCAGGAGATCTTCCCGACCCAGGAATCAAACTGGGGTCTCCTGCATTGCAGGCGGATTCTTTACCAGCTGAGCTACAACAGCACAAATATATTTCTGGAGGCAAAAGTCGGAAATCAGTCTCAAAGTCCTTAAAATGAAGCTGTCAGCAAGGCTGCCTTCCTCCTGAAGACTTCGGGGAGTGTTTCCTTGCCTTTTGTAGTCCTAGAGGCTGCCTGCGTTTTCTGGCTGCGGCCCCTCGTCCGTCTTCACAGTGTGTTATTCTCGTGTTCTCCCATCACAGGATCCTGGGTCTTGTCTGCCAAGTCTATTCGGACATGGACATCTTTGGGGGACCATTATTCTGCTTACAGAGTAGGGTTCTGCGAAAATGAATAGGGCCCCAAAGAAAGCAAGCAGTTTACAGTCGTGCTCGGCCTGTGGTGTTGAAGCAATGTCCCCAGTTGCAACAGCTGCTCTGATAAACTGGTTCTGTATCAGGAAGGCTAGTGTGTCGTCCTCAAGGGTTTCTGCAAACGGGCTCTGCGTGTCAAAGCTGCTGTCCCATCGGAGCAACTGATCATGCGTGTCACTGAAAGTATTTGTTGGACATCCGGGAAAGCTGAAAATTAAAGCACCGTAAAGAGGCATTTGTAAGTTATGCTCAGAGTGATTGTCAAGACTATTTAGAAGCCGTTGCTGCTGCTAAGTCACTTCAGTCGTGTCCGACTCTGTGTGACCCCACAGACGTCAGCCCACCAGGCTCCTCCATCCATGGGATTTTCCAGGCAAGAGTACTGGACTGGGTTGCCATTGCCTTCTCCATTAGAAGCTGTAGAGAGCTTTAAACTGAAGCCCTGATGTCTCCAATAACTAGAGGAGTATAATGCTTGTACTTCAAAGGTAATAAAGATAATTTTTAAAAATCTACTTTTTTTTTTTTTTGGCCTGTTAATTGAAACTCAACTGTTTCACAATAGAAAAATTAGAAAGGACAAAGAAAAACCATTTCTCTGTAGAGTCTCTGTATACAGGTAACTAATTACATTTGTAGTTCATTAATACCTTGCTTATGAAAAAAAATCAGTGCCAGACCTTCAGGGTTCCTTCTAACTCAGGGGGCTGTATAAAATCATCTCAATTTAAATAGCATCTTAAAAGGTTTAGCGTCCCTTGGTAAAGATAAAACATCTCATCATTATCAATTAAAGGACTCCTAAAGTCTTTGAAAAGAGGACTTGTTTGCTTAAAATACGTGAAGGTCACACTCACCCTGTAACAGTCAATGAGGAGTAGTCATTTGTTATTTTTAAACAGGCTGTCATTTAGCCATTATGAAGATGAATAACATTTGTTATTAGCTAATAATCTTCCTGTTGATTACAGAGAAAAGACACTTGCAGACACCTTATGTGTCTTTCTTAGTTGCTAAATTATTAATGCCCTTTGATTAAATTCTGTAAACAAAAATTAAGTTCTTTGTTTTCTGAATTTCAAGACCGGCATCTAGAATGCTGGACCATGTCCTGGTCCGTGGTATTTTGGGTTGCATATGTTATTTGCCCACTGTTCATGCAACGTTGCAAAAACAAAGTTCATTTTTTAATATCAAACAGATTGTCAATGGATCATATGCTGCCTCTATTAAGGTTAGTTTTTGGATGTCTGCCTTCTTGAAGAGAGTTAATGAAGCTATAAGTTACCTGTGTGCCTTCATTTGGAGGCAGGCCTAATTATCTGGATCTTGGCCACATTATTGTCCGAGCCTTATTTCTAAAGCAGATGGAGTCATTCAGAAATGACTTCATTTGTATTAATTTGTTGCACTGTCTTCTGCTATTCTTCTCAGAAGAACTTTGCAGCCTTTGTCACAGAGAGCAGGGAAAGACAGAAGAATTTTCATCAGAAATTAAGAGGGAGATCAGCTCCTATCATTCACGGATACTGATATTCCAACCGAAAGGCAATTAAGCAGTGGCCACTTGAAGGCTGTGGAATGGTGTAAGGGTAATTATGCTACCTAAGATTCATGAGCTCTCATCTTTTAGTTAAGTCAGATGACAGACATATTGATCCAGTGCTTTAAAACGGAAACTCTTGGGAGCATTTTTTTTTTTTTTTGCTATTGTCAGTTTTCCCCCTGGCTCCGGAGTACCCAAGGGGCCATATCTGAGGGAAATCTCTGCCTTGACTGACTCAGAGCATCATTAACTTGCTGGAAAGAACAATCACTTCATTATCAATGGATCAGATACACAATCTCCCCATTACAGGCTACAGGGGATTCTACCTTGCCTTCCCTCTGTGGTCATCTCCAAGGAAAACAGCATGCAATCAACTCTTAATTCAACCATATTCGTAAACTTTCTGGAGAGATACAAACTTTCTGGTTTCAGAGATAAAGAAAGAATGAAAGTTTGGTTTTCTCATTGACCCGTGGTGGCTGTTTTTAAACTACTCTTTTGGCAACAGGGGCTTAAAGATGGTCCATGGCTTTTATGTGGTCAACAGGGTATGTCAGTTTACCATAGAAAGCCTTAGGTAAAGAATAGCATCTAATGATAAAATATGTAATCAGAATGTATCTTCATTGATATCAAAATACTTGAATGAAAGTTAAGAGGAATATATATGATCTTACCATCAAAACAGTAAGTATTCACTGACTTGAAGAACCAAAAATGCAGAGGAATTTTGTATTTGCTTTTCAGAGAAGTTGTTTCAAATAGTAACTTTTAGACATTTCTGAGATTATAATATATTTAAAATTTCCATTAGAGAGGCCTAAACTAGGAATTAAAAAGACAAATTATTATATAACATCGGTTTTCCTCTGTATATTAATTCCCTAAACTGCCATCACAAAATGCCATCAAACGAGTGTGCGTGCTAAGTTGCTTCAGCAATGACCCCGTGGACTATAACAGCCAGGCTCCTCTGTCCAAGGGACTCTCCAGGCAAGAATACTGAAGTGGGTTGTTATGCCTTCCTCCAGGGACCTTCCCGATCCAGGGATCGAACCTGTGTCTCTCATGTCCTCTGTAACTGGCAGGTGGGTTTTTACCCCTAGTGCCACCTGGGAAGCTTGCCATCAAATGCAGAGGTTTAAAAAACAGAAATTTATGCTTCCATCATCTTGGAAGCTGGAAGTTCAAGATCCAAGCATTAGCAAGGAAAATTTGGGAACACACATATACACACACACACACATACACATAGGGAGAAAAGCACGTGAAGATGAAAGCAGAGATCAGAGTGATGCTTTTACAGGTCAAAAAAGGGAAAGTGAAAGTCATTCAATCGTGTCTGACTCTTTGCGACCCCATGGGATAGTCCATGGAATTCTCCAGTCCAGAATACTGGAATGGGTAGGTAGCTATTCCCTTCTCCAGGAGATCTTCCCAACCCACGGATTAAACCCAGGTCTCCCGCATTGCAGGTGGATTCTTTACCAGCTAAGCTACCAGGGAAGTTCCTACAGGTCGAGGAATGCCAAATATTGCCAGCAAACCACCAGAAGCCAGGGGAGAGATGTGGAACACATTATCCCTCAGAACACTCAGAAGGTACCAACCCTGCCAATACCTTGATCTCTGATTTATAGCCTCTAGAACTGTGAGACAACTCATTTTTGTTGCATAAGCCATCCAGTTTGTGAGACTTTGCTGTGGCAGCGCTAGCAAATTGATTGAGCTTCCCTGGTAACTCAGAGAGTAAAGAATCCGCTTGCAATGTGGGAGACATGGGTTTGATCCCTGGGTTGGGAAGATCCCCTGGAGTGGGGCATGGCAGCCCACTCCAGCATTCTTGCCTGGAGAATCCCCGTGGACAGAAGAGCCTGGTGGGCTATAGTCCATGGGATTACAAAGAGTCGGACATGATTGAGCAACTAAGCACAACACAGCACAGAACTGTGAGACAACTCATTTTTGTTGTGTAAGCCATCCAGGTGTGAGACTTTGCTATGGCGGCCCTAGCAAAGTGAAAACAGCCACTGCTCCTGTGATCCCATTCTAGCTGCTCAGTAGACCTGTCCACGCCGTCCACATCAGCCTCTCTCTGGCCCTCTCTTTTACACCCGGTTTTTTTTTGCTTCCATGTCTCTCAATTATTTCCCCGTATAAAAAGTAACCTCTTTGTCAAGGAACCTATCTTTCTGTTTACCTCTAGACCTGTAACTCAGAACCAGGCTGGCACAGAGTGGGTACTGCATAGATTTTTTTTTTTCATAAGTATGTTTTGAATAATAAATCATTCTATGTTTATTACCTGCATTGTAACTCCTATTGATGTAAAAGAAAATAGTTTCGAATGAGTGAAATATCATAAGAATTAATTTGTAGCAGCCTGAAATTGTCAAAAAGATTGGTTATGTTATGAAAAAGTTTTATTTTTAAAGAATTAAGCCATAAAATCTTGGAACATGTCTTTGAAGTTTAGTTTTGATTTTAAAAAAGAGAATAACAACTAGCAACAACTAGTAACATAATTGAATTGGTAAAGGAATTGAATTTAAATAGAATTTATTACAATAATGTAAAAATAAACCAAATTGCTCCATCTATTCAAAACATCTTTTATTTGGCTCTCTAAAAAATGATAATTTGATTTGAAAAGATCAGATGTATTGACTGAAATGTGATTTCTATGGTACTTAATGGAAGAATGAAGAAAATGAAAAGGAAATTTATCTTTCATATTTGTTAATATCTGACTAGAGAATTGTGCAGGGTTGGTCTCAGTCATAGTATAATAGAATTCTTAAACTTGATATGTATCTAAAAATTATATTCATTAAAATCATTTGGATATCAAGATTCTTAGACAACCAGTATTGCGTTGCCAGTTATGAAGTGTTGCAGAAATCTTTAATACTTTGCAGCTGATGGTGCTGTGCCCTGTGAAAACTTCTTGAAAAAACTCCCATTGCTACTTTCAACGGATTCTGACCCTTCGCACTGAGAAGTTGTTTGTTAAGACTAAATTATGTCTAAGCAGAAGAATTTGGGACCTCTCATTTTTATTTTTAAAATTTTGTTTTTATTTTTATTTCCGGCTGTGCTGGGTCTTGGCTGATGTGCGGGCTTCGCCCTAGTGGTGCGCAGGGCTCCCCTCTAGCTGCGGGGAGCGGGCTTTGCACGGCCGTGGTTTCTCCTGCTGAGCACGGGCTCTCGGCGTGGGGGCTACAGCAGCTGTGGCACACGGACTTCGCACCTCCGGACCTCGTGGGATCTCACGGATCGGGGATGGAACCTGTGTCTCCTGCACTGTCAGGCGGGTTCTTTACTCCTGAGCCAGCAGGAAAGGCCCGAGACCCTCATTTTTAGTGTATATTTGTATTGCAGCAGAGCACACACCATGGTAAGCGTATAGCTCCATTAATTTTCACAAACTGAACACAGCAGTGTGATCAGCGCTAGAACAGGAAATAAAGTATTATTAGTCGAAGAGCCAGTTCAAGTGTTTTGAGCATTTTTCTGTTGCCGAGTTCGCCTTCTTCCTTACACGACCTGAAATGAGCCCTTGATTGGATTCATAGTCGCATGCTTGCACACGCTGGTTCCACTCTGTGGCTTGCTTTTTCAGTCTTTTGATAGTGTCTTTTATGAATAGGTGTCTTTTGTTTTAGTGGAGTTCAATTTCACAGTCTTTAACTTAGCACATTTTGTGTCCTGTTTAAGAATCTCTGCCTACCCCAAGGTCATGAAGATATTTTCCTGTATTTGCTTCTAAAAGCTTCACTGCTTTACTTTTCCTCTTTAAACCTATGGCTCATCTGGATTGATTGATACTTAGTGCCAAGAATGGTCAAATGTCATCTGTGATTATATCTGGGGGTTGTGATCATAGGTAATTTTATTTTTCTTTAAAATTTTTGGTATTTTTGCAATAAAAAATGTCTTGGCATTATAATTTTAAAAGTGTGAATTAATCACCATTCACTACATTGTACTGTGTAACAAAAAATGTTGAAATCTCAGTGGTTCTAAACAGGGGGTGTTTGGTTCTTTGCTTTCCTGTGTCAAGGACTGCCATTCAGTGAATGTGGGTCTTATCAAGCCTGTGGTTATAGGAGCTGAGTTCTGTTTTATTGTTCTTTCCATTCGAAGTGACGTGAAGTTGCTCAGTCGTGTCCGACTCTTTGCGACCCCATGGACTGTAGCCTACCAGGCTCCTCCGTCCATGGGATTCTCCAGGCAAGAATACTGGAGTGGGTTACCATTTCCTTTTCCAGGGGAATCTTACTGACCCAGGGATCAAACCCAGGTCTCCCGCTTTGCAGGCAGACGCTTTAACCTCTGAGCCACCAGGGAATTCCATTCTAAAATCAGGCTAAAGACTCTCCATGGCAGAGTTTCAGGAGCAAATAACCTGGCAGAAGCCTTCAATGCTCCTTAAAGTTTCTTTCCACTAGAGGGTAATATAGAGCTTGACTGCTCACATTCTACTCCATTAACCAAAGCAAATCACATGACTGAGGCCAAAGGTAATGGTGTAGAGAAAACTCTTGTAAGAGAAAGAGAGAATGAAAAGTTTTAAATATTGTAATCCAGCGCAGAGGCTGCTTTACAAGGCCACATATCTTGTACAATTTCTTCCTTGCTCTGAATTCCTCTGCATCACATTGAAAGCCTTTTATAACATGGCCCCAATCATCAACCCAACTTCAGAGCCTACCACTCTTCTATACAACCTTTGTGATCTTGTAGCTTTGGATTGGGGCTTCCCAAATGGCGCAGTGGTCAACAATCTTTCTGACAATGCAGGAGATGCCAGAGATGTGAGTTTACTCCCTGGGTCAGGAAGAGCCCCTGGAGTAAGAAATGGCAAGCACTCCAGTCTTCTTGCTTGGAGAATCCCATGGACAGAGGAGCCTGGCGGGCTGCAGTCCAGGGGTCGCAAAGAGTCAGACATGACTGAGCGACTAACACTCTCACTTTGCAGAGCACAGAGGAAGCAGTCCCCAGCACATAGTAGGCACTCAGCTAAAGTGTGTAGAATTGAATTACACACTAATATGTTCATGAAATAATATTTTTTAAAAGTTAGATGACTTTAAAAAAAAATCCCAGAGTTGTCAGTAGTGAAGACTTTGTAACCTCTAAGAAAAGTTGCCGATCAGTGAAGCAAAGCACAAGTCAAGAATCAAGTACAGTTCGCCCTTCAAGAACGAATGACTGACAACAATAAAGCTACAAGTGATTTATTACCTTCTTGAGGCGCATACATTTATTTTGCTCACGGTGTGTATTTTATACCTCCTAATAGCCTTGAAGAGACTTAAAAAAATATGCTCTGACTTTTATGTTTCCCAGGTCACTCTTGCTATTCTACCTGGTGGAGAGGAATAAAAGTGAGTTTTACAAGGGTTTGCCTCCAGTGGTCTTAGGGTTCACTCTGCCTTCTTTATAAAAGCATACCCTACTTGGTGGTAGTCAGAATTATTTTCAGTGCTGAGATAAACTTTAAGTTAATTTCTCATTATCTTCAGAAATATGGTCTGATGCTTGGGGATGAGGTCTGTCTTTCGTATGTTGTTCAGTTGATAAGTCCTGTCTGACTCTTTGAGACCCCATGGACCGCTGCACGCCAGGCTTCCCTGTCCTTCACTATCTCCTGGAGCTTGCTCAAACTCATGTCCATTGAGTCGGTGAAGCCATCCAACCATCTCATCCTCTGTCGTCCCCTTCTCCTCTGCCTTCAATCTTTCCTAGCATCAGGGTCTTTTCAATGAGTCAGCTCTTCACATCAGGTTGCGACACTGTTGAAGCTTCAGTTCAGCACCAACCCTTCCAGTGAATATTCAGGGCTGATTTTCTTTAGGATTGACTGGTTGGATCTCCTTGCCGTCTAAGGGACTCTCAAGAGTCTTTTCTAGCAGCACAGTTTGAAAGCATCAGTTCTTCAGTGTTCAGCCTTCTTTATGGTCCAACTCTCATTTCCGTACCTGACGACTAGAAAAACCATATCTTTGACGGGACAGACCTTTGTTGGCAAAGTGATGTCCTTGCTTGACCCTGGTCACTGTGAATGGAGGCTCGAGTGGACTCATGGCTTCACGAGCCACTGTCAGTCCCTCTTCCCACCGCTTCCTTGTTCTTTCCTTTTCTGCCTCTCTGTCTGCAACAGGAGCGCCAGACGGAGCGATATCAGCATGTGGACGCCAGTCCGTGGTGGACGTCTGTACGAAAGGTCTTAGTTGAAGACCATGCTGTGTAAGATGGAGCCACAAGCACAGGGAAGTCTGGCGGCAGAAGCTATGAGGAAGTGAGGTTGGGGGGTGAGCATTTCTGAAAGAAATACAGAAAAGGAAAGCTGTTTGCAGGGATGGCCGAGATGAAGGGCCATGTGATGCTGGGAGAAGACACACACACACACACAGTCTCACACACACACACACACTGTCTCACACACACACACAGACACACACACACATACACACACAGACACACACACAGACACACACACACAGTCTCACATACACACACACACTGTCTCACACACACACAGACACACACACACACAGTCTCACACACACACACACACTGTCTCACACACACACAGACACACACACACATACACACACAGACACACACACAGACACACACACACAGTCTCACATACACACACACACTGTCTCACACACACACAGACACACACACACACAGTCTCACATACACACACACACAGTCTCACATACACACACACACTGTCTCACACACGCACACACACACAGACACACACACACACAGTCTCACATACACACACACACTGTCTCACACACACACACACACACACACAGTCTCACATACACACACACACTGTCTCACACACACACACAGACACACACACACACACACTGTCTCTCACACACACACACAGTCTCACACACACACACAGATACACACATACACACACTAGTTCACATACACACACACACAGTCTCACACACACACACACAGTCTCACATACACACACACAGTCTCACACACACACACACACAGACACACACACATACACACACTGGTTCACATACATACACAGACACAGTCTCACATACACACACACACTGTCTCACACACACACACACAGTCTCGCACACACACACAGACACACACACATACACACACTGGTTCACATACATACACAGACACAGTCTCACATACATACACACACTATCTCACACACACAGTCACACACTGGCTCACACACACATCCATATTTTCCAGGGAGTCCCAGCCCCAGGGATTCTGATTCAGACAGGTCTTTGGTAGAGTCTGTAAATCTACATTTTTAACCAGTGCCGCAGGGTATTCTCAGTTTGGGAATTTTAGACCCTTCTTGGAAGAACTCTGGCTGCTTTGTGAGGTAACCTCTGCTCATCTTTCCAGCTTCAGTCCTAGGCAAACTATACAAATTCACACTAAATATAGAATCACACCTTTCTAGCCCCTTCATGCTTTTGCCTGTGTTGCTTGCCTTGCCTGGGATTCCTCTCCCTTTTTCTGATTCCTGTAAAAAGCCTCCTCGCCCTTACAAACTTAACTCAAACCTCAGCTTCTTTTGAAGCCTTGAACCCTCCTGTTCTCATCTCATTTCCTCCACTCAGTTAGGATTCCTGTTACATTATGTTAGCCCTTCCCCAATTTCTTAGCTCTCTTTTTAGAGAAAGTCTTGAATGTCTCCCATTCTCTCTCCTCCTACCTTTACCAAATCCAAAGTCCAAACTTCAAATTCCAAGTCTGCTATCCGCCCCATCTTCTGAATTTCTTAGGAACCTTTTGGTACTAGTCATTAGTCCCCTCTCTTCTCACACCTGACATTTCGTATGAAAAAGGCCAACAATACAAAAACCCTACAGATTCCCCCCATACGATTTGCACCTAGATTCAATAATTTTAACACCTTTTGCTATATTTGTTTTATCTTTTTTCTTTTTGCTGAACTATTTGAAAGTTGCAGATATTGTGTTAGTTTCTCTCTAAATGCTTTCGTATACATTTCCAAGGGCTTCCCAGGTGGTGTAATGGTAAAGAATCCATTTGCCAAGGCAGGAGATGCCAGAGAACCAGGGTTTGATCCCTGGGTCAGGAAGAAGGAAATAGCGACTCACTCCAGTATTCTGTGGACAGAGGGGCCTGGTGGGCTAGCATGGGTTTGCAAAAATCGGACACAGCTGACCATGCGCACACACCGTGTCTCCAAACATGAGGTCATGTCCCTATACACACACCTCACTGTTTGAATACACCCTCTCTGTATTTTCGTCAGTTTTCTCCCAAGTCAATGGCCATTCCTTCTCTATCTCCTTCACTAGATCTTCCTTTCCCCAACCTTTATATGTGGCTGTGCACGAAGAATTACTCGTTGTTTCTCTTCATTTCCCTTAAAAGTGTTTTGATCATTTTATTCCATCCTGTGTCATTTAAATTCCATCTACAGTTTGTAGGCTTCAGAATTCCCAGTCCAGTGATCTCATGCTTGAACCCTAGATATGTTTGCATGCGTGTGTGCAGGCTAAGTCACTTTAGTAGTGTCTGACTCTTTGGACCTATGAACTGTAGCCCGCCAGGCTCCTCTGTCCATGGGCTTCTCCAGGCAAGAGTACTGGAGTGGGTTGCCACTCCCTTTTCCGGGGGATCTTCCTGATCCAGGGATCAAACCTGGTTTTCACGCACTGCAGGCAGATGCTTTGCCATCTGAGCCACCAAGGAAGTTGCTCAGTACACTTCTGCTCCCCATTCCGCCACCCGGTGCCCTCTGCCTCCAACCCTCTTCTTCCAGATACGCACAAACCTCGATTCTTCACTGTTTGAGGCTCCACTGAAGTATTTCCCACTAAGTCATTTTTGATGATTACTTTATCTAAAATAGAATTCCCTTCCAACAGCATTTAGAATTTCTTACCTTCTTCAAAATCCCTATCAGTTTCTGAATGTGAATTTTAAACTTATTCATTATCTCTTTTTTGCCGAGGCCTCATCTCCATGAAAGCATGGGTTTTAGCGGCTTTTCGGCATGTAGCACCTGGAACATACAGGATGCTCAGTCACATCCATTGAGTTAATAGCTGAATGGTACACCAGGGGTCAGGGAGATGTGTCTATTCACGACAGCTCTAGACCCAGACACAGGGCCCGACACATGGTAGGGCTCAATTGATAGTTCTTGACTGAAGGCGGTAACACCCTGAATGTTCTTTATAGAAGCAGAAAAAAATCAGTTGTTCCCAGAATTTACTCTTAAGCTTTCTTTTCCTGGCAGGCTAAAATGGGATTCCCACTCATTTGGAAAAAAAATGAATATAACTCTCATGAAATTATTGTAGTGCTTTTCAAATGCCACCTCTCTTTTCCCTATAAGAAATATTTAGACTAGCAAGCCACTGCAGCTATGTAAAGACTCTAAAAATTATCATTAAAAAATGAAAAAAAAATCATAAAAAATGAGATCTCTTTACCCACTGTTTTATGGAATTCCAGTTTTAACATAAAACTAACTGTGCAAATTACATATTCTCTGTGTGTGTGTGTGTGTGGTGTGTATGTAATATATGAGATTTTGTGGTGCACCCACTATGTAGCTAAAAATGTACCCAATCTATGGGATTCTATGAGGCAGTAATAAGATGAAATCTGTCTTGTACTGCAGCTTCTCCTACTCAGTGTATTGAGGCCAGAATGTGCCTGGGCATTGTCTGTTGCAATCAGAACCAGCTACCCTAGCAAGAACATCCAGGAAAGATTTTCCTTGAACCGTGGAGAAGGGAGCTTTCTCTATCATGGTTCGTTGTCTTTTATTTAGAAGAAGTAGGCATTGGGTTTTGGCTTCCTTGATGGCTCAGTGGTAAAGAACCTGCCTGCCAATGCAGGAGACAGGGCTTCTATCCCTGGGTGGGGAAGATCCTCTGGAGGAGGAAATGGCAGCCCACTCCAGTGTTCTCACCTAGGAGATCCCATGGACAGAGGAGCCTGGTGGACTACAGTCCAAGGGTTGAAAGAGTCAGACAGGACTTAGCAACTAAGCAACAACAACAAGGTATTACTTTTAAGGAAAGGTCTGTAGCTTCCTATTTGCAAGCAAAACCTTCCAGTATTTACAATTATGACACTTGGTTTCATTCCAGTAAGTGGATTTATTAAGAGAAAAGAGTAACAAGAGGGAGTTGGAGGAGGAGACCATTTATGCAAAAATTAAACTTTAAAATGCTTACAAAATGAGAAGTAAGGGACCCCAATGAACTCATTATCTGCATGATTCACAGATTGCCTTAATGTCTGGCTCTTCGATGTTAATTTGCATTGATATTACATCACTTGCTGCTGTTATAGTGCAACAAGCGCCGGACTGAGTCATGTGACCTGAATTCTTTTTCTAATTTACTAGTATTATTACCTAAGAAAGTGTTTTAACTTTTTGAGACTTTTTTTCGTAGCAACTGTGAGATTTTTTAATATTTTCCCACTGGAAATACAATGAGAAATAATATCTCATTTCTCATTGATTACAAAGAAGAATTGCAAAGAAGATATATATATGTGGAAAAATTCTGCTAACTACTATATAAGTTACTATATAAAGTGCTATAGCATAAAGTGTTCTGAAGTATTTTCATCTTCTTACTTGTATTCTAAGTGGGAAAGGTATAAGCAATTAACAGACGACTTGGGATACAGAAAGCACACAGAAAATGTTAGATGATATGTCATGATCATTACCTTATCTTTCATTAGGAGCTGACCACCCTTCCATTGGTAGATGATGGTATAAACCAGTAGTTAAACCAAGAGATTAAAAAAAAATTGTCTTCTATCTGTGAAAGGATATTTCAAATAATTTCGCATAAGCTGTGTGGTATCTTTTCTCTCTCTCTTTTAATTGCTTTCTACTCTCCTCTAAGCACTGTGCTGGGCGGCCATTCTATAAAGATAAAGTAATCTGCCCTGAAGAGGGTGAAAGTCCAGTTGTGGAGACAGACAAGTAAATAAATAAATGCCATCAGGTTTTAAAATGCTGTAACAGACGCATGAACATGCCATAAATGAGGCACGTTGAATTACATGCAACTCGCTTATCTCAAGGAAAGGAATATACTGGTTTGCTTTCTGTATTTAGAATTTGTCTATATTTCATGACTCCTGCTTTATTTTAAGCTTTCTGTCATTTTCAGAATAGCTTAGCACAGACACTGAGATTGAAAGTCAAAGGTTTAATTGATTTGACCTTTAAGATAGAATAGACCCTTTCCGATGCGAATGATCCAATCTAGACTCCAAGTAGGGAATGTGCTGGTTTGTAGAACTGGGGAGCCCAGGGTTGCTTAGGTGTCAGGCGTGGCCAGCCCCCGGTGTGTGCAGTTTCTCTTCTCTGTTCTTTTTTCTCTCTTTCCTTTCCTCTCCCTGTCAACCTCACTGTCTTCTCTGTGTTGTCTTTGTTTTGTCGGACTAAAGATGTTCCTCCTTTGTGTGCCCTGTGAAGATGTGTCTTAACTGTCTCAGATTCATGTTCTTTATCAATCACAATGGAAAGAGACAGCTTGTAACTTCTAGCTTTGTAATGAAATTCTAGAAGACATGTGGTTGGTCTTCCTTTAGTTATGTGCTAGCCTTTGGAACAATACTCACTCCCAGGGAATGGGGCGCTTTGCTTGACTAGGTGTGGGTCAAACGCACTTTCCCAGTGTCCACTGGATGGGGCGGGAGGGGTTAACCATGACATGTCCTCACGAGAACAGCTTGGCCTAGGACAGTATTCCAAATAGAGCAGTCTTGTTCTGCAAAGGAAGGGATGTTGGGTCAAAGCCCCAGAATGTGCCTTTCATAAACAGAAACACGATGAAATGCTTTCTCTGCGATATTAGCAGCACGCTTATACTCTAACGACCCTCTGTTAATCCTTGCCTTTTACCTTTACTTCCTCTGGGAGCATCACCAGCCCTCCTTTGGGGACTTCCCCTCCCTCACTCCGAGCCTGCAGTTAGTGCGGGAGCTGTGTTTTCCTACCGATTACTCCCACTTGGCTGCAGTTGATTGGTCATAGGCTGGCACCGGTGTTAGCCCAGCCCGATCAGAGCTGTTACCTGAGTTTCTGAAGGCGGGGCTCGTGAAGACATGTTAGTTACTCAGTGCTGGAAGGTTTAACAAAATGTCAAAATAGAAATGTGTTGCTATGTTTCCTCCAATGTGCAGGAAGTCAGTCCATAGCTAGTTTATAGACTGAATAAGGCTGATAACAGAGGAAAGAACAGATCAGTCAGCTAGTGGTACAGATTAAGTAACCACTTGATTTCTGATCTTCACTACAAGTCCTTAACTGTGACTCTGTAACATGAGCATCACTGTCCGGTAGAAACCTGACACGAGCTACAGATACAAACCACGTGTGGAGGTTTGCATTTCCTACTTGTTGTCATTCAGGCACTCTGTCGTGTCTGACTCTTTGCAGCCCCGTGGACTGTGGCATTCCAGGCCTCCCTGTCCTTCACCAGCTTCCGAAGCTTGCTCAGACTCACGTCCATCGTGTTGGTGATGCCATCCAACTATCTCTTCTGTTGTCCCCTTCTCCTCCTGCCCTCAATCTTTCCCAGCATGAGGGTCTTTTCAAATGAGTCAGTTCTTCACATCAGGTGGCCAAAGTATTGGAGTTTCAGCTTCACCATCAGTCCTTCCAATGAATATTCAGGACTGATTTCCTTTAGGATTGACTGGTTGGATCTCCTTGCAGTCCAAGGGACTCTCAAACTATAGCTTTGACTACATGGGCCTCTGTCAGCAAAGTAATGTCTCTGCTTTTTAATATGCTGTCTAGGTTTGTCATAGCTTTTCTTCCAAGGTGCAAGTGTCTTTTAATTTCATGGCTGCAATCACCACCTGCAGTGATTTTGGAGCCCAGAAAAATAAAGTCTGTCACTGTTTCCAATGTTTCTCCACCTATTCGCCATGAAGTGATGGGACCCGATGCCACGATCTTAATTTTCTGAATGCTGAGTTTTAAGCCAATTTTTTTACTCTCCTCTTTCCTGTTCATCAAGAGGCTCTTTAGTTCCTCTTCACTTTCTGCCATAAGGGTGGTGTCATCTGCATATCTGAGGTTATTGATATTTCTCCCGGCAATCTTGATTCCAGCTTGTGCTTCTTCCAGCCTGGCATTTCACACGATGTACTCTCATACAAGTTAAATAAGCAGGGTGACAATATACAGCTTTGACCTACTCCTTTCCTAATTTGGAACAGTCCATTTTCCCTTATCTGGTTCTAACTGTTGCTTCTTAAACTGCACACAAGTTTCTTAGGAGGTAGGTAAGGTGGTCTGGTATTCCCATCTCTTGAAGAATTTTCCACACTTTGTTGTTAACCACACAGTCAAAGGCTTTAATGTAGTCAAAGAAACAGAAGTAATTGTTCTTCTGGAATTCTCTTGCTTTTTCTTTGATCCAGCAGATGTTGGCAATTTGATCTCTGGTTCCTCTGCCTTTTCTAAATCCAGCTTGAACATCTGGGAGTTCTTGGTTTACATACAGTTGAAGTCTGGCTTGGAGAATTTTGAGCATTACTTTGATAGCATGTGAAATGCGTGCAATTGTGCAGTAGTTTGAACATTGAAGGGCATTGCCCTTCTTTGGGATTGGAATGAAAACAGGTAAAAAGACACAGACACATTTAATTTTTATAAAATATTTTATTTAGCTCAATATAACCAAAATATTATCATTACAAATTGTAATTAATATGAAATGTAAATTGATATATTTTACATTTCTTTCTTTTTTAAAAAATCTTTTTATTTTGCATTGGAGTAGAGCTAACTCATTGGAAAGACCCTGATGCTGGGAAAGATTCAAGGCAGGAGGAGAAGAGGACGAAAGAGGATAAGATGGATGGACGGCATTATCAACTCCGTGGACAGAGAAGTCTGGCGTGCTGCAATCCAAAGGGTCACAAAGAGTCAGACACGACTGAGCAGCTGAACTGGACTGAGCCCTAATTAGCGCTTTTGTGATAGTTGCGGGTGAGCAGTGAAGGGACTCGGTCATACACATATGTATCTACTCTCCTCCCCAGCCCCTCCCGTCTAGTCTGAGCACAGTTCCCCGTGCTGACAGGAGGCTCTCGTTGCTTTTCCATTTTAAGTCCTGCAGTGTTGTAGGTTTCTTTCACAGCAAATCTTCAGGGTGGTGTGCATTTTGCCCTTGTGGCAGTCTCTGTCTGGCCGAGTTGTGTTTATTTTATTTGTTTGTTTTTGGTTGCACCGCGTCTTCTCGTGGCACGCGGGCTTTCTCTAGTTGCGGCGAGAGGGGCCGCTCTCGGCTGTGCTGGGAGGCCTGCTCCCTGTGGCACCTCCTCTTGTTGGGCACAGGCTCTAGGATGTGGGCTTCCGGAGCTGCGGCATGCAGCCTCAGTAGCTGTGGTGCATAGGCTTGGTGGCTCCAGGGCATATGGACTCTTCCCTGGCCAGGGGCCGAGCCTGCAGCCCCTGAGCTGGCAAGCGGATTCTTGCTCACTGCGCCGCCAGGGCAGGCCTGGGCAAGTCATGTCTCATGCGTGCAGAGCCACATGTGGGCACAGTGACCCGTTGGGCAGGGAAAGCCTCGAGTCATGAGCTGGAGAGATGTTGGGTGAGGGGGCAATCTCCTGGGGGAGGCCTCCTAAGACACAAGGCAAACCTTACGTTCTCTGCCATCCTTCCTGTTGCTAAAGATGTCACATCAAGTATCTATAAAGTAATCCCTTCCTTGTCTGAGATAAAAATAAGCATTGATGTCTCCATTCTTTATCGGTATCCTAAAGCTTAAGAACATTTTTTTGCTGTTGTTTTGTTACTTACAATGCTTTGCATGTTCAACAGCACATACTTAAAATTTTCTCCTTACCCTGGTGCCAATAAGTAAATTTCAGAAAATGATAAAACTGATCAGAACCACATGAAAGGTTTTCTTGTCCAGTTGAAAACCTCATTGAGGAGAACGTGCCTTCCCGTTCAATGGTGAAGATTCACTTGAAAGTATTTTTACATACAACAGTTGACACTTTTTTTTTGTATGTGCTACATTTAATGAGTTTCTTGTAGCATCTCATTAAAATGTGGAGCTGCAGTTAAGAAAATTAATAAACATTGCTTTTCTTCCACTCACATTTTAAACGGAAAGATAATATTAGTTTTGCTTTATACCATGGCGAGCAAACTATTATATAATAATAGCTCCAAGTAATTTGATATGCTGAAAAGTATCCACTGTGGTTTAGTAGGTAAATTCACTCATTTCTTTTTTATCATAATAATTCCTTGAAGCAGAGTTTAGGATAAAATGCAGTGACAGTTTTAGTTGATTCATCCTTTTATTAAGAGAAAAAAATAGGCTTATTTTCCATAGGTAAGCTCTGTGAAGAAGTGTCTTTCTTGTTTGTTTCCTTCTGTATCTCGCATGCTTGAAGTAGTGCTTAACCTGAGAAGATATTCAATAAATATTTGTTGAATGACACTTGTTACTGTAAATAAAAGACTCATTTAATAATGTAATGGGCAAATAGGATATTATTTTAAGCATATACTCAGTGGTACGCTTTGTGTAAAATGTGTAATATACACACTGCAAATGTAACTCTTACAAAATTCGTATGAAACAAGTAATATTATCCTCATTTTAAGGATAAGAAAACTGAGACACAAGGGAAGTTCGTTAAGTTTCCAAAGTTGACATAATTAAATGGTAGAGTTAAAACTGTCTTCAGATAGCCTGACTCCTTTTAATCATGCATCAATTTCCTAGGGCTGTCGTACACAATACCACAAAGTAGGTGGCTTACAACAGCATTTTATTATCTCATGGTTCTGGAGGCTCAGTTCAGTCCAGTCGCTCAGCTGTGTCTGAGTCTTTGTGACCCCATGGCCTGCAACACACCAGGCCTCCCTGTCCATCACCAACTCTTGGAATTTGCTCTAACCCATGTCCATTAAGTCGGTGATGCCATTCAACCATCTCATCCTCTGTTGTCCCCTTCTCTTCCTGCCTTCACTCTTTCCCAGGATCAGGATCTTTTCCAATGAGTCAGTTCTTCACATCAGGTGGCCAAAGTATTGGAGTTTCAGCTTCAGCATCAGTCCTTCCAATGAATGTTCGGAGTTGATTTCCTTTAGGATGGACTGGTTGGATCTCCTTGCAGCCAAAGGAACCCTTGAGAGTCTTTTCCAACACCACAGTTCAAAAGCATCATTTCTTCGGCACTCAGCTTTCTTTGTAGTCCAACTCTCATATCCATGCAGGACTACTGGGAAAATCATAGCTTTGACGAGACAGACCGAGACATCAAAATCGAGGGTCCTGGTTCCTCTGGACCCATGAAGAGGAGGGTTTTTCTCCTCTCGTCTGGTTCCTGGTATTTTCTGCCATCCTTGGCTTTCCTTGGCTTGCAGGTGCCTCCCTCTAGTGTCTGCCTCAGCGGGCGCTGGTGTTCTTTACCTGGTGAGTCTCTCTCTTCTTAGAAGGGCACCCACCACATCGGATTAAGGGTCCACCCTATTTCTGTATGACCTCACCTAAACTAATGACATTTGCAACAACTCTATCTCCCAGTAAGGTCACATTTGAGGTGCTGGAGTGGAGGACTCCAAAATCTCTTTCTGGGGTCACAGCTCTACCATAACAATCACCAGACTTGATATTTGTCAACCCAGATGGTTATTAATCACCTAGAAAGCCCAAGGCCCTGGGCTTGCTTGTTGATATAGGGATCCAGAAAGGTATAATGTATTCTTCCTTCAATATATTTGGGAGGAGAAGATATATTTCCAAAAAATAAATTTTTTAAAAATAAAGTTTTAGAACGGTGAGTTTCAGGTGACAGCGGTATACACAGAAGGAAATATTTGCAGTTCAGACAAAAGGCTCCGAGTTCAGAAGACAGTGTGATTTTGGGTCAGTTTATTTAATTTGTGTGTGTGTGTTTCATGAGGGAAATGAAGGAATTGAGTAGGAGCTAAACTCAGTGGTCCCTTCCAAGTTTATTACCACTAAAACTCTTAGGATTGCAGCTATTCATCCTATTATAATATCAACCATAAATTTGATATGTGTCTTTCTTTCACATCCTAGTCCAAAAGAGTTATAAAAATAGAGACATTGAAAATCTGCTATGGACTAAAATAATTGCCATTAAAATATAAAGAATTATCACTTTGAATGTGTGAGAATACAGGGTGAAAAGGAGCTGGATTTTTAACACTACCTGTAGACTATAAACTGTGGCATCATGTAGTGAAAGCATGCAAAATCATCAGGGAAATAACTCCTTTTAAAAGCTGTTTTGTTGCATGTTTTTCAATGGATTAAGAAAGGGTGATATACCGACTAAAACAATGGCAGGCTCTGTTGTGATTCTTAAAAGGAGGACTGTTTACAAGTGGGAGGTGATGCCCATTCAAAACGCATCCTTACAAAGAGTGTCTTTGTCTAAGAAAATAATCGCTATGTTGTTTCATTGCAAATGTCTGCGGATTTCTGATTCTGGAGAATTATTTTGGAATCAGGGACATTTGTTGTTTTGAAAAACCTGGCTAGCAAACGCTTTCAGAAAAATAAAATCATTACTTGCTTTTTGTGTCTAAAGGGTGATAAATGACACCGAAATATTCCATTTTGTATCGCTCACGTCTGATATAAACTGAAGGCTTGAAAATACCGTCCCAGCATTGATGGCGATGCCCCGATGGACAGAAGCGAGCTGGCGGGCTGTTCCGCGCCGGAGCTAGACACCGTGCTGGGTGCACCCCCACCCCCCAGCCCTCCAGAAGAGCATACTCTCGCGCCTCAGGGCCAAGAAAATAAGGTCAATATTCATCTAAATAGATTCCAAAAGGCCCTGCTGTGCAGAAGGCAGCCAAGCCTGAAGGAGCCTGCTGGGGACGGCTTAGCCCCAGACGCGCCGGTTCTGCTGGGGACCGAGCTCCGGCGTCGCGGCCGCGGGACTGCGTTCAGGGTGAGGCCCGCGGCCGCATCGTTGGGAGGCAGGGCACACTGGCAGCGCTGTGACGGCGAGCCAGCTCCCTGCCTGCCTCCTCCTGGCAAAGGACAAGCGAGCGTCCGAGAATGCGTTCCCCCTTCTCGGAGTTAAACGGTTAATGTCACACGCATCTTCCCCATTGACCTGTTGATCGGACTGCTCACGCCGCCCTTGGTTGTCCGGGTCTAAAGTCACAGGCATCACAGAACCAGGTGCAACACGTGGTGGTGACTGCAGACGCTCCTTCACAGAACTGAACAGTCCCAAGTACCAGACAGATCCCACTGGACTCCGGAGTAGGGTTTTATGTGTAATCATGACAGATGCTCAGGGCGAGGATGCTTTCCCATCTCTACCCTGCCTCCTTGCAACTGGCTCCTATCTGACTTGCTCTGAAGTAGCCTCTCTTTTATAAATAGATGCAGCTTGAGGCTGTCAACAGTATGAAGTCAACATTCTCACTTATCAAACCTTTGTTTTCCGCAAGAGAACGTGCTCGTTTCTTTCTGGCGGGTCTAGGACTGCCCTGCAAATACTGCTTGACTTTTCATGCCAAGTGCTACCTGATGCCAACCAGAGGCAGCTTCAAAGATACTTTATGTCATAAGGAAACTTTAAGAACTTGTCCCCTATAACAATTGCATTCTGGACAGTAAAGTTTTCTTTTTTTTTTTTGATGTGTGTTTTCTTTGCAGCTAATCTCCCTTCACGGGTTAAAAGTGAACACGCATAATAAAATGCTTCTTGCTGTTTCACTTCACATTTAAGGATTGACAGCACAGCATGTCTTCTCTGGAGCTGCTTGGTTATCTCTAAGTAAAGACTACCCCTGTCCCAAGTTCTCAGTTCCAAGTGATGGTTGAAGAGCTTTCTGTTTGACACAGGTATTTATCACCTAATTGTGGCGTCCTGTGAAAGTGAAGTGAAAGTCACTTAGTCGTATCCGACTCTGCAACCCGCCAGGCTCCTCTGTCCATGGGATTCTCCAGGCAAAAACACTGGGGTGGGTTGCCGTTTCCTTCTCCAGGGGATCTTCCCAACCCAGGGATCAAATCTGGGTCTCCTGCATTACAGGTGGATTCTCATATGTCTGAGCAGCCAGGGAAGCCCCGTGGCATCTTGTAACACCACTTAATGTCAGATGAACTTCCCCAAGACTGGAAAAAAGGCAAAGAACAAGGGTATAGGATATCTCTGGAAAATTATTTGAAACAAGGAGTTATTGATCTTGTGGGGCTAGTAAATAATGCCTCTATTTTGTATGGTTCACCATTGCTTTTGTGAGCGTCATTATTTCCTGGCATTTTTACATCGTTTGTTTGTGCTTCTAAATTAAGGAAAAGGTATGTTTTAGGCTTTCTCTGGAAGACACAATTTAAATATTAAAGTTTTTCCTCTGCAGACATAGTTAGGACAGGAGGAAGACAAATCAGGCCACTGAAAAAGAAGGAAAGCGTTCATGGTTTCAGTGTAGTTCTTAGGGTGAGTATGTGTGTGTGTGCGCATGCTCAGTCGTGTCTGACTGTGACTCCATGGACTGTAGCCCACCACACTCCCACCACACTCTTCTGTCCATGGGATTTTCTAGGCAAGAATACTGGAGTGGGTAGCCATTTCCTTCTCCAGGGGATCTTCCCGACCCAAGGATCGAACCTGGGTCTCGTGTGTCTCCTCCATTGAGCAGGCAGATTCTTTACCAACTGTGGAAGCTAATTAAGAGCATCTCATTGCCTCTGTCGGAGAAGGCAATGGCAAGCCACTCTAGTACTCTTGCCTAGAAAATCCCATGGATGGAGGAGCCTGGTGGGCTGCAGTCCGTGGGGTCGCTAAGGGTCGGACACGACTGAGCGACTTCACTTTCACTTTTCACTTTCCACTTTCACACATTGGAGAAGGAAATGGCAACCCACTCCAGTGTTCTTGCCTGGAGAATCCCAGGGAAGGGGGAGCCTGGTGGGCTTCCGTCTATGGGGTCACACAGAGTTGGACATGATTGAAGTGACTTAGCAGTACCATCATTGCCTCTGTGGGCAATCGCTTGAGTGACAGTGCCCAGCAAGACGGGAAGTATAGGGACGAACCCTGGCCAAAGTTCTGAGTCCTGTGTCCCATGAAATGCCCTAGTTACCAGTCAACCTTGAACAGTCTTGGAAGGACTGATGCTGAAGCTGAAGCTCCAGTACTTTGGCCACCTGATGCGAAGAGCCAACTGACTGGAAAAGACTGAAGGCCAAAGGAGAAGAGGGCGGCAGGGGATGAGATGGTTGGACGGCACCACCAGCTCAATGGGCGTGAGTCTGCGCAAGCTCTGTGTGGCAGTGAAGGACAGGGGAGCCTGGCGTGCTGCAGTCTGTGGGGCTTCAAAGAGCCAGACACGACTTAGTGACTGAACACCAACAACTGTTCAGGTGCCACAAGTTCCTAAACTTGAGTGAGGTTAGGAATCCTTGCTTGAGAATTTACAGGTGTCCAGGAGAGTAAAATCATTCAGGTCAGCCTTTGTAATTTCAATAATGGAACACATAAATACTAAAGGATGGAAGGATTTATACAAAATCACAAAACAAATTAACAACTAGAAACTAGATCTCAAAATTATTTCTTCCCCCCAGATGCCAAAGGAAAATGATTCCCTGAAGACCATTTTATTTTTGTTTTTAAGTCTCAGAACCATGTTGTACTACATTTGACATTTTTTAAACTGATAAATTGGGCTTCCCTGGTGGCTCAGATTGTAAAGAATCTGCCTGCAAAGTGGAAGACCCAGGTTTAATCCTTGGGTCAGGAAGATCATCTGGAGAAAGAGTGGTAATCCACTCCAGTATTCTTTCCTAGAGAAAACTGTGTGGGTAAAACAAACTCATTGTTTTACCATAGAAACTCATTTTCATTGGTCATTTGTCTTTCTATGAAATCCCTTTGCTTTTGTAAAATAACCTCTCTCATAAATTCAACATGGTTCTAATTCTACGTAAAAATGAATCATCAGTTTCAAATGGACTTCTGAGTATAAGTACTGGAGCTTCTACTGCGGGAAGATAACATCTTGCCTGGAAACAGTAGGATTAGCTTCTAAGTACTCTATTCTCCAGGAGCTTAAAATTAATTTTGGGAAATGAGAAATCCATGGGAAAACAAGAAATAATCCAAGATGACATATTCATATGATGTTGAATGTCTGGAAGCCTGGGAAGTCTTCATGTAGGAGATGAGATTGATGTATTGATAGATCATAAGGAAATACATGGTCTAAGTGGCTGTGGTAATTGATCACAAAGCCACCAAAAGCTAGTGGACTCCGTAGGTGTGAATGGATTGATCTCTACCCTTTTGGCTTACTTGCTTGCTCCATTGAGTCCCTTGACAATGACTGCTTTTAGATGGAGGATAAAAGGGCCAGCACAGCCCTTTCCACCACTTTCCAAAGAGCGGGAGACTATATTTGAAGCCCCGCACTCTTTTGTCAGTTTTGGTGTTGTGTTTTCAGGGTGCCACCTCCAATGACTGAGGCTGAAGTCTGGACGAGCTTTGCGTTCGAGGGCAGAGGAGCGTGGTGGAGCCCAGCTGTAGGATCTGGACATAAGGCAAGTTTCTCCCTGCCCACATTAGCAGAAGAGGGCATTTGGATCCTGTAATTGTGAAATTAATAAAATGACTGTTTCTTACAATGTTCTCCTGTAACCTTAGCAGCTTTCACTACTTATGCATCTGAGACACACCCCCAGACCGTCAAGGGAATGAGGAGCGCGCTGAACACAGTGTAGCTGACCTATAAACTAGTGACTTCAGCTTTCCTAACTGGTAAAACGAAAGTGAAGTGAAGTCGCTCAGTCATGGCCGACTCTTCGCAACCCCACAGGACTCTAGCCCACCAGGCTCCTCCGCCAAGGGACTTTCCAGGCAAGAATCCTGGAGTGGGTTGCCATTTCCTTCTCCAGGGTATCTTCCTGACCCAGGGATCGAACCCAGGTCTCCTGTATTGTAGGCAGATGATTTACCATCTGAGCCACTAGGGAAGTCCTCAAAAAACTGGTAAAAGGTTATTCTATTTGAGAAGTTTAATGAAATATTCACCTGGTTAGACTCAAAAAAGTTCTAGGGGAAAACAGGATGAATTTGAAGGCTGAAGGTGGCAGCTTCCTGGCTTCACACTGGCACTGGTTTGTTAGAAGAATGAAGCGTGCTAGCTAGTGCTTTTCACTGAGAAGCCTGAAAGTAGATTACAGGTTGTTTTTTTCTATCCCTGAAGGTTTTTTTTTTTTTTTTCAATTGCTCTCCTGAGAGAAAATTGAGTGTATGACAGGGAAGACAAGTATGAAACCTCTCATAATCCTGACTTGTGTTCTCAAGAGATTGTCCTTGATATATGAGGCTACTCATTGAATCTTTCCTGGAGTGTATTTATTTGACCATGTTCCCCCAGACTTAAATGCCTGCATTAATCAATACTGAGCTTTTCTGCACTGAGTCTGCAGAGCTCATCGAGATGAGAACTTTTTAATTTAAAAATTAAAACTAAAATCCTAGGTATATACATAACTCTTGAGGAAATAGCAGATCTATTACTGGTCAGGAATGACATCCATGGACAACTGAGTTTTATTTTTGTCCCCTATTTTAGGATTACTGATGGAACTCAGGTGAGAAAGAAAGGGTTTACTCAGATGCTTATTAAAGAAGCAAAGGCGCTTCAGTTTAAGGCAAGGGCACAGTTCATTCTTTGTTCATTGTATCATTTATTCAGTGAGCTCCTCGGAGTATGTTACAGGAACGTGGCTCGTGGGCTCTCATGCGAACACAATTGCCCTTGTTGACAAGGAGTTAACAGTGGCAGAGGATGAGATACACCAGTAAATGGCTGATCGCAGTGGAGCACGATCAGTTACAGTGAAGAGGAGTCTAGTGATCTGATTGTGTGCAAGGAAGGGCTTCCTGTTCTGGAAAGGGATGAAGACAGAGCCCAAGAAGCCTACTAAGGGTTCGCCGGGTTGTGAAGCTTCAGACCACAAGTACGCATCCTACGTCAGCTCTGCTGGAAGAAGTGCAGGTGAGCGAGGGGATGGAAGAGAAGTGAGTGGCGGACTTCCCTGGCAGTCCAGTGGGCACGGCCCTGCTCTTTCACTGCGGGGCACAAGTTCAGTCCCTGGTTAGCAAGCTAAGATCCCACGCGCTGTGCGGTGTGGCCAAAAACAACAAAGAAAAGAAAAGTGAATGGGAAGGGGAGGGGAGGAGAATCCTGGAGCTCTTCCTGGCCGTCAGAGTGTCATTCTTGATGCCATCGTTTCTTTCCTAGAAAAGATCGTTCACCCAGTTGTATTTATTGGGCCTCTACCAGTCACCGCTGGGACTTAACAGTGAGGAAGAATACTGTCTGGTAGTAGGGAGATATTTTGAGTCGTAAAACAATGGCGGATGGTAATATGTATGTTTATATGTGTTCCTAAATATATGGTTCTGAGTGGGATAGTTTTTTAACATGTCATCTTAGCCAGGCTAAACTGTGGGCACCAGAGATGGGGCAGCAGCCACTTTGCATCATGAAAACACCTTCCAGTTATTCAATCAGACACTGATCTAGGTGCTTCTGTGGAGGGATATTGCAGATGCAATGAAAGTCCCTGATGAGCTGACATCAAGTTATAGAGATTATCCTGGTGGGCCACACCTAACCGGGCAAGCCCTTACAAGGGATTGGGCCTTCATGGCAAAAGAGACTTCCAGGAGCAGCTGGGTTTACACTTGCTCTTCCTTCATGGGATCTGACCTTTCTTGCCTGACAGACGCTTAGTCCTCTGTCTATGCGGTTTCAACTTGGGCTCCTCCCTTCCTGACTACTTGCCTCCAGGTCTCAGAAATGCTTAGTCAGCCTCTGCGATCCTGTAAATCAATTCCTTGTATAAATCTCTTTACAACCAGCCCCATACACACGTGTGTGTGTGTCTTCTATTGACTCTGTTTTTGTGGCTGAACTTTGATTGATACACTATGAGTTTAAAATAATGCTGTTGCTTTGTTTTATATGTAATATATTCAGAATAATTATCATTGCTTATGAAATTGGCAAGATAGTCTTTCTATAACTATGCAATAATCACCCAAATATATTTCAAGATGTCTGGTTGGCTCCCATTCATTGTCTTTGCCTAGCATCTTTGGTTAAACTGTGGAAGGCGTCTGACTACACAGTGAATTGCCCATGTGATTCCATGGCTCATGCTTGCAGCTTTTCCTGGCTCTGTTCTGGAATGGTGGTCTCTCCAGCTGGCTGATTGTGAAAGCAGCACCCTGCCAAACTCTGCTGGAACATTTTAAAACAACATTGCATATAACATAATTAAGTAGGGATGACTGAAGACTTAACACGTTCACTGGCTAGAGTCAAGTCTGTTGAGCCCAGAAGCTTCATCTTCTCTGAATTTTTAAAAAGGAAAAAATAAAATTTATGGAGAACTTTGGACTCTTTATTACAATCCTTTTGATTCCAACAAAATATAGAGAATTCTTCAAATTTACTTGATTTAATTTATGTCACTGCATTCATTGCTAAAGAAGTGTGTATTAAAAGGAAAAGATGAAAAGAAGAGAATTAAGAACTACCTTTAATTCTCCCAGGGATAGCTGCAGCTGTGACTTTCTTTTTGTGGTGTCTTTTTCATGCTTATCTAAACCTTCCTGTCCCTAATCTACTCTGGGTCACAGGTGGCGGACCCTAGAAACTCTTTGATTCCCTTGGTGAGTGGCTCCTGCTGAGCAGGTGGGTGCAAGGAGGCTTTCCTGACATTCTTCCCGTCAAAAGGCCAGTGTCTCTTGTTGTCGTTGTTGAGTCGCTAAGTCATGTCTGACTCTTCGTGACCCTGTGGACCATAGCCTGCCAGGCTTTTCTGTGCATGGGATTCTCCAGGCAAGAATACTGGAGTGGGTTACTATTTCCTCCTCCAGGGAATCTTCCTGAGCCAGCTACCGAACCTGTGTCTCCAGCATTGGCAGGCGAATTCTTTACTGAGCCCTGGGAAGCTCCTTAGACCCCTACAGAGAGCCCCATTCCCTGTGCGGGTCTCACCGGGTAATCCCTTCTTCCATTCTAGCTTCTCCTGGATGGCCCTGCTTCTAAGACCTGACAATACTATCTTTCTTTAAATCTCTCCCAGCCTTAGGTGTGAGAGTGACTTTCAACTGTTGCTCTTACCTGGTTTTATCTTTTCCTAAGGAAATGGCAACCCACTCCAGTGTTCTTGCCTGGAGAATCCCGGGGATGGCGGAGCCTGGTGGGCTGCCGTCTATGGGGTCGCACAGAGTCGGACACGACTGAAGCGACTCAGCAGCAGCAGCAGCAGCAGCAGCTGTCCTTTCAGTTCTTCCCACACCTTAACAAATTAGTTCCCCCACATGAAATTCTTTTATTAAACTGTCTGACAAAGGCAGTCATTTCTTCATGGTCCATTGATAAATCTACTTACTTTATTACTATATTGTGAATGCTTTTCCATGGCCCAAATTGTAAGACCTGCATCGTATTTTAAAATCATCTCTATTGAAGAATAATTTGCACACAATAGCGGCCGCCGATTTTCAGTGCACAGTTTGGTGCGTTTTGGCAAATAGATAACAAACATGTAGCCGCCCTGCACTCCTGGTATAAAACCTTCCCTCATGCCCCAGTTCTCTTGTGCAGTCCTCTGCTCCTCCTGACCCAGCCTCTCGCAACCACCAACCTGCTTTCTGTCATAATTTTGCCTTTTTCAAAAAAGATCTTCTGTCTTAGAAATCATGCAAGATGCGGTCTTTTGTGTCTGACTCCTTTCATTTTGCATAATAATTTTGAAACTAATCCAAGGGGTGGCATGTATCAGGAGTATTCTTTTAAATTGATGAGTAATATTCCAGTATGGGGCTTCCCTGATAGCTCAGCTGGTAAGAATCCGCCTGCAGTGCAGGAGACCCCAGTTCCATTCCTGGGTCGGGAAGATCCTCTGGAGAAGGGATAGGCTACCCACTCGAGCATTCTTGGGCTTCCCTTGTGGCTCAGACAGTAAGGAATCCGTCTGCAATGTGGGAGACCTGGGTTCAATCCCTGGGTTAGGAAGATCCCTGAAGGAGGGCATGGCAACTGACTCCAGTATTCTTGCCTGGAGAATCCCCATGGACAGAGGAGCCTGGTGGGGGTCACAAAGAGTCTGACACGACTGAATGACTAAGCACTTTCCAGTATGTAAGTCGACGACAGTTTGCATTTCATCCCCCAGTTGTGAGACAGGTGGGTGGTTTCCAGTTTTCTGCTGTTGTGAATGCCGCGTCTATGAATGTTGGAGTACAAGCTCTTTTGTAGACGTGTATTTTCATTTATTTGGGGTAAATAGTTTGAAACAGGCTCATTGTCTTATAATAACTATATGTTTCATATTATAAGAAGTTGCTAAACTGTTTTCCAAAGTGTTTATACCATTTTGCATTTCCACAAGCAGTTTATAAGAGTTCCCGTTGCTTCACATCCTTGTCCCTGATGTCAGCCTCTGAAATCTGTCCATGCTATGGTATGCAGTAGGGTACATTTTTAGGGATTTAGTTTGCGCTTTCCAGTAATTACTGATGTGGGACTCTGCACTTGTGCTTACTTGTCATTCCTATGCCTTCTTTGGAGAAGTATCTCAAAACGTTTCGCTCACCTTTCATAAAGCTGCTCATTTTCTGATTGAGTGTTAGTAGTTGCTATTATATTTTGTGGACACAGCTTTTATCATACATACGTTTTGCAAGTATTTTCTCTCACTCTGTAGCTTGCATTTTTATTTCTTAACATAGTAACTGAAGAGCAACATGTAAAAATTTGACCTCAGTCATGCTTTAATGGCTTTATAGTCATGTATCGTATGAATACGCCATGACGCATCATCAGGCTTTCTGTTTCCACAGCTTCACTGCTATGACCACACTGCTCTGATCATCCTTGCTTTTACATCCTGTGAGAGTTAATTATGTCATCTTATTTGGGAAAGTGCTGCAATGCTTCAGGATTGTTGTATTTTTACACAGGATTAGTGGACTTTCTTGATATTTTAATTTTCCCTGGGGGCACAGAAGTAAAAACAGTCCCTATACTGAGCTTGTTAAATTTTTTCTAAAGTAAAATGCATTCTGTTTCTCCTTTCTCACTTTTAACCTGTGATCTTGGGATTTCTGAAATAAGTATTAAATACTGTGAATACCTTAAAATTATTTTAACATACTAAAATTGTACTAATGCTTCTGGGTCTGTCTGACCAATTGACACACATTTATTTAATTAAATAACAGTAAAGAGAGGAAAAGTTACACAGACAACAGGACCAGTAGGATGAGAGGGAGGCTAACAGCAGATGAGGGGTCTCAATCTTTCCTCTTTCTTTTTAAATATGGCAATAGTAGTTGCTCATTAGCAGAGTTGAGGAAACAATCTTATGGATTTTAGAGGGAGATACTAAAGAGAATTCAGCCGATTTCCTTTGCAGAAATTTGGAACCTAAGAATTAGCAAGTGGCATGGGATGTTGTAAACCTACTTGCAGAATATTTATAGCTAAACATATACCATCAGGCAGAAAGATGGAGATTTTTATCCTCAGAGAATGGACATATCCCTGAGTATATACCCCCAGGTACTGTGCTTTGGATGTCCTGTTAGAGGACAAAAAAGTTTTCCAACCACTACAGTGAAGTCCTTCTCTCCAACTCCTTTAGTGTCAACTTAGTGCTCCAGGTTAAAAATGAATAGATAACAAATGATCACAAGAGTTTTGAGGAAAGATTTCTACCTAAAAAAGAAAATTCATGAATCTGTAAGAAGCAGAGAATTCATGGAGTGAGAAAAACATCCAAAAAGATCTTTAAGGAATAGTCTTAAGTTGGATAAATTAACCATACTATTAATAATATGGCCAATAAAATGAGGATGATATAAAATAGAAACATTTACATGAAAGAAAGCTTTTGGAAATTAAAAAAATAGAACAGATAAAATTTGAAAATTAATCAGGCAGTTGGATGATAATTATTTCGAAAGGTAGTCTGAAAAGACAGAAGAGACTGAAGCCAGAATAGAGTTTTAGTGTGTTCAGTCTTACTAACTGGGTTATAGAGACAAAGAACAATAAAAGCAAAGTGAAAGAAGTTATAACAGAAATATGCAAGGAAAAATTTCCAAATTGAAGGAAGTAAGTTTTCAAATGACAAGCCGGGCACAATGGAAAAAAAAGTCAACAGTATCAAGAAGTTTTAGTACCTTTAGATAAAGAAAAGATCTTTATGAAAGGGAGAAATGTAGTTAACATACAAATGGTCTGAATGAAACAAGATTTCATACCATTAAAATGGAAAGCAAGGAACAATGCAACAATTTTTACAATATTCATAGTGAAAATGATTTTCAATTATCCATCAAGCATAATTGAAAGATGTTTGCAAACATGCAAAAACTCAAAACCCATAGCCTAAGCACTTCTTTTTCCTTTTAAAAAATATTTTTAAATTTTTTGGCTGCACTATGTGGCATGTGGGATCTTGGTTCCCGCACCAGGGATTGAACTGATGCCCCCTGCTCTGGAAGCTCAGAGTCTTAACCACTGGACCACCAGGGAAGTCCCTAGCATTTATTCTCTTAAAAAGTTCCGCAGGATTACACTTAAGCAGATGAGGAATAACCTAAGAAACTGAAAGACATAGAATTAATAAAAAGGGGACCCAGCACGGGAGAGCATGAAGAGACATCGAAGGACATCAGCAAAAGGAAATCCTGTGACCACGACAGTGCAGTAGAACCACAGAGCAAGCCGGGCAAACTGAAGCAGCGTTCGAGGGGCTCTGGGAGGAAAACCACAGTAGGAAAGACAGCAAACCGATTCTGGAGACTATACGTGAGTATGTAGCGATATACAGATACAGATATTGATAGGTACAGACAGCGCTCATGGTGTTGATGGCAGCTATTGAGACATAATGATGTAAACAGTAGCTTTTGTTTAACATGTGTTAACATTTATGTCAAAATATTAAATTGCATATTAAATGCTAACATATGACTTTTTATTACCATATTAACACACACATACAATACTTATTAATTGAGGATGTAATGGTAGATGGCTGTGTGGGACATGATTGTAGTGTATGAGAGATAAAAAGGAAGCTGATGAATAGCACCTAAAATTGCGAAGTTAAAAAACAGCAATGTTTGCACATAAAAAAATAATGGAGGTCAATAATGGAAGAAACAGCTAAAAGAGCCTGGCAGAGTGGGAATTGGTAGTGGGGATGGGTGGGAAGGAATTTGCTGTTTCTCATTATAAAGCTTTTACTACAGCACAAATTAAATACAAAGGTTATTTTGAAAAATTCATTTCCCAAGTTGTCACACAACTATACACCTTAAATCTGTACAATTTTAAAAATTATTTTAAAAAGTATACCATGTATATCTCCTGTTATTACCATTAATTTCTGCCTAACTTCCAGGGGCAATCAGCAAAATGAAAAATATTTTGATGAATCTTCAATGTGTTTACTTAAAGAAATGTGACTTATACTACAACAGTGAAATTCCTTTAATTTATTCTTGATTTACAATATCATTTTTAATGATTCTTCAGTCATCAAATGACAAATCCTAACACAAAACTCATTGAAGTCATTTGAGTTTACAGTTAATTTTAGACTCCATTTCTGTAGCATCTCATGGTAAAGACTTTCAGATTCTTACTGCCCCTTGACTGAGATACACAGTAACATTTAATTTCATGTAGTGTATCAGACTAAATCTTAGCAATTGCCCAAAATTGTCTCTTGGCAGGAAGAAAGAGTAGCCTATATATTTGTAGTTATTGAATTACAGAAATAAATAGTGTGATTTCTTTCTTGGATTTGGAGCGAAACAGGTACAAAACCCCCATGTGTAGACATGATGATAGAGCAGGTTATATTAACCTTTTCAACAAGACATTTGGGACAGGCAGTTAATCCATGGAACCATCAACTGGAAAAAAGACATCAGATCCTCACTGCTCTATTGAATAACTGTCTCAAGTGATATATATGTATGTATATTTGGGTGGTAAGAAGGAGAAGTAAGACTGCTTTTGAAAATTAAAACAGTAGTGTCTTAACCTTATTTGTGAAAAGTAGCTCTAAAATGTTCCACCTATTTGATGGGAATGTTTTCTCCACCGTGTCTATTGTGGTTGGATAAAATTCCGAAATTAGGTACTCAACCATGAGAGAATGTGGCCTCTCTGGGAATCTGCAGAAATGACTGCTTATATAATTTCTGAGAGCTGGTATTTGAGACCAGTTATTAGAAAGCTTAAACAGGCAAGGAGCTTTGCATCTGATCAAATGAGAGTCCTGATTTTCAAGGTGCTTATTCTTTACTTCAAGGCCTCTAGATCATATTGACCTGAAAGAAAGTTTCGTATCAAAAGATATGGGCTTGTTCTGAACTGTTTTTATTCTAAAGGTTAGTGCAGCTATTGTATCATGATAAGAAGATGGAGAAATAGAATTAAAGTAAGCACTGGAGGAAGTGTTCTCATTGTGATTATAAAGACTGAGAAATAGCTTTTCAATGGAAAGGGGAAAATGACTTTATTGCTTGAGAGGGAAGGGAAATACTTTGTTGGAGTTAAAAAAATAGAAGAAGCAGTCAAGAAAGCTCTAGAGGTACTCTGAAAGGAGGTTGGAGGACAATGCTGAAAATCCCAAAATGATGACACGTGCTCTGCCATTCAGAAGACCAAATTAAAAACTGAAGAGTTTGGTGAGACTGTGGGGTCCAGCCTTCATTTCCCCATGCCCTCCGTGTGTGCGCTACTGCACGCTGCATGCCTCCTCAAAGTTGATGGAGGGTGGTACACATCAGGGGAATCCAACAGGGGAAAAGATGGAGGATCCAGACGGTTTTAATTTAGAGATTTCAATCTGAGCCGCAGAATACTCTCTGTGGATCCTTTCCTGCCTGATTCTTTCCCCAGGTGAAGGGACGATTCAGGACCATTTTCCCGTATCTGAAACCTGACTGTTGCTCCTGCCAATGAAATGTTACTGTGTGCTCATTTACTGAGCTTAAGAGTTGGCTTGTTTAAGCCTCAGGGCATATGGAGCCAGCAGGATTCCCAAAAGAACCCTTACAGGTTCATCCTGGCAAACGTCAAAGCAAAGACAGAATGCGGGCTTACTGCGCATTGAGAAGTGCAACATCTGGGGCTATAAATGGACAGTTTTTAATTGGCAAGCTCATCATTCAAATAGAATTATACTGTTTGCCACATTTGGTTCAAGAATGGAGACGCCATGCTAAAACATTTAGACCTAACCGATTCTGTCCAATAACTGTTTTCCAAATTCTTAAGTTATGATAATGTAGTTACTTTTCGAATGTGATTTTTCTTTTCTAAAACATTTGGATGAGCTCTAGGACAGAGTTGCATGGCTCCAAATCTATGCCTTTTTCATCCTGGGAAATCATTAAATGAGAGTCATGACTGGAATACACTGGGATCCATGCGAGGCTTTTTTTTTAAACCATTTTTTTCAGAGTATATAGCCAGTTTGGGGGGTTATCAGTGGAATAGCTGGGTGTCTGGGTAGACCAGGTGTCTCTTAAAATCTGCTTTGTTTGGACCAAAGCCCTCTGAAAGAAATGATAGTATTTAGAACTGGATACATGCCATTGATACAAGCCTTTCTATTTTTTTCCCTCTTTATTTCCTCCTTTTCACTTCCTTTCTTGGCCTAGATTAACAGCAAATATGAAGGAATATTAATAAAGTGGTATAAGTCTGAAATACAGAGGCTAAAGGAGACTTAGTATTTGAAATGAATTGGTATAGACATAAAAAGGGCAAAAACATGAGAACCTTTTGCATCTGTACTGACTTTGCTAGTCATTTGATATTTTCTGTTTAAGGGAAAATAGCCTAAAGTGCTCGTGCTACTGCAAACACTCTTCTAGCTGGTTCTTTCATTTACAGCCTCAACAATTTCTTTTTAGAAAAGTAATTTCTATTGTTTCTACTTCTTTTCCATGTGACTGTAACTTCATTAATATATAAGCCTAGAAAGAGTGGGCCCTTTAAAAGATAACATTAATATTTTGACAATATTGGCAGACCTGACCTGCCTCTTGAGAAACCTGTATGCAGGTCAAGAAGCAACAGTCAGAACTGTACATGGAACAACAGACTGGTTCCAAATAGGAAAAGGAGTGCATCAAGGCTGTATATTGTCACCTTGCTTATTTAACTTATATGCAGAGTACATCATGAAGAACGCTGGGCTGGAAGAAGCACAAGCTGGAATCAAGATTTCTGGGAGAAATATCAATAATCTCAGATATGCAGATGACACTACCCTTATGGCAGAAAGTGAAGAGGAACTCAAAAGCCTCTTGAGGAAAGTGAAAGAGGAGAGTGAAAAGGTTGGCTTGCAGCTCAACATTCAGAAAACAAAGATCATGGCATCTGGTCCCATCACTTCATGGGAAATAGATGGAAAAACAGTGGAAACAGTGTCAGACTTTATTTTTTGGGCTCCAAAATCACTGCGGATGCTGACTGCAGCCATGAAATTAAAAGACGCTTACTCCTTGGAAGGAAAGTTATGACCAACCTTGATAATATATTAAAAAGCAGAGACATTACTTTGCCAACCAAGGTCCTTCTAGTCAAGGCTATGGTTTTTCCCATGGTCATGTATGGATGTGAGAGTTGGACTGTGAAGAAAGCTGATCGCCGAAGAATTGATACTTTTGAACTGTGGTGTTGGAGAAGACTCTTGAGAGTCCCTTGTGCCGCAAGGAGATCCAACCAGTCCATTCTAAGGGAGATCGATCCTGGATGTTCATTGGAAGGATTGATGCTGAAGCTGAAACTGCAATACTTTGGCCACCTCATGCGACGAGTTGACTCACTGGAAAAGACTCTGATGCTGGGAAAGGTTGGGGGCGGGAGAAGAAGGGGACGACCGAGAATAAGATGGCTGGATGGCATCACCGACTCTGTGGACATGAGTTTGAGTGAACTCCGGGAGTTGGTGATGGACAGGGAGGCCTGGCGTTCTGTGTTTCATGGGGTCGCAGAGAGTCGGACATGACTGAGCGACTGAAGTGAACTGAACTGAACTGAACTGAACCATCAAAGCATACATGGACATGGAGACATGGGAAGCTTCACACTGTGACCCTTTTGTATTCTGAGCCTCTAGATCATGGAAATAACGAATTGAAAAAGAGAATAAAGGTAAAAAATGTAGGGTTTAATTTTCTTTCTCTGGGTGGTTCCCAGACATTGTGTCAACTGTATAGTGGAGTTTAAGTAGACATGATGGTTTCTGAGCCTCTGAGAGAAAAATGTTATTCGTTCTAGCTTTTTATTCAGTTCAGTTTGGTCGCTCAGTTGTGTCCGACTCTTTGTGACCCCATGGACCACAGCACGCCAGGCCTCCCTGTCCATCACCAACTCCCAGAGCTTGCTCAAACTCATGTCCATCGAGTCAATGATGCCATCCAACCATCTCATCCTCTGTCGGCCCCTTCTCCTCCTGCCTTCAATCTTTCCCAGCATCAGGGTCTTTTCACATGAGTCAGTTCTTTGCATCAGGTGGCCAAAGTATTGGAGTTTCAGCTTCACCATCAGTCCTTCCAATGAATATTCAGGACTGGTTACCTTTAGGATGGACTGGTTTGATCTCCTTGTTGTCCAAGGGACTCTGAAGAGTCTTTTCTAACACCACAGATCGAAAGCATCAATTCTTCAGAGCTCAACTTTCTTTATAGTCCAACTCTCTAGTACTATAAGGAATCATGGCTCTTGGAGATGATTAGATCTTCAGTTCAGTTCAGTTCAGTCGCTCAGTCGTGTCCGACTCTCCGCGACCCCATGAATCACAGCACGCCAGGCCTCCCTGTCCATCACCAACTCCCGGAGTACACTCAAACTCATGTCCACAGAGTCGGTGATGCCATCCAGCCATCTCATTCTCCGTCGTCCCCTTCTCCTCCCGCCCCCAACCTTTCCCAGCATCAGAGTCTTTTCCAGTGAGTCAACTCGTCGCATGAGGTGGCCAAAGTATTGCAGTTTCAGCTTTAGCATCAGTCCCTCCAATGAACATCCAGGATTGATCTCCCTTAGAATGGATTGGATCTTAGTACACTAATATCTTCTAAATAGTGTGTTTTTGAGAGTGTGGTTTTGCATTGCTTTTCAAATGCTTCTTTGGCCCCAGAACCAGCCTTCGCAAGAGGCCTCCCTTTCAGTTCAGTTCAGTCACTAAGTCATGTCCAACTCTTTGCGACCCCATGGACTGCAGCATGCCAGGTTTCCCTGTTCGTCACCAACTGTTGGAGCCTACTCAAACTCATGTCCAACAAGTCGGTGATGACATCCAACCATCTCATCCTCTGTCGTCCTCTTTTCCTCCTGCCTTGAAGGGGATGACAGAGGATGAGATGGTTGGATGGCATCACCAACTCGATGGACATGAGTTTGAGTAGGCTTTAGAGTGCATGAATTCTCTGATTACTGATCCTACCTGAGACTGCTGTTTGTTGATATTTATTCATGCTTTCAGTCGAAAAAGAATCAGAATTTTTTTCTTGCCCATTTTCAGAGTCACCATTTAAATGAACAAGAACAGTTATTAGTGGATATAGAATGTCCTTCAATATAACCCAACATACACAAAAGACGTTTTGCTATTTGGTTCTGTAGAACATATTTCCTCCCATTTTTCTTTCACTAACTTGCCCTTCCCCTGAAATTTTCTATAGTTTTTCATTTTTTTTTTTAAAAGAAGAATCTTTTGTATTGAAGCAGTGGCGTACCTGCTCCAAAATGACTTTATTTTTTTCTGGGAGAAAAGTTTTGAACCAAAATCCATATGTTATAGTTTCATGTTAAAACACTGAATGAATCTTTTAATATTTGCTAATACCTGTCATGAGAAAAAGATATGATGTTGCAGGTTGAATTGCCTCAGAATTACACAAGAGCCTATTGCAGTTCAAAGACAAACAAATATCATAGGTATGACAACACTAGTACTTATAGTATGCAGTCAGAATACAGTGCATCGAGCCTCCTTTTTAATTGATTGTGGGACCTCCTCTGTTACAGTCTTCAGCCGGCTGTTCCTTTTCCCTGTCTGCATCATGTAAGAATGCTGCCACTTTTTTCCTTTAACAGACAGTAAAGTGTCATTGTAAATCATTACCCTCAGCACCTCAAATAACTCAAAGGTTGCCTGTCAAGATGCAGGAAAGAATTCCCGTGATTACAAATAGGTTTATCATCACCAATCTCAGGAAGCAGCAGAGAGTGCCAGATAGACAGGCATCCCAAACTCGCTTCAAACTAGGAGAGGAATCGGCTTCAGCTGGTTGAATATATCCTTTGGACATGACAATGACCCTCCAGATTCCATAGTACACAGGTAATAGCCTTTATTTTTCTCATCATGATCATGGAGGTAAATGAGGCGGTCACAGTCCCCACACCAGCCTTTCTTGTAACCAAGTATACACATTTGTTAGAACTCCTGGCAGTTGCTCTGTGTCCAGAAATGAGCAGTTACTTGGAATCCCTGGGTTGTTTCCTCCCAGTGTCCCAGCCCTCATCATTCATTGCCTTCACCCCTAAACCATGTGACAAAAGAAGACAGGGATGCTGCTCTTATCCATTTCCTGGTACTATCTGCTGATTCACTTCAAGTCAGAATGTTGCTAACCGTGCCAAGCACGTATCTCTTGTTTGGTTTTCCTTTGCATAATTTCTTCAGTTAAAGATTCAAGTGACTCTTGCTATAGATGTATATACCTGTTTGGAATAGCCACTGACTTTTCCATTGGTAAATGTGCCCTCACAACTGCATGAGACACCAAAGGCAATTAGTATTCCGGTTGAGTTCAGATTATAGCGAATTATGTAAGCATGTGGCCAGCTATTCCTTTTATGCCAGATTCTACTCACTAGTTTTCACTTCTAGAGTCAATAAAGAAATCAATTTTGTCGAAAAAGAAAATTCAATAAGAAAAAATCCTTTACTATATAACTGTAATTATAGATGAGCGATTTCTTTGGTAAAAGAAAAAAGGCATACATATAGTAACTCCCTTACAGATCATTTGATGGAATATGAAATCTCTATGCAAACAGAAATGACTGTATTTTCATTATGTCTCAGACAGACGTTCACCAGGGAAGGATGTGAACATTCTTTGTTCCTGACTAAATCATCGTGATATGTCATCATGCTCGTTTATATACAGAAAAGGAAAAGCATTGTAAATATGTGGAACAAAGCAATAATTTTAAAACTGGAAGTTCTCCTTCCAGCACATTGATTCAGTCATTAAAGCTCTTATCTGTGAGCTGGTTTAGAAGATACTGAAGTGAACTGTCCTCCAATGTCTTTGGCACCATAGAAACTGCATTCTTATTCTCTAGCTTACCTGTTTAATGACCTGATTATTGGTATCTGCTTCATGTGAATTCTGCTTGAACATATCCAGGTATTTGCTGATTTTGCATGGAAAAGAAAATTATTTGCTCTAGTGCTTCCAAGGCTGTTTTGGTCTTGGTATACAAACTTGGAATTATTAAAATGTTGTGCTTTGGTGGGGATCTAAATCCTGAGTGTGAAAAGTGATTATTTTATTTACAAAATAATTAATTGAAGGGATTTAATACATTAAATAAGTTATTGAATTTTTATACAGTTAAATCCTAGTGACTTTAACCTAACCATTCTTATTCCAGTTAAGAGAATAATTAGCCAATTTTCTAGTACCTTCTTCTCTTCTGTGTCACTCTTCAACACATGGACATTCCAGAGACTTCCAAAAATGCAAATTTAATATTTTAAAATTATATTATTAGATTATAAAACTACTAGACTGAATAGATTAATTCATTTACACTTCAGTCACTTGTGTCTTTTCCTTGGGAGAGAATCTAGCTTGGATTAATGTTAACATGTCTCTTTCCTAAATAGGAAAGTCTGACATAAGATTCAAAATCCACCAGAGTTCAGGGGCTGGTGCAGCTTTTAAGTTATGTACTTCATGATACTTATTTTTGGTGACAAAGTCCATAGCTTTAATCACATTCTCTAAAGGCAGTTTGGGGCTCCCGAACATCACCAGTAGAGGGCTGAGGTGACAGTGATATGCCGTGGGTGTCCATAAATTCATTAGCCCATTTTCACTGCCCAAATCCAAAAGCTAACTTTCCCTGAAAGAGTTCTTATTATTACCTCAAGTTATAAATCTTTTAAAATCCCCACTCATTGAGAGGCCCAGCTAGTCCTGGTGTCTTGAGCTACAAACCAGGAAGTCATCATTGCTGGTTTTTACTTAGTCAGTCCCAACCTCCAGTCAGGCAATCACAGTGTGGGCTTAGCATGTTCGTTGTATGAACACAGCTCTCAAAATGTGCAATTTCTTTCTGTCTTTGAACATTCCCATACTTTCTCACTGAACTTATATTATTTGCTTCTAAGTAGATCCCTGCATACAATCCAGGACAAGTGATCTTTCTAATGTACAAATCTGATTAAATGACAACCCCTGCTGTTTAAAACCCCTGTGCCTTCCCTCTGTCCCCTTACAGAGATACTAACAAGTGGCACAGGTGCAAAAATTCTCATGATATAATGTATGACATAAAGAATGAGGATGATTTTATGCTTTCATTTTCTTTCTATCACTTAAAAATTAATATCTGATGGTAGAATGACCTACATTTCAATACTCCATGCCCTCAAAGTGATAATTCAATATGGACACTGCTGAAAAAAGTTTGTCACATGGGAAACAGTAACATCGCCAACATGGACTACTAGGGCAAGATTGTTCCCTGTCATAGAATTTTCAGAGGAATTGATGTTTATTTGAGAACTTAAAGGAGTCTTACAAAAATGGAAGGAGAAAAAGTGTTCTAAGCAGAGAAACAGCTTGTACCACTTATTTCAATATTACATGGTGTTGGCTACCTTTCACACTGTAGTTCCCTGAAATTAGTGACAGTCTCGTATTAAATGTTCAGTATATATTCATGGAGTTTTAATTGTTTGTGGTTAAATGACCATAAGCGTTTCAGTTCAGTTCAGTCACATAGTTGTGTCCGACTCTGCAATTCCATGGACTGCAGCATGCCAGGCTTCCTTGTCCATCGCCAGCTCCTGGAGTTTACTCAAACTCATGTCCATGGAGTCGGTGATGCCATCCAACCACCATCTCATCCTCTGTCATCCCCTTCTCCTCCCACCTTCAATCTTTCCCAGCATTAGGGTCTTTTCCAATGAGTCAGTTCTTCACATTAGGTGGCCAAAGTATTGGAGTTTCAGCTTCAACATCAGTCCTTCCAATGAATATTCAGGACTGATTTCCTTTAGGATGGCCTGGTTGTATCTCCTTGCAGTCCAAGGGACTCTCAAGAGTCTTCTCCAACACCACAGTTCAAAAGCATCAATTCTTCGGTGCTCAACTTTTTTATGGTCCAACTCTTAACATCTATGCATGACCACTGGAAAAACCACAGCCTTGACTAGACAGACCTTTGTTGGCAAAGTAATGTCTCTGGATTTTAATATGCTGTCTAGGTTGGTCATAACTTTTCTTCCAAAGAGCAAGCGTCTTTTAATTTCATGGCTTCTGTCGCCATCTACAGTGATTTTGGAGCCCCCAAAAATAAAGTCTCTCACTGTTTCCATTGTTTCCCCATCTATTTGTCATGAAGTGATGGGACTGGATACCGTGATCTTCGTTTTCTGAATGTTGAGTTTTAAGCCAGCTTTTTCACTCTCCTCTTTGCTTTAGCTGTTCTTCGCTTTCTGCTCTAAGGGTGGTGTCATCTGCAGATCTGAGGTTACTGATACTTCTCCCAGCAGTCCTGACTCCAGCTTGTGCTTCATCCAGTCCTATTCCAGGTAGAGTCTACTCCTCTTCTGCTTGACCCTGAGCTAGTCTGTGCCTTTGACCAGTGGGATGTAGCTGAGGTGATGTCAGCTGTGCCTTGGGTCTTAGGAGACTTTGCCAAGTCCCGTTTCCCTCTTCAGTCTTTAGCCAGTTTCCCCCTGAGTAAACCGAGGCTGGTTTGCTGGGATCGTCACAGGATCAAAAGGAATCTTCCCAGGTGAGATGGCCCCAATCCAGTCAGCCTTCAGTTGACCTGGTTACTAGTTGTAGGCATATAACTAAGCCCAGGTTAAACCAGAACCACCCAGGTGAGCCCAGCTCAAATTGCCAATTATAAGCTAAATAAATTATTGACTTTTTAAAGCCAGTAGGATTGGGGGTGGTTTGTTAGGCATTCAGAACTAATTTAAGCACCATTTAAACTTATAGAGGAAAATCAATCTCGATAAATAAGTACCATGTTTAAGTGCACCACTCTTAAATCAACTAAATTAATTACTACATTCGTGTCTTACTGGAGTTAAAACTGCGAACATAACAACATGGAGATGGGAAATCCCTTGATTATTTGGAAGTCAATCAGTCTTTCTCTGTTTTTCCCTATAAAAGAAAATTTCATAGCCAATGTCTATTTTTATGCTCAGTATTAGCCAATAGTACCCTAGGTAATAAGGGCTTGATAAATTTTGATCTTGTGTTTTGACAGTATTGAATATCTAGGGCCATTTTGAAAAAAACAATTTTAGTATAAAATACTATAACATTTATACATTTAGTATAAAATGTTAAATCCAAGAGTCTGAGCAAAAATTAAATTTTAAATAATTTATTTTTAAACTTCTATTGATTCACTCTTAATTAATTAACCAACCATTTAAGTAAACAAGCATCTGTTAGAAGCTGGCCATGGTGCTAAATTCTACTGTGGGGAAAATTAAGTGTCCTCTTTTTGCAAAGCTTTTAATTTATTTTGGGTGTCAGACATATGACCTTTAATTATAAAACATGGACTATGACCTTGAGCCTTGAAATTATAAACTATAATTTCAGGCTGAATAGATAAGGGCATAATAACAGAATTAAAGGCAGTAAGTGAAAAGGAAAAGTATTACTCTGACTGACGAGACTGAGAAAGACTTTATGGACTAGTTGGTTTCTAAAGTACACTTTGAGTGATTAATGACATTTTCATAGGAAGAGAAAGTTGGAAAAGACATTGGGCATAACAACACAAATAACAACATGGAGGCTTTAGAACATATGATGCATTTAAGCAAGTAGGAGGATGAGATTCAAGGGTTGAAGGGCTATGGGTGAGAAATATTTTCTTACATACTGATCAATTTCATAATTCTAAGAAGTACACGTGGGATGAATTAGCAACAGCAAAGAAGACTTTGGGGGAAGAAAAGTAGAGCATTGACATTTCTGAAGGGGAATTTAAGGAACATTATCTGTATTTTTAAGAAAGGGAATGTTATGGCGTGTTTGTAGGCTGAAAACCGTGATGCAGAAGCTGGGGAAAGATGGAGGGTGCCTGGGAAAGAGAGACCTGTGGGAGAGAAGTTCATGGGTCAGTGAGCGGTGGGAGGACCGAGAGGGCGAGTTGCAGGACGCTTCTCTCCTGGGAGACTGGGGGCAGTTCTTTCTCTAACACGCGACGGAGATCACAGTTGAAGTCACAGAGTAAGGAAGGTTGCGTGGACATGTGATGGGAAGTCCTACGAGGGAGTTCTGTAGCAACACGGGCCATCAGATCAGTTCACATTCCCAGTCTGCTCAATGGCAGGGTGCCGGTTCTTCCTTGAAGTACTCGGTGGTGAAGTCCCGAGGGGGAGAATTATCCACACATGGACTGTGACAATCCTCCTAGGAATGTACTTCCTGTAAGTCACAATGGCTTCCCACTCCCACTGCTTTAATTCAGGCCCTGCTTCAAGTCTTGACCACCTTACTTCTACCTTCCATATGAAAGTCACCAGAAAAATTTTTATAAAGCACATCTTTTCAATCATTTTGCCATTAAAATATTTCACTTAAAATGTGAAATCCCCGTCAGATCAAATTCAAATTCCCTACTGTGGTGCCCAGGCTGCTCGCGAACACCTACCTTCTCCTCATCTGTCACGCTTTCACTACTATAACTCACGGGAAATCAAGCTCAAAGTTCCCCAACACCTCATGCTACTTTATGCTTCCCTGTACTTGCTGTATGCTTGCCTCTGTCAGCAGTGGCAGATATTCCTTCATCTGTCAGCTGAAGTCCCTGTTCAGGAATCACCTCAAGTCTTGTCTCTTCTGGGAAGTGTTTCTTGACCTTCTTGGCAGAGTTGAGCACCTTTTCCTTTGTGCTTCCATAGTGCCTTGCTTCAGTTTGTTCTAATAATTGACTGTGTAGCTTTAGGAGGCAGATAGTTGGCTCCTTTTCATTTGTACATCCCCACATGTGACATAGTGCTCAGAAAGTGGCTGATCAATGTGTAAACCTCTGAATGAAACTGAGATTTTGGTGTTTCTCATGTGGGCAATGGAGTATATACACAGAGATGCCATTAAACATGTTAATAAACACACATGTCTTGGGAGTAGGGGGAGAAATGATAAATATGACGAAACAACGTGTTAGGGATTTGAATCACCAAGACCCATGTAGGGAATGGGAAACACTCCAGGTTTGTGGCTGAAGGGCACATATATGATGCTTGAGAAAGTCGCAACAATACTCCGACTCTGTTTACAGTAGTGTATTCATGTCTCTTTCTCATGGTCAGAACAGTGTGATCCAGAGGGCTAGAAACGCCAGCGAAATCTGAGGGGGAGGGATCAAAGCAACCACTGGGCTTATTTCTTATCTATGCTTTAAACTTGATCAAGAAATTCCTATCGTTCACTCACCGTCTAATTCAACTTGCTAAACATATCGTTTCTGGTTGTCAAAATCACGAGTGGCAATAAACAGGGTCAAAATGCTTGACCTCTGCTCAGCCCCCTAAGAATCTGTGGGAAGGTTGGCTGGTAGGAGAGTCAGGGATGCTAATGACCACCATACTCTGGCAGCGTGAGCAAATACATGCACAGAACACTGCAATTTGGGAAAGAGTCTCCAGGGAACCCCAAACTGCGGGAACAGCTATAAATTTCATAGACAGTGACCCACATGGAGGGAATGTGGCTCCTGTGCTGGAAAAGGCATAGGCAGAAACATGTTGGCAGGGTGGGAATTCGTTTTCTGTGCCAGGACAGACTCTGCAAGAGCAGCTGCATGTCTGTTGGGGAACATCTCTCATGGAGTGAGGAAAAATGTTAATTTTGGAAGGGACGGAGATTTGTTCTAAAGGCCAGACAGAGTTCACACCAAAACCAGCAGGCTTCCATGGTGCATATATTTGGACTTGCTGACTGGCATGACTTCACTACCCAGGATTATGTCTTCCGTTTTCCTGACTTTTAGCCAGGGATAAGAAGTGGGCCTGTTTGTCAGCTTTTATTATGGCAATCCAAGTTTGGGAATCCAGAATGTCAACTGCAGGGGGTTTTCATTATAAAAGGGATTTTCTTGATTTATTTATCACCAAATTATTTATTGCAATTCACAGTCCAAAGTAGACTTCAACAGAACCAAAGTTTGTAGTCCCATGCTGCTGAGCAAACCCAGTTCCTAGAGCCATGAAATTACACATGTTTCCTTGACCAACGAGTGTGTCTGTTTGCATGTGGAGAAAAAAATTGTTTCGTCAATTTTGAGATGAGATCTCTGGGAATTCAGGGATAAGCAGGATCAGTGAAGAAAATGATTATCGGGACTTCCCAGGTGGCATGGTAGATAAGAATCTGCCTGCCAATACAGAGGACACAGGTTCAATCCCTGATCCAGGAAGGTCCCACAGGCCATGGAGTAGTTAAGCCCCTGAGCTGCAATTACTAAGGCCCATGTGCTGCAACTGCTGAAGCGCAGTCGCCTAGAGCCCATGCTCTGGAGCAAGAGAAGCCTCCGCACAGCACGTCGTCAACAAAGAGGAGCCCTTGCTCTCCGCAGCTAGAGGAAGCCCTAGCAAAGCAGAGAAGACCCAGCCCAGCCAAAAATGAAATAAGTAAAAATACAGCTTTTAAAAAGTGGTGTTTAAAAAAAAATGATTATTGAAATCAATACAGAAACTGGGAAAGTGAAAGCAGAGTCAGGAGATATTCAAGACTGGGAAAATGGGGCTCATCCCCTCTAACATGAATGGTTTCAAGTTGATAAAGCCCAGCATAAGGGCCTGGGTAATGTCTGAGCAACCTGGGGCCACGGAGGAAGTAGGATCAGATCTTACATATCTGGAAAAGAGAAACTAGAAACGTTTATGTTACCATCCATATCAAAGAAGTCGTTCACATCCTAGTGAGCTCTGAAGCTGAGGAAAGTGAAGTTTGGGAAGAAAGCAGTTGGATTATAATGCAGTTTCTCATGGTCCCTTTGGGGCCAAACGCAGAAACAGGAGTGGAACATTAAATTCTGAAGCCTGTAGAAGGGGATTCCATTCACATGTGGACATAAAGGGGAGACTTTATGTTGGTAACTGGAAATTGCAAGTTAAAAACATTTCTGAGCTTTTGTTTGCAGATGATGTGATACTGTACATAGAAAACCCTAAAGATAGTATCAGAAAATTACTAGAGCTAATCAGTGAATTTTGCAAGGTTGCAGGATACAAAATCCATACACAGAAATCACTTGCACTTCTATATACTAACAATGAAAACTCAGAAACAGAAATTAAGGAATCAATCTCATTCACCATTGCAACAAAAGGAATTAAATATCTAGGAACAAACTTAACTAGGGAGACAAAAGAACTGTACACAGAAAATGATAAGACATTAATGAAAGAAATCAAAGATGACATAAACAGATGGAGAGATATTCCAAGTTCCTGGGTAGGAATAATCAATATTTTGAAAATTGCTATACTACCAAACGCAATCTATAAATTCAATGTGATCCCTATCAAACTACCAACAACATTTTTCACAAAACTAGAACAAAAAATTTCACAATTCATATGGAAACACAAAAGATCCTGAATAGCCAAAGTAGTCTTGAGAAAGAAGAATGGAGCTGGAGGAATCAACCTTCCTGAGTTCAGACCACATTACAAAGTTACAGTCATCAAGACAGTATGGTACTGGCACAAAAACAGAAATATACACCAATGGAACAAGATATAAAGCCCAGAAATAAACCCATAAACCTATAGGTACTTTATTTTTGACAAAGGAGGCAAGAATATACAATGGAGCAAAGACAGCCTCTTCAATAAATGGTGCTGGGAAAACTGGACAGCTGCATGCAAAAGAATAAAATTGTATCACTTCCTAACACCATAAACAAAGATAAACTCAAAATGGATTAAAGACCTAAATACAAGACCAGAAACTATAAAACTCTTTATAGTTTTCCCTATAGAGGAAGACATAGGCAGAACACTCGATGACATAAATCAAAGCAAGGTCCTCTATGACCCACCTCCTAGAGTAATGGAAATAAAAACAAAAATAAGCATGTTGTACCTGATTAAGCTTAAAAACATTTGCACAGCAAAGGAAAGTATAAGTATATGTAGGTGTAAAAGCCACATGTATTCCATTGTTCTTTGCAGCACTATTTACAACAGCTAGAACATGGAAGCAGCCTAGATGCCCATGGACAGATGAATGGATAAAGAAGTTGTGGTACTTATACACAATGGAATATTACTCGGCCATAAAAAGGAACGCATTTGAGTCAGTTCTAATGCGGTGGATGAACCTAGAAGCTATTATACAGAGTGCAGTGAGTCAGAAAGAAAGATAAATATCATACTGGAAGGCTTACATCTGGAATCTAGAAAGTGGTCCTGAAGAGCTTGCTCATAGGGCAGCAGTGGAGAAACAGAGAGAGCAGACGTGTGGTCACGGGAGTGGGGAGGAGAGGGGGAGCTGTGTGGGGAGAGCCACACGGACACTCACATGACCGTGTGTAAGACAGCCAGCCAGCGGGAATGTGGTGCAGGACTCGGGAAGCTCAAGCAGGGGCTCTGCATCCACCCAGCGGGGTGGGGTGGGGAGGGGAGGGAGATGGGAGGAGGTTCAAGCGGGAGGGGACATATGTGTACCTGTGGCTGATGCATGCTGAGGTTAGACAGAAAACAACAAAATTCTGTAAAGCAGTTATCCTTCAATAAAAAAGTAAATTAATAAAAAAGTTTTTGAGCAAGAGTTACGGTCACAGGAATGACAGCATTGGTCTGATTTTGTATTCTGGTGGAGAAGTATTGAAAGAAGAGCCCAAGCTTAGAACTTACAGGGATCGTATTATAATGTGGGTTATCCTGTTCATAGGAGAAAGGAGAGTCCGGAATAGAGTCTTCTTTCAGTTCTACATTGGATTCCAGGAAAGCCTTACAGAGTGCCACCTTTAGGCAAGGAATTGTGCATAATTCCATGCATACAAATGGAAATATTCCGTATGTATGATCATCATCTCTCATGGGCATGTCACCAAGCATTAACATGAAATCTCTTCATCTAGACTTTAAAATATTAGAATTATATTAATACAGCAAAAGTAAAACACAGGGAAAGTGGCTTTAGCTCCTTGTAGTTTAGGGGTAATTTCTCTCTATGTTTCTGTAACTACCGGATACAAAGGTAAGGAATCAGACCCATGTTCAATCCTAGGTGTGATGATCAGATCACTAGGTGTAAGTAGTCAGATCCCAAGCCTAACTCTACTCCCAAGGACACCCCAATGAACGATTATTACATCTTTACTATTAGTCAGAAGTTCTAGTACAGTAATAGAATGGAGTCAAAACCTAATGTATTAACATATTCTGTATAAGAAATTTAATTGCAGAAAGCATAAATATATTAATCTGTCATTTTTTTAGTTTATTTATTTTTAATTGGAGGAAAATCGCTTTACCGTGCTGTGCTGATTTCTGCCACACATCAACTTGAGTCAGCCGGAGATCCGCGTGTGTCCCCTTCCCCTCGAACCTCCCTCCCACCTCCCGCCCTATCCCACCCCTCTAGGTTGCAACAGAGCACTAGGCCTGAGCTCCCTGCATCATGCAGCAAATTCCCACTGGCTATCTAATTTTATAGTCTATCATATTTTCAAGATAACAAATATACCCTTGGGCTAGAAACACCCAAGGTCCCCCAATTAACTGCATTAGAACAAAGTATCTTTGATTTTAAAGCAAATAAATACCTTATCAAACTCATATTGGCCAAATATGTTTCTTCTTAAACCTTCGAATCTGATTTTTCTCTCTTTAGCATTTTTAATACATGTAACTCTAGCCACATGACTATTGCTGCAAAGATTTAAAGGGACACAGTTGAAAGATCTCCCACATGGCTTCGAAACAGCAATATTAAATACATTTGAGTGCTACGCAAGTAATTAGCCACAGGTAATTAAATATGCTTCACTTGGTGACTACAGACATATTCCAGACTATATGGAAGACTCAAAGCTCCCTGTAAATAAAAGTAGGGTTATTTTCATTTCAAAGACCAAAACTGAAAGAAGACCCCATGGGTGGTCTGTCACCCACCAGCTTGCACATACGACTGTGCAAAAATAACTTTCTGAGGGCAAAAATCAATGGCTTTCCTTAAAGAAGAACAGAGGGACTCAATAACTAATTAGCTTATGTCTCTCTGTTCCTGTAATTGCAAACCATGCTGGAGTCAACTTTCTGAAAGTGTGAAATAGCTATTACTGCAAACGACTTGCTTCTACCACCACCTTCTATTTTTAACACTTGGGATATTTCTTTTCTATGGACCTAGTTCAGCCAAAAATTTATATAAGAATCCTCTCTTGACCAAAATATAAATATAACATTTTTTTTCTAGGGTGAAACTAAAACACTTTAAAGAAGAACATGAGGGAAATGTTCAGGTTAAGGAGCTGAATGTTAGAAGTCAAGAGCTCTAGATTCTTCTTTTTATCTTCAAAACAGTTCTCATTCCAGAATAGGCATCTCATAAATTACTTTTAGCATGCTAAGTGGTATAGTATAATAGACATCTATATATATATGTATATTATCCACTCAAACTCATTAAAAGGATCCATGCAGGCAAGTTGGTTGAGAGATTGAGTGGTTTTATCATGTTATATATATATATATTTTTTTTAGGTAATAAATTTATTTTTTATTGGAGGCAAATTATTTTACAATATTATATTGGTTGGTTTTGCCATACATTGATATGAATTTGCCCCGGGTTTACATAAGTTCCCCCTCCTGAACCCCCCTCCCACCTCCCTCCTCCCTTTATCCTCCCTCTGGGTCATCCCCACATGCCAGCCCCGAGCATCCTATAACATGCATTGACCCTGAACTAGTGATTCGTTTCACATATGACAACATACGTGTTTCAATGCCATTCTCCCAAATCATCCCACCCTCACCCTCTCCCATAAAGTCCCAAAGACTGTTCTATACATCTGTGTCTCTTTTGCTGTCTCGTATACAGGGTTATCATTTGCATCTTTCTAAATTCCATATATATGTGTTAGTATTCAGAATGGCTGCTATCCAAAAGTCTACATGCAATAAATGCTGGAGAGTATGTGGAGAGAAAGGAACCCTCTTACACTATCATGTTATATTTTTAAACAGACAGTTGAATAGAATATATTTTCATAAAACTTCATTACAACTAATTGAAAAGTGAAAGAAAATGAACCCAACTGGTTCACTTCATCTACTAATACCAAATATTCTTCAGTGAATGCCCAGTTGCGTGATCATCGCCCTAGAATATTGTGTTCCCTGCCACGTTCTCTGTTGACTGACAGTGTGTAAAAGTGAGACCACAATTGATATGTAGTCATTATTGCGGAAACTTTAGACCTACCGTGTTCTGGAATAGCTACATGACTCCTTCTCCTTCTTTAGGTCTCAAATATTCCATCCTCAGGCAGTTCTTTGTTGAGACCACTCTATCTGAAAGAAGCCCTCTTTCTGTCTAAGCACTTTCTCCCTTAAAATCTCTTGGTTTCATTCCTTCAGAACACTTATCACAAGTTTTCAAATTATCTCATTTTTAAAAGTGTTCTTGGGGTCATGTTTCCTCTCCTCCGGGATGGAAGCTGCCTGAGCACATTGCTCACCCTCTCTGTCAGTACCTGGGTTAGTGCTGGGCGCGTTCAACACCCTCAATAATCAACCACCAAATATACGGATCAATGAAGGAAGAGTATAGAGCTCTGTCAAGGTCAATCAATGATGTCACTGATTAATCAACTGGTGTCATGGGGGAATTATATGTCCTTCAGTAACTTTTTTAGCTATAGAAATCAGGCGTGGATAAGCACATGTAGATGTACAAGTATCATCCTATAAACCAAGGATGTAAGAGAAAAATGATTTTATCATCCTGTTCCTGATTTATATTTTGAGAAATGATCCAGCTGATAGAAATAATTAAAGCAATGTGGCGTCACCTCCAGTGAGTTAGATTTAATTTCAGGTAGGTGACATATCGACAAAGTGTTTAGTGATTACCTTAGTCTACTGGTCATTATTGAGCCACGACGGTTCCAAGTGAGATGGCTGTCACCCACTGCTTGATCTGTCCTGGTCGGATAAACACTCCTTATTTCTGTCCTGAAAGTTTCCTTCAAGACTTGTCTTCTTTCACTGAACTGAACCTTGCTCATCAGTCCACGTCCTTATCATGGTTCGCAGGAATATGGAAAGACAGAGGAAGTCAAGGAATTTTTAATGGCTTGAAGCGATAACCATTTATTTACTCCCAATTCTGCAGGTCAGGACTTCAGGCAAGGCCCAGCTGGGATGGCTTCCTTTCTGCCCTGCGTTGTGTTGGCTGAACTCATGTGCATCCTGCAGATAGGCTGAGGCTGGCTTGTTCTTCCTGGCTTGAGGCGTGTGTCTGACAGTGGCTTGGGGCTGTCCGTCAAGGAGCCTCAGTCCTCCTCTTAAGGCATAGCTGTTACTCTGTTTCTGTTTGCACTGAACTTGCTGAGGGACTCCTGGCCAAAGAAAGTCATAAAGTGAATTCTAGAAGCATTGAGGAACGGGATTGCACAGGGAGAAGTGAGCCATTAAAGGAACAAGCTAGATGATTTTTGCAGTCATCAAAAGACTCGGAGCTGTATCTTTTCCAAATACTGGTGCGTCCTTGGATATAATTGCAATAAACCTTCCCAGAGATCATGTGATTAGAAGGAGAGACAAACAAAGTACTGATTTTGTGTCTATGTTTTCATATCTAAGGCAGAGTTTCCTGGTAACTCATCGTTAGAAGCATAACTATGAAATTCAAGACAGAATAAAAGGGTTTGTAAAGTAAATCCTTGCTGTGAAAAAGTGTTGCCACCAAATATTGAAAATAACATCTCACTTTCACTCTGAGGAACAAGAAGAACTCATCGAGAATTAAAGAAGCATTTGTGGCTACTTAGAAAATCACTAGCTTAGCAAATCTTTCTTATGTAAGTGGTGTTTGAGGCAGCTTAATGGAAAGGGATGTTATTTTACTTTTATTACGCATCAAATATTTAATGCATTCATATAACACATTTTGAGAAAAATCACCCTTATCCAAGAGGCAGTCTTGACTGTGCTGTACCATCAAACTCCACTGATCATTTTGTAGTCGTGAGGGAAAGTTCATAGTTTTAATGAAACAGGAAATGTTTTTATTAGCCTAGCAATTTTTATTGAAACATTTATAGTATTCTAAAATGATTAAGTAATAATAGTTAATGCAATATCATTTCTTATTATAAAATAAAGATGGTTATTATCATTATGAAGCATAAGAGAAAACATGTTGCTTTGTTCAGAGTCAAGTTACAAAGTAGAACACATAGATCATGCAAAGCCACTTCCCTAATCTGTTTCCTGGCCCCCCTGGGTACTCCAGTGTTCTCTAGTAGTGCAAACATCACACAAACCCAAGATATTTCCTACATGTTACTGCAAGTCGACAGAGGAGACTAAATTTTTTGAAAAAACGAAGTGAGACAGAATCTCCAGAGGCTAAATCAAGCAACTTGCTGAGCGCCTCTTTGAGTGGCGGATGGAACTAGGTTAGATGACAAGATAACGATATGTAACCTAGTCTAACTATTCAGGAATCATTGTGTCAGCCTGTCTTAGCATAGGAAAGTTAAACAGTGAGCCAATGTTTAACCCGAATGTTTGCTGTGTGCTAAGTGCTGCTCTGATTACTTCACATGTGTTATTTCCTTTAGACATTGGAAAACTGTGTCTGACAACTGATGCAAGATATTGCTAAGTGACAAGATGGTTCTTGGAATTTCTTTGCTATCTTGTATGTAGAACATATAACCAAAAGATGGAAAGAATGGAAAGGAAAAGGGTGAAGGAAGTGATTTTATATCACTTTCCTCCTAAAGTCCCCCACTGGAGAAGGAAATGGCACCCCACTCCATTGTTCTTGCCTAGAGAATCCCATGGACAGAGGAGCCTGGTGGGCTGCTGTCCATGGGGTCGCACAGAGTTGGACACGACTGAAGTGACTTAGCAGCAGCAGCAGAGCATATTAACAATGTTGTAGCAGTTTCAGGTGAACGGTGCAGGGACTCAGCCATACACACACGTGTATTCATTCGCCCCACACTTTCCTCCCAACCAGGCTGGCACATGACGTTAAGCAGAGTTCCATAGGCTATACAATAGGTCTTTGTTGGTTGTCCATTTTAAATATACCAGTGTGTACATGACCTTCCCAAAGTCCCTAACTGTCCCTCCCCCGCCGACAAACAAGCTCATTTTCTAAGTCTGTGAGTCTCTTTCTGTTTTGTAAGTTCATTTGTATCATTTCTTTTCAGATTCCACATATAAGGGATGTCATATGATATTTCTCCTTCTCTGACTTGCTTCCGTTTTAGATTTAGATTGATGACGCTAAATGGTTCTCCAAAAAGTTCTATCCGTACATATGTTCACCCTCTCCAAATGTTCATACCTAATTTCCTATAAAGTATTCAACATAATTATTGTCAACATGTATAATTTTGTAGTAGGATGAGCGAAAAATTGTGTTTCATTTTTCTTTTTGCCTGATTGCTAGTGAGTTTGAGCACTTTTTCCAATTTTTTAAAAAATCATCTATGCAAAGCTTTTATTTGAATTTCCCCTTTCTCCAGTGAAATACCTTTAGGTTTACTTTACATATCCTGGAGGAGGACATAGCAACCCACTTCAGCATTCTTGCCTGGGGAATCCCATGGACAGAGGAGCCTGGAGGGCTACAGTCCACGGGGTCGCAGAGTCGGACACGACTGAGCAACTTAGCACAGCACAACTTTACATATTGTAGATATAGTTCCATATTTGTACTGAGAATTTTTATTTTTCATAAACTCAAAATGCAGTGTAAATGACTTAGATGGTGACTCTTACCTCTCCTCCTCTTGTTTATGCTTACGGGCTACTTCCTAGTTGCTGTATAATCACATTAATTTTTAGACTGTCGAGATATATTTTTGACAGAAATTCATTTCGTGGTCACTACCTTGCATTCTAGTTCTTCCAAAGGTCATGCCGTTTCAACAGTCTCCCTCACTGCTCAGGGACAAACAAATATATTTCATTAACTGTATTGAAAAAGTGAAATCTATTCTTATTTTGCCGTCCAAGACTGATATTAAGTGTGTGCTTCAAGGAAAATCTTTTATAAAACGTGGCATGGAGTCACATCTCTGGATTCTTGTTTGGATATACACATGCTGTAAGGAAGGTGCTACTGTAGTAGTAAAGAAGGGCCACTCCGGAGACTGTTTAAGAAAAGAACTGGCATACGAGGGATGAGCGTGACAAGGGAAGATATAAGGGGAGGGAACGGAGGAAAGCATCGGGAAATGCGGCTTTCGGTTACACTTCCATGTGGGATTTGCTGGAGTCTTTGTTTGATGAGCTCTGGGGTTTCTTTCATGCTCTGCCTTGTGTACAGGGCGGTTTTAAGCTAGTGCTTTCTTAGCGTGTTAGTGCTCAGAATTAAAATACTCTGCTGAGGGCAGTGAAAGGATGGTCAACCATCTTCATGAAAAGACATGTGGGGGACAGTGGTCCAGAGGGAAATGGGAGAGAAGCAAGCACCACCATTACCAACTATGCAACATGTTTTGACTCTTTATTGAAAACAGCATCCTTACAGAGAACTGGAGGCTGCATAAACCACTTCAACAGGCAGTCAAATATATAGAAAATTTAAGGCTTATTTCAGCGGTGAAATCTGTCAGTCAAAATACTGACATCCTAACAACTCCAAGCATACATCTTCATTTGTCGTTTTCAGGCCTGCCATCCCTTGTCATTTTAAAGCTGACTTGATATAACTTTTAAACCGCAACAATTGTAAAAAATGTAAATATGAAATAAACATTAAAGTGTTCTCCTTTGAAACTGATAATTCAGATTTTAAAATGTGGCTTATTAAACACTTTAAAATTAAAACTCTTCCCATTGACTTGCCAGTATTTACAATCTTGTGATCTCTAACTCTTCTTTCTGAGGCGCTACTTTCACTAACAGATATCAAAGTCCCGAGTGGAATTACCAAACCTATAGATGATTATCTTAGCCATTAAATCATAAAAGACTCAATTTTCCAGACTTGGGAAAGTCTCTACTTGTGCAGATAAGTTTACTTCACTGGAGTTGTTATGATTCAGGCTAATCCCACAGAGAGTTGACAAAGAGTGCCCCTAAGTGTACAGTATTATGTGAACACAGCAGGCGACATGCTATTGTTTTTCAAAAACCCTACATTTGGCAAAATGTATATATTTTATGCAAAGTTTACACGTTACCCAGGAAAATGACCTTTCATGTATCTACTCAATACTTGTAGATAGTAACAGGCAGCCTAAAATCTGATATGTCTCTTTAAGAAGCTATGGCACAGGGGTCTTTTTAAGTAACTTGCAGCAAGCAACCTTTGAGAAAAGCAGAATTAATTCTGTAATAACAAACTTATTGATTATAAGTAAGTGAGAGGAGGCCATTGTGCATGAATAGATATGTCAGTATACACGATCTCTGAAAGGAAACCTACTTGGCTTTCAAGAGAGACAGCCGACTAGAGAGTCAAGAATGCCTGAAAGAGCGTTGGGTGATGTAAACTCTGGTCCCTGCACCGACACAGTCTGTATGGCCTCACAAAGGTCATCTTTGTGGCCCAAGGCTTTCTTATGTGTGAAATGAGGATTTTGATGGTTCTTGAAGTCTCTTCTGTCTCTAATGTTCCGATTCCAAGACTCACACGACAAATTCTCCAGACAAAACAGCTAGCTGGAAGCAGCCAAAGCACTTGGGAGAGGAAGTGTGATATTCCCTCTCCCTCATTTATTCATCAAAACGATTAATTATCAATATTTAGTTCATTCCAGGGATACTCTAAGCAATGGAAGATGAATAAAATACAACCCCCGGTCCCAAGAAACTTGCCTTCTACGAACAGTCAGCCTTGTGATAAAAAAGCACTATTCTTACTCCAAGCCACGTAGTGTGCACGGGGTACACATGAGGGAGAAGCCGCTGCTTCCGCTCGGCTCAGTACAGCGGGAGCTGACACAGGGTCTTTGCAGAAGAGGAGATCATTGAATGATGTCCTGAAATACGAGTTCACTAGAGGAACAGCGGGTGGTGTGGAGCGGGCGAGCGGAGGGCACTGAAGACCATGCTGAGACAGTTATTTACTTACAATACTTTACAGCGTTAGGCCCAGAGGGAACGTGACCATTCAATGGATTAATTTCTGCTTTGTCCACCAACACCATGGATTATTAATTGATGTGCAGATCAACTCTGAGATGTAGGAAGTTGCTCGCAGTGCAGAAGACTAGTCTGTTGATCCTTTTGAGAGAACTTTTCAAAGGGAGCTTTGAAAATTTAAAGTTAGCTGCTTTTATTTTCTTTTTACTCTTCCCTGAGCATGCAATGGATCAAAACATAAATAGAAAGGCATTTCTGCTTCATGTATTATTTTAAACTAAAAACGGAGAAAACAGATTGCTCATTGCAGAACTGTACCTTTGTACCTAACTACATAAACAGCCAGAAGTGCGCTTTGCCAAATAATAAACCCAACAGAACAGACTATGATGATCTTACTGTTTGTTATTTAAGAGCCCAACGTGAAAAGTGGGCACTCACGCTACAGCAACCTGTCCTTAACCACTGTAATGCCTGCGGCTTATTGGTGTTGCATTGTGAACATATACAGTGGCCTACCAGTTTAATACACCAAATACAGCGAGTTGTGAGTTTACCTTACCTTACTCAGGATGTTTCTCTTGGCCCTTCAGAGACTGTGCTTTCACAAAAACACTAGACATGTTAATGAACCCATTATTCTTTTTATCGGTGTCATTCTGACGAGCAGATATTTCAATGTGGCCTGTGTCCTAATAGCAGGGCCCCCGTGTGCCCCTCAAGCTGCTGAGTTCTGGACTTGATCTGATGCACACACATCTGTCTTCCAGATTAGGCTGTAGGCTCCTCTGAGGGTAATGACGTTGATATTCTGAATTTTTGTTTCATTGTGTATTGTGCGCTTTGCCCCTCTTTTCTCAGAACCTGATGGAAGGCTTCAGACACTCCTAAGATGATTTACTACTGTGTTCACCAAAGCAACAGCATTCATACACAGTGTGGGGTGCATCTGTGTGAAGCAAATTAGCGTTTTGTTTTCTTAACACTGGGACATGAGTTCTATTAATTAGTAGATTAGCTTGAAGCTAGCCAACCTTGAATTTGAATCTGGTTCTAGCCTGGGAGGGATGGTGAAGTGGAAGCTAATGTTTATTGGGAGCCTGTTTATATTCCATGTGTATTTTCCAAACACGTTATCTCATTGAGCCCTTAAAACAACCACAAAAAGTATGCCAATGATCTCTTTTATAGGTGGAAGTTCTAAGGCACAGAGGTATTCATTCCCCAAGTTTTCCCAGCTGGTAATTGTTGAAGCTGGGATGCATATGCAGACATTTCCCCAGAGTTTGTACTGTGCTCCTTTCCAGGCAGCCACAATTTCTGTGTTCTTCTGAATACGTTACTAACATCTCTGATTTTATTTTCCCATTTCTAAATATGATAGTGTGAGGGCTAATTTTATGTGTTAATTTGTCTAGCTTATGATGTCCAGCTGTTTGGTCAAAACCCAGTTTAGATGTTGCTGTAATTAACATTTCAATCAGTATACTCTGAGTAAAGCAGATTCAGTTCAGTTCAGTTCAGTTGCTCAGTTGTGTCCGACTCTCTGCGACCACATGAATCAAGCACGCCAGGCCTCCCTGTCCATCACCAACTCCTGGAGTTCACTCAAACTCATGTCCACAGAGTCGGTGATGCCATCCAGCCATCTCATTCTCTGTCGTCCACTTCTCCTCCCGCCCCCAACCTTTCCCAGCATCAGAGTATTGCAGTTTCAGCTTTAGCATCAGTCCTTCCAATGAACATCCAGGATTGATCTCTTTTAGAATGGACTGGTTGGATCTCCTTGCAGTCCAAGGGACTCTCAAGAGTCTTCTCCAACACCACAGTTCAAAAGCATCAATTCTTCGGCGATCAACTTTCTTCACAGTCCAACTCTCACATCCATACATGACCACTGGAAAAACCATAGCCTTGACTAGACGGACCTTTGTTGGCAAAGTAATGTCTCTGCTTTTTAATATGCTATCAAGGTTGGTCATAACTTTCCTTCCAAGGAATAAGCGTCTGTTAATTTCATGGCTGCAATCAGCATCTGCAATGATTTTGGAGCCCAAAAAATAAAGTCTGACACTGTTTCCACTGTTTTTCCATCTATTTCCCATGAAGTGATGGGACCAGATGCCATGATCTTCGTTGTCTGAATGTTGAGCTTCAAGCCAACCTTTTCACTCTCCTCTTTCACTTTCATCAAGAGGCATTTTAGTTCCTCTTCACTTTCTGCCATAAGGGTGGTGTCATCTGCATATCTGAGGTTATTGATATTTCTCCTGGCAATCTTGATTCCAGCTTGTGCTTCTTCCAGCCCAGCGTTCCTCATGATGTACTCTGCATATAAGTTAAATAAGCAAGGTGACAATATACAGCCTTGATGCACTCCTTTTCCTATTTTGAACCAGTCTGTTGTTCCATGTCCAGTTCTGACTGTTGCTTCCTGACCTGCATACAGGTTTCTCAAGAGGCAGGTCAGGTGGTCTGGTATTCCCATCTCTTTCAGAATTTTCCACAGTTTATTGTGATCCACACACTCAAAGGCTTTGGCATAGTCAATGAAGCAGAAATAGATGTTCTTCTGGAACTCTCTTGCTTTCTCCATGATCCAGCGGATGTTGGCAATTTGATCTCTGGTGCCTCTGCCTTTTCTAAAACCTGCTTGAACATCTGGGAGTTCACGGTTCACATATTGCTGAAGCCTGGCTTGGAGAATTTTGAGCATGACTTTACTAGCGTGTGAGATGAGTGCAATTGTGCGGTAGTTTGAGCATTCTTTGGTATTGCCTTTCTTTGGGACTGGAATGAAGACTGACCTTTTCCAGTCCTGTGGCCACTGCTGAGTTTTCCAAATTTGCTGGCATATTGAGTGCAGCACTTTCACAGCATCATCTTTCAAGATTTGAAATAGCTCAACTGGGATTCCATCACCTCCACTAGCTTTGTTCGTAGTGATGCTTTCTAAGGCCCACTTGACTTCACATTCCAAGATGTCTGGCTCTAGGTCAGTGATCACATTATCGTGACTATCTTGGTTGTGAAGATCTTTTTTATACAGTTCTTCTGTGTATTCTTGCCACCTCCTCTTAATATCTTCTGCTTCTGTTAGGTCCATACCATTTCTGTCCTTTATCGAGCCCATCTTTGCATGAAATGTTCCCTTGGAATCTCTAATTTTCTTGAAGAGATCTCTTGTTTTTCCTATTCTGTTGTTTTCCTCTATTTCTCTGCATTGATCGCTGAGGAAGGCTTTCTTATCTCTCCTTGCTTTTCTTCGGAACTCTGCATTCAGATGCTTATATCTTTCCTTTTCTCCTTTGCTTTTCGCTTCTCTTCTTTTCACAGCTATTTGTAAGGCCTCCTCAGACAGCCATTTTGCTTTTTTGCATTTCTTTTTCTTGGGGATGGTCTTGGTCCCCGTCTCCTGTACAATATCATGAACCTCCGTCCAGAGTTCTTCAGGCACTCTATCTATCAGATCTAGTCCCTTAAATCTATTCCTCACTTCCACTGTATAATCATAAGGGATTTGATTTAGGTCATATCTGAATGGTCTGGTGGTTACTCTCCATAATATGGGTGGGCCTTATTAAATCTGTTGAAAGCCTTAAGAGAAAAGAGTGACATCTCAGAAAAAGAACAACTTTTCCCTCCCAACTGCAACATAGATATTTTACCTGGGTATCCAGCCTTCAGACTCAAAGCTTCAGACAGTACCAACTTGTCGGATTCTCCAGCTTGCTGGCCTACCCTTAGCTTTTAGGCTTGACAATCCCCACGTGAGCCACCTCCTTCCGTAAGTCTCTCTTTTTCCGTCTCTGTCCCCTCCCTCTCTGCCTCTTTCTATCTGTGCATACACACATGCATACCTACACACACACACATATATCATACGTATATAATTTTGTTCTCTTTTGGCTTCTCTGGAGAAGACCGACTAGCACAGAGAATGAAAGTGCCTGTTTCAATGGTTAAAGACACACAGGGAGTGAGGTGACTCGTGTAACAACAGCTAGCATCCCACCCATTCAGTGGGATTCTGTGATCTTTTCTCTCCTACTTTTGTCTGTTTCCCTACTGACCTTGGTCATGTTTTTCATATTTTTATTTCACCTTTCTTCTTTGTGATAAAACGGGCTCTTCAATGCATGGAAGCAACATCTTTTTAAATGTACTCACTGCATCAGCACAAATACTCCATTAAAGTGGGGTGATAGCACATGAATATTAGTGCCGACAGTAACATTTACACGTTTGCTTTCACACGTGAGTAATGACAAGTCATCTACAGCACGCGGCTGTGAGTAATTGCTCCCTTCTGAAGATGAAGGTGAGAAAGTCTGTCGCCATCGCAGGTTATTCTCTGTGTGTGTGTAGTTTCAAAATATATTTCCTATCATGTTGTTCTGTCTCTACTTTCATTTAGATATTCCTCATTTTTATGCAACACAAATTTTACACTGGAAAAGCCTCTTATTATTGATTTCTTCATTGGATAAGTAGTATGGTGAAGTTGACACTCAAGTCAATCTTCCTTCCAGAGCAAATTAGAAAACACTGGAGTTGTGAAGTCTCAATATAAGTATTGAGAATGTGTCTAGGGTTAGGGAAAGGGAAGGAGGGAGGGAGGGGGAGGATTCGAGAGGCCACAGGAAGGCTCTTGTATCATGTAAACTATTACCAACATCTAATTGCTGATACATGAAATTAAATAGACAAGAAATAAGGCTTAAATCCAAATGCTTTTGAGAATACTCGTAGACCAGATTCACACTAAGAAGTCAAGTGTAAGCGTCAGGGCAGGGCCTGTGTCTCGGTGACTGTTGATCACTGTAGTTTCAACTGCTAGCACGTATTAGGTATAAAATAAATATTCTGATTGGATAAATGATGCTTGATTCAATTCCGGAGCTGAGACTTGATGAGCGAGGTAGGAGCGTGGATGCAGCAGAAGTTTGGCAGCAGAGATGGGAAAATTGATGGTGTAGGAGGGAGCAAAGGAAACACCGAGAGAGGCTGTGTAGCCGGATAAGCAAAGTTTGCACATTTTATCATCCTGCCAAGAGCAGATCAGGACCTTGTCAAGCTTCCTGCATCCATTTAGCTCTTAGACATGTATTGTGTTGATGAGTCCCCTGGCCAGCCAGCCCCGCTGCCAGCCACAGCTGAACCCAGAGCAAGCCCTGCGTTTAGCCCAGGAGGCTTGCAGCCTGGCAGGATGGCAGGCGTCCAGTGACTACGCCTCAGGCCTTGCCCCCTCCAGCAAACTCAGCCTCCCTGCCGTTGCCAAGGCAGGGTCTGTACTCACTGCTGCAGTACTCGGGTCTTGAAGGAGTTAATGCAGCTTCCATAAGGGGACTAATTTAGAACCTGGCAACAGCTTAGCCACTGCTAGAAATATGGCTCATTGCATGCTAGGTGATATAAATTAATGTTATATGTGATGAAATGTCCTTTTAGATAGTACGTGTAATTTTGGGTATTAGGAAGTCTCAGTAGGCTTTTATTTTTTTAGAAACTAGTCTATGAGATTTCCCCTTATATTTCTTCTTTTAAACAAAGCGCCAGGAAAAGGTTATATGAATCATATTTTTAGCATAGCAGGTAGACTAAACATATAAAAAGTTATTAATAATAGACTGAAAATATCTATCACAAAATAACAGCCAAAAGGTTAGCATATATTATATAAAAAGCTCACTTTTTTGGGGGTTGAAAAACAAAAAAAAACAGTGAAACCCTTGGCAAGGCTTGCTTAAGAGTTAGAATGCATGTAGAAAAATGTCCAGCTAAGCTACAAATAAATTTAAAGCATTTATGAAATTACCTAGTGTCCCAGCTGTGGGAACCTGGAAGGAGTGCTTGCCCTCCCTGCTTCAGGTTTTTCGACTATTAAATAAAGTAAAAATATGACACGGGGCGTACTGTGAGCATATAATGTATTTTTATGCATGCCGTCACTAGACGTGACAACTGTCGAAACACCATGTGGCTCAGAATAAGACTTAGTATGCCTACTTGTTATTATTATTTTCCCAACGTTTTAAAAATGATAATACTCTATGCTGAAAACCATGATGTGAAATGTGCATTTGCTTCTATCACAGCTATCAGTGTAAATGGGAATAACCATTTTTAAAAATCAATTTGACAATGTAGTTCAATAATTGTAAATTTTTATCCTCTTGATTCACTAATTCCAAGTTATTTATCCTAAAGAAAAAAATTCAAACAGAAAATGGTAACTATGCTTTTCTCTAATCTTTTTTCAGTTTGATTCCCAGGCCCTAGACATGGAAGCTAGGAGGGTGGAGTAAAAAGGCTTTTTCCTCCCTCATGTCTAAGCTGAGAGATCATGGACACCTGGGGGCTCACCTAGAGAAAGCAGATGGGGAAGAGAGAACACAAGAGCAGACACACGGCTCGGGCTCGATCCCCGGTCGGGGGACTGGGATCCCGCGGTGCTCACACGTGTCTCAAAGACCCGGCTTTTTAACGTGACCAGTGAGCGAAGGGGATGCAAAGCCTCTGAGGAGTTTTAAGCAGGAAATGGGTAAATGGATTGGGATTTTAGTTTCAGGAGCTATAGTGTGTAGAACACCATGTGAGGAGCAATGTGTGTGCACTTGTATGAGTTAGTCACTAAGTGTGTCTGACTCTTGTGACCCATTGGATTAAACACACCAGGCTCCTCCGTCCATGGGATTCTCCAGGCAAGAATACTGGAGTGGGTTGCCATTTCCTTCTCCAGGGGATCTTCTTGACCCAGGTCTCCTGCATTGCAGGCAAACTCTTTACCAACTGAGCTACAAGGGGAGCCCTAGTCTTGGATGGAGTGGGTGTTAGTTGGATTCAGGGATGGGGAAGCCAAAAGCAAAAAGCCTTTTATGTGCTGCTTTCCATGTGGAAGCTGGGGTGGTGGAAAAGGGGAAGCCAGCCACGCCTGGGAGCCTTGTGAAAACAGGATGCAGACCCAGCAGGATGAAAGCGATGGTGGAGCAGCACAGACGTGGGCGAAAGCCACTAAGCCACTGTTGGCTCCCCTTGGCCTGGAATGGGTCTCAGAAGCACGAGACTGCAGTGGGCACCAGGAGAGAATAAGGGAGCAGCTGAGATGAGAGCTCTTCAGGAAAGGCTCACCTTGCGGCAGAGGTGGTCTTCACACGTAACTCATTTTTGTGGTTGTTGAGTCGCTAAGTCGTATCCGATTCTTTGCGACCCCGTGGACAGCAACACGGCAGGCCTCCCTGTCCTTCACCATCTCCCATAGTTTGCTCAAACTCATGTCCATTGAGCCGGTGATGCCATCCAACCATCTTAGGGTTCAGTTCCACAGGAGCTACTTAAAAGCTGTGACTGAGACCCAGAAGTGTCAAAGCTAAGGTGGCATCAGAAATAGGAAGTTGCCACTCTGGGCCAAAAGCACAAACCACAAACGTGCCACTGCCTGCTTACTGGACCAATGTGAAGGGCATGTGATAGAAACATTGACTTCTTAGAGATGGCTGTGTCTCAGTCCCTGGAATCTGTGCATCTTCTACCCTAGGTGGCACAAAAGGACTTTGCAGCTGTGACGACTAAGAGTCTTGAGGTGGAAGTTATCCTGGCGAGTCCAAAGCAATCACAAGAGCCCTTAGAAAGGTAAAGAAGGGAGTCAGGAGTGTCTGAGTCAGATGAACAGATGTCTTGCTGGAAGCAGAGGTCAGAATGATGTGGCCAGGAGCTGCGGAATGAAGGTAGCTTCTGGAAGCTGCAAAAGGCAAGGAAACAGACTCTTCTAGAGCTTCCAGAAAGACTATAGCCCTGCCTAGACCTTGAGTTTAGGATATCTGACCTCCAGAAGTGTAAGCTAGTGTGCTTGCATTGTTTTAGCCCCTACCTGCATTCGAAGTCACTTCAGTCCAACTCTTTGCGACCCCATGGACTGTAGCCCGCCAGGCTCCTCTGTCCATGGGGTTCTGCAGGCAAGAATGCTGGAGTGGGTTGCCATGCCCTCCTCCAGGGGATGTTCCCAACTGAGGGATCAAGCCTGCATCTCTTGTGTCTCCTGCACTGGCAGGTGGGCTCTTTACCACCAGTGCCACCTGGGAAGCCCGTAAGTTTGTGATGATTTGTTGCAGCAGCAATAGGAAATTAATATGGGGCCCAAGGAATAAACCAGGTCAGCTTTCCTTCAGTGGAGACCAACAGAGGTCCACAAGGCACCCCATGGATGCCACGTCTGTAGTCTTCCGTAGACTCATGAGCCCACTGGGGCCTCTGCAACCCAGCGGCCACACTGGGGAACAGCAGTCGCTGTAGAGGTATGCGTGCGAGGAATCTAAACGTCGGAGTGTTCACCTAAAAGATGCTGACTTATTAGGCGTGAACTTCTCATACGTTTGGAGTCTGTATTTTTCTTCCTGCTACTCACTTGCCGTAGGCTGACAGGAAGATAGATCAGTCATAGAACTGAACTGTGTCAGAGTAGGTGGGTACACGGCTGCGAATTCCTGCCTTGATCACAAGGAATGATTCTGCAACGCTGACTGCGTTTACCTGGCGTGCCGGGACCCTCCCGATCACTGCACGTGCATTATCTAATCGAATGTTCGCTGCAAAGACTAGGAGGAAGGCACGCTCATCACCTTCATTTTCACAGAGGTGGAAACTGGGGAATCAAGGAATTAAATAATTTACCCAAAGCCTTCTGGATTCTAAGTTGTTCGGTCAAAAATCTGAACACAAATAAGCCTGAAAGGTAATACAGGAAAATGAAGACAGTTTGGTTTATTCTGTTGCCAGGATTGTGAATGTGTTCTTTTTAATTTTTGTTGATGGCAAAATAAAGCCACGATCACACTTCTTCTTCTTCTTTTTTTTTAACATTGACATCTTTCAATCAGTGAACAAATTACATCTTGAGATCATTGGTCAGGGGAGTTTGAAAAGCTTATGGTTCGTAGACAGACACTGCTGTATTAGAATCTCTTCTCCAGGACTTATTAGAGATGGTAAATTGGAGTTAATCAGGACATTATTTACCATTGAGTATTCTAGGCGTGTTACGCCCCAAAGCTTCTCTGTTTGAAATGTTGTTTAAAAAAAGAAATAGAAATTGTCAAGTGACTAAATGAATGCATTCAGCCATAAGACCAGTAATGAAACTGAGCAAAATTAAAAGGCATGAGAAAGGGAAGACACACACTGTTAGATGTGACCTGAGAGGAGAGTGTGGGTGAAGGAGTGCTGATCAGTCTCGCTGTCTCAAGCAGTCCTCCAGCAGTGAATTTTGATATTTCTGCCCAAAGGTCACTGATATGAATTCATAAAAGGAAGAAGGTAAACAGAGCATTTCTGCTGTGTTAAAAACAAACAGAAAATAAAGACCAGCGCACGAGAGTGCTTTCGCCCCCTGCCACCCACTGATCCTTAAAGATCTGCTGCTGCTCAAAAATCTTAGGTTGACATCATCATAGGAGCTTTCCCTTTTCTTTTCTTTTCCCCTCAGTAGAGAACCACATCCCTGTTTTCGGTATTGTTGCCTTTATCACTGTGATTACATTCCTTCAACTGAACAGTCTATTTGTGTGAAACCATGAGGAAGGGGATGAAGAATATCCTGCCTTCCACGGCTCTCATCTTCAGCCGAAACGGGACAGAGTCAGGAGGGCGAGGCTAACCTGAAACAACACGAGGCAGTTGGCTTTAATCATTTGAGAGATCAATGCTCTCTGCCATTTAAAAAAAACATTTTTTTTTCTGCACAAAGCATCACTTCAGATGACTGCTTTGGTAAAGCCTGGCCAGCTGGCATTTGGGTTGATCACCTATAGTGTAGGGGGCACAGCTATGGAATTATAGCTTTAGAATTTATCAGGCTTAACGCACACAAGCAGTCATCGGCAGGAGTCCATGAGTTGTGGGTGAAACTTCTGCGCACGTATCGAGGCCCTGAAAGTCGGAGGAGAAGGAGCAATTCCATATCAAGAAGATCAGAGCCTGGAGATTTTATGATGAATTTCAGTGAGTCCTGAATTAACACTAAGCCTCCGAGTTGACAGCTTGATATAATGCAGCAATTTCCCACCTATATCACATAGGCAATCCCAAACTACGCGGCTGCCAAGTAAGCCCAAGGAATCCGTGGTCCATGCCCAGCTCCTCTCAAGCATCTTTATCTTCACAGACCTGCTCTGTCTGGGGGTGAGCATGAGGACAAACAGAGAAAAAGAGGGGCCGGAAATCCTGAGGGAAAGTCCAGAGAATAAAGCTTTATTTGTTGCTCTTTTATTGCTCTCCAGTCAGACTATTGTTTTTAATACTGTAAATATTTTGGAAATGATAGAATAATTCAGGGGAAAATTACTTTCAGAACATTGCACGTGTGCTTCAGTCAACCAGGAAATAATGATTAAAGGGAAGAAAGTACATCAGAACTACAACTTTGAATGTCTTCCTCTCAGAGTTACATCCCTGAGCTCCTGAAAACAGGGGTTTGGGGTGAGCTTGCCGAGTTTGAAAGCATCTGATAGGAATTCAGCAATCCTCTGGATGCTCTGTCTGCGTAGCATCAAATATCGGGATATTTGGGTATGTTGGTTATTGTTTTAGTTCTTTTCTTTCCCCAGATATTTTCAGTGTCTGAATATAGTCATAGAGTCAAATTCATAGATAGTATAATATGCAATAGGCAAATATGGATAACGCCTCCAGGACTTTTTAACTAAGGGAAAGAGATTCAGTTCAGCTCAGTTCAGTCGCTCAGTCGTGTCTGACTCTCCGCGACCCCATGAATCACAGCACGCCAGGCCTCCCTGTCCATCATCAACTCCCGGAGTTCACTCAAACTCATGTCCACAGAGTCGGTGATGCCATCCACCCATCTCATTTTTGGTCGTCCCTTTCTCCTCCCACCTCCAACCCTTCCCAGCATCAGAGTCTTTTCCAGTGAGTCAACTCGTCGCATGAGGTGGCCAAAGTATTGCAGTTTCAGCTTTAGCATCAGTCCTTCCAATGAACACCCAGGATCGATCTCCCTTAGAATGGACTGGTTGGATCTCCTTGCAGTCCAAGGGACTCTCAAGAGTCTTCTCCAGCACCACAGTTCAAAAGCATCAATTCTTCGGCGATCAGCTTTCTTCACAGTCCAACTCTCACATCCATACATGACCACTGGAAAAACCATAGCCTTGACTAGATGGACCTTTGTTGGTAAAGTAATGTCTCTGCTCTTTAATATATTATCAAGGTTGGTCATAACTTTCCTTCCAAGGAGTAAGCGTCTTTTAATTTCATGGCTGCAATCACCATCTGCAGTGATTATTGGAGCCCAAAAAAATAAAGTCTGACACTGTTTCCACTGTTTTCCATCTACTTCCCATGAAGTGATGGGATCAGATGCCATGATCTTCGTTTTCTGAATGTTGAGCTTCAAGCCAACCTTTTTACTCTCCTCTTTCATCAAGAGGCTTTTGAATTCCTCTTCACTTTCTGCCATAAGGGTAGTGTCATCTGCATGTCTGTTATTGATATTTCTCCCAGCAATCTTGATTCCAGCTTGTGCTTCTTCCAGCCCAGCGTTCCTCATGATGTACTCTGCATATAAGTTAAATAAGCAAGGTGACAATATACAGCCTTGACGCACTCCTTTTCCTATTTGGAACCAGTCTGTTGTTCCATGTACAGTTCTGACTGTTGTTTCCTGACCTGCATACAGGTTTCTCAAGAGGCAGGTTAGGTGGTCTGGTATTCCCATCTCTTTCAGAATCTTCCACAGTTTATTGTGATCCACACAGTCAAAGGTTTCGGCATAGTCAATGAAGCAGAAATAGATGTTTTTCTGGAACTCTCTTGCTTTTTCCATGATGTTGTCAATTTGATCTCTGGTGCCTCTGCCTTTTCTAAAACCTGCTTGAACATCTGAGAGTTCACGGTTTACATACTGCTGAAGCCTGGCTTGGAGAATTTTGAGCATGACTTTACTAGCGTGTGAGATGAGTGCAATTGTCCGGTAGTTTGAGCATTCTTTGGCATTGCCTTTCTTTGGGATTGGAATGAAGACTGACCTTTTCCAGTCCTATGGCCACTGCTGAGTTTTCCAAATTTGCTGGCATATTGAGTGCAGCACTTTCACAGCATCATCTTTCAAGATTTGAAATAGCTCAACTGGGATTCCATCACCTCCACTAGCTTTGTTCTTAGTGATGCTTTCTAAGGCCCACTTGACTTCATATTCCAAGATGTCTGGCTCTAGGTCAGTGATCACGTTATCGTGACTATCTTGGTCGCGAAGATCTTTTTTGTACAGTTCTTCTGTGTATTCTTGCCACCTCTTAATATCTTCTGCTTCTGTTAGGTCCATACCATTTCTGTCCTTTACCGAGCCCATCTTTGCATGAAATATTCCCTTGGAATCTCTAATTTTCTTGAAGAGATCTCTTGTTTTTCCTATTCTGTTGTTTTCCTCTATTTCTTTGCATTGATCACTGAGGAAGTCTTTCTTATCTCTCCTTGCTATTCTTTGGAACTCTGCATTCAGATGCTTATATCTTTCCTTTTCTCCTTTGCTTTTCGCCTCTCTTCTTTTCACAGCTATTTGTAAGGCCTCCTCAGACAGCTATTTTGCTTTTTTGCATTTCTTTTCCATGGGGATGGTCTTGGTCCCTGTCTCCTGTACAGTGTCACGAACCTCTGTCCAGAGTTCATCAGGCACTCTATCTATCAGATCTATTCCCTTAAATCTATTTCTCACTTCTACTGTATAATCATAAGGGATTTGATTTAGGTCATATCTGGTGGTTTTCCCTACTTTCTTCAATTTCAGTCTGAATTTGGCAATAAGGAGTTCATGATCTGAGCCACAGTCAGCTCCTGGTCTTGTTTTTGCTAACGGTATACAGCTTCTCCATCTTTGGCTGCAAAGAATATAATCAATCTGATTTCGGTGTTGACCATCTGGTGATGTCCATGTGTAGAGTCTTCTCTTGTGTTGTTGGAAAAAAGTGTTTGCTATGACCAGTGCATTCTCTTGGCAAAACTCTATTAGCCTTTGCCCTGCTTCATTTCGTGCTCCAAGGCCAAATTTGCCTGTTACTCCAGGTGTTTCATGACTTCCTACTTTTGCATTCCAGTCCCCTTGAGGAGATACCCCTCGTCCAAGGTAAGGTACAGCGGCTGCACTTTGCTGGAGAGGCTGTGAAGAGATTTTCCACTACCAAGGTAAGAGAAATCCAAATAAGATGGTAGGTATTGCAAGGGGGCATCAGAGGGCAGACACACTGAAATCATAATCACAGGAAACTAGTTGATCTGATCACATGGACCACAGCCGAATGTGGTCCACTGGAGAAGGGAATGGCAAACCACTTCAGTATACTTGCCTTGAGAACCCCATGAACAGTATCAAAGGGCAAAATGATAGGATACTGAATGAGGAATTCCCCAGGTCGGTAGGTGCCCAGTATGCTACTGGAGATCAGTGGAGAAGTAACTCTAGAAGGAATAAAAGGATGGAGCAAAAGCAAAACCAATACCCAGCTATGGATGTGACTGGTGATAGAAGCAAGGTCCGGTGCTGTAAAGAGCAATATTGCATAGGAACCTGGAATGTTAGGTCCATGAATCAAGGCAAATTGGAAGTGGTCAAACAGGAGATCCAAGAGTGAACATAGACATTCTAGGAATCAGTGAATTAAAATGGACTGGAATGGGTGAATTTAACTCGGATGACCATTATATCTACTACTGTGGGCAGGAATCCCTTAGAAGAAATGGAGTAGCCATCATGGTCAACAAAAGAGTCCGAAATGCAGTACTTGGATGCAATCTTAAAAATGACAGAATGATTTCTGTTCGTTTCCAAGCAAACCATTCAATATTACAGTAATCCAGGCCTATGCCCCAACCAGTAACGCTGAAGAAGCCGAAGTTGAACGGTTCTATGAAGACCTACAAGACCTTTTAGAACTAACACCCAAAAAAAGGGAAAGAGATCAATGACACTAAATTTCGGGCCTGAGGTAGGCACACTGTGAGGACACCTCATACCATTTTTCCTCAGCTACTGGGATCCTTAGGAGCCAGCTCATAGAACTCTCTTACTGACTGAAAGGTCGTGTTTGCTGCGTGGCCTAATTAGATATGACAGGACTGAAAATAGCCACACTGAAAAAGAGCTCCTGAATTAACAAAGCCACACAGGCATTGAAATGGAATATTTTTCTTGGTCAAAACTTTTCACTGTCCTTGCCCTTCAGCTTGGGTTCCTTTATGATAGAAATACAATGATGGGACAAGTGGCAAAAATGACCCATCAGAGACGTGCCTGACTAAGGAAGTGAAGATCAAGAGGTAACGGCAGCAAGCTTTTGCATTTGAGAATCTTTGCAAAATGAGTAGAACTTCCAGATTGTTCCTGGATGACTTGCTAAGCACTTTGTGCCAGGCTCCGCACTTGACCATGTGGATTCTGCCCGGATTCTCCACAGTGCCAGCCAGACTGATGGAGACGGCACAGTAGTTGCCTACAAGAGCCTGCAATCTGCACTTGGTATTAGGAGGAACCACGAGACCGTGGCGAAGGGCACTGAGTATTGTGCCGTCATTTCTAGAGAGAAAGTGGTGGCAAAGTTTTGTTTGGGGCATACGACGGAGTGAGAGGCTTCCCTCTCAGAGGTGGTGCAGGCGGCAAAGAATCCACCTGCCAGGGCAGGAGATGTAAGAGACACAAGGTTGATCCCTATGACAGGAAGGTGCCCTGGAGGAGGAAATGGCAACCCACTCCAGTATTCTTACCTGGAAAATTCCAGGAACAAAGGAGCCTGGTGGTCTACAGTTCATGGGGCCACAAAGAGTTGGACGTGACTCAGTGTGCACGAACACACACACACACACAAACACACAGACACAAACACACACACACACACACGGCAGAGTGAAGGGATCCAGTTTAGGGAACTCAAGATCCAGCTGCATTTCTTACTCTTACTGCCATCATTTCTTTCTCCTTGAATGAATCATTGCCTCAAAGGACTGAATGTTTTCTCTTTAATATAATGATTATAATAAGAAGTAAGCAATGAATGATATGGACCCTGGAAACATCACAGAAGAAAACATCTCAAAAGCTCCCCTATGACCAACAAAGGAACTCACATCAAACCAGAGTGCTTCATTAGGAAAACAAGTTAGAAGAAAGTGTAAGAATTCCCTATATTCCTTCATATACTTTGAGGAGCATTTCTTAACAGGCTTGACTGCAGGCCTAATGTTGAGGGAAGCAAATGGCAATGTAAGGAGAATGTAGCTCTGAAAGGCATGAAAGTGGAATTAGCACACGTGAGTAGGACCGTTAGAAATGTGCAGGGAGGGGGAACCTTTTATTTGTACTGGACATATTTTAGCATCTGTTATTTGAAGATGCATTTAGGACTTCAGATTTAGAGCACTCAAAAAAGCACCTCCAGAAGATCCATATGGGCAGATTAAATTCCAAAGTTTTGCAGCAGAATCCTCTGATTGCTAATGTTATCAATGGAGGACAAATTTAATTCCTTAAGCTGAAAGAGGAGTGCAAGCTGCTTCTTCAGATTCCCCAGCAGGACAGAATGTGCAGTGTGTTGAGCGCAGCCGGCTGTCGCTGTTTTATTACATCAGTATCTAGGCACTTAGTCTCATGGGCCATCACCACTCTATCGGGATGGCCAAAAAGATTGTTCGGGTTTTCCTGCAAAAGCTTACGGAAAAATCTGAAGAAACTTTTTGGCCAACCAAAGCATATTTTCCTCTCCCTGCACCCCTAGGGATATCTTAAATGCTTCAGGACAGATTTTTTTTTTTTGGTAGATTCACATTAATAAATGTGATTAATGGACAAATAAATTTATTTGGGTCTTAGGAAAACATCATCTCCTTCCTTTGTGGATTCAAACTTCTGCTTGTGAGGTGATCAAACCTAGCTGATGAGCTAAATTGATTGGCATTTCTTGTGACACAGGAAGATGTTACAGTGAAACTATTTCTGCCTCAGAATTTTTACTGTGGTGCCAATGCAATCCTGAGGGCCTTCCCTGGTGGCTCAGTGGTAAAGAATCTGCCTGCTGATGCAGGAGATGTGGGTTCAATCCATGGGAGAGGAAGATCCCCTGGAGAGGGAAATGGCTACCCACTGCAGTGTTCTTGCCTGGGAAATCCCATGGAAGGAGACGCCTGGAGGGCTACAAACCATGGAGTCACACAAGGTGGGACGTGACTTAGCGGCTTAACAACAGATACGATACCGAAGTGGCAGCAGAGACACCTTCAGTGTGGAGGATTTACAGTGAGATGAGAGAATGCTTTCCATGGTTCTTGGATCCCTCAACCGGGTTCAGGACATAAACAGCGGTCGGAGTGGAAAGAAGGAAGCATTTCTTTGCCTAGAGTCAGGGCTCTGACTCAGTCCTCCGCTGAGGAGATACGCCCGCGGGGCCTGTGTGTTCCCTGCGGTTTGGAGACGGTCGGGGTTGCCCTGCTCTCCTGGTGTCAAGGCAAGAGTGGAGAGGTGCTGGTCATGGACCAGATGTCAGTGAAGAGAGAGAAAATGGGGGCCTTTGCCGTGGGCGCCATAAAACAGAACCAGCTAAAGGGACAGAACCCAACAAACCAACATGCTGGACCTGTGAGGCGGAGGAAGGAGTCGGCTCGGCTCTCAGCGTCGGCCTGGGTGAAGGGAACCGAGATTGCAGAGGCCGGGCACTGGGGTCCGCAGAGTCTGCACCGCGGTCTCAGGGTCTCCCCGTAACCTGCAAGGGGAGGTTGCCCAGAGCTTGTGTTCAGCGCTGTCGATAGCTCTTTCCAGCTTTTCCCCATTCCTTCCTCCCCCTGTTCTTAGTTATAAGAAACACACTAGCGAACGGGGAAGAGTTGAGGGGAGGAGATTACAGTTACAAGGCAGAGGAATCAGCCAGAAGGGAGCTCCTTCACAGCTCAGACTTCTAACCCGAAGGAGGGGTAACTTCCCAAGGGAGGCCTGTTGCCCTCATATTTGTGTATTTATTTGCTTATTTATAAATTAGTTTGTCCTCATGAGGCTTTTCATTCTAATTTTTGAATAACGTTGGGTTTGCAGTAAATTTTAGGGCTGTCGAATGCCTGAAACTGAGCAGAAAGGTCAGAATCTGTGTGTGTGTGTGTGTGTGTGTGTGTGTGCGTGTGTGTCTGTATGTGTGTCTAGTTGCTCAGTCATGCCTGACTCTTTGCGACCACATGGACTGTAGCCCCTGAGGTTCCTCTGTCCATGGAATTCTCCAGGCAAGAACACTGGAGTGGGTTGCCGTTTCCATTTTCCAGGGGATCTTCCTGACCCAGGGGTCGAACCCGGGTCTCCTTCATTGCAGGTAGATTCTTTACTGTCTGAGCTACCAGGGAACGAGACTTATATCCTCCAGCAGCTGAATATTACCCACACTGAAAAAAATTTGTAAGGACAGAGGGGATAAACATAAAGTTTTATCTTGATCGTATCAGCAATTGTGTTGCCTACAATACCTGAGACGTGTCAAAATCACTCTGGTTGTCTTACTCCTCATGCTAGGAGAACTCTGCTTCAGAAGACATTGAGTGGCTTAGTCACACGTGGACCGAGCTGGGCCAGTGCCACTTGGCACCGTGTTGGAGGTTGAGGCAAAAAAAAAAAAAGAAATCAGTAGTACTGATCTTGTTTTTGTTAAAATTCCACTATGTGTTCATCCTGGGTTTATTTGTATTAATATTGATTTTTAAAAACACATAAAATATTACTGATCTTGACTCAGGATTTTGGTCTCCCTTTGCATTCTGTGCCTGAATATTTTAGTCTCAGGCTTGTCCTGGCCTGTTTGGAGCAGTTCAGTTCAGTTCAGTCGCTCAGTCGTGTCTGACTCTTTGCGACCCCATGAATCACAGCACGCCAGGCCTCCCTGTCCATCACCAACTCCCGGAGTTCATTCAAATTCATGTCCATCGAGTCGGTGATGCCATCCAGCCATCTCATCCTCTGTCGTCCCCTTCTCCTCCCGCCCCCAATCCCTCCTAGCATCAGAGTCTTTTCCTATGAGTCAACTCGTTGCATGAGGTGGCCAAAGTACTGGAGTTTCAGCTTTAGCATCAGTTCTTCCAATGAACACCCAGGACTGATCTCCTTTAGAATGGACTGGTTGGATCTCCTTGCAGTCCAAGGGACTCTCAAGAATCTTCTCCAACACCACAGTTCAAAAGCATCGATTCTTCGGCAATCAGCTTTCTTCACAGTCCAACTCTCACATCCATACATGACCACTGGAAAAACCATGGCCTTGACTAGACGGACCTTTGTTGGCAAAGTAATGTCTCTGCTTTTTAATATGCTATCTAGGTTGGTCATAACTTTCCTTCCAAGGAGTAAGCGTCTTTTAATTTTATGGCTGTAATCAGCATCCGCAGTGATTTTGGAGCCCAAAAAAATAAAGTCTGACACTGTTTCCACTGTTTCCCCATCTATTTCCCATGAAGTGATGGGACCAGATGCCATGATCTTTGTTTTCTGAATGTTGAGCTTCAAGCCAACCTTTTCACTCTCCTCTTTCACTTTCATCAAGAGGCTTTGGAGCAGTTAAGAGCAGTTAATTTTTCCAAAGGAAGAAAACTTGGCTTCTCCTATTTGTAGTGAGCATCTTTCCTCTCCCTTCTTTTCACAGTATCATTTTGTTGCTAGATATTTTGTCTCTCGCGGACCCCTCTGGACACCTTCAGTTTCCAGTCCATTCACACATCTCTCTGGGTGTCAGACCCAGTAACTGACTTCGGTACTTGCTGTAATGTTGCACTTATAAACGTGGCTAACAGGGAATAGAAGCTTCTTCTCTAATAACAGAAGTGTTTTAATCTAAAGTTCTAAACCAGAGGTTGGCAAACCTTTTCTATTAAGAGGCCAGAGAGGAAATATCTTACGCTTTTATAGGCTACACGTTTCTGCAGCAACTACTCAGCTTTGCCATCGCAGAGTCAAAGCAGCACAGATGCTACACGAATGAAACGGTGTTACCATTCCAGTAAACTGTCATTCAGAAAAGCAAGTACAGGGAAGACGTGGCCCATACATCATAATTTGCAAACCCCTCTTCTAAGCTGTGCTGCTTAGTCATGTCAGTTTTTTTTTTGTCCACTTTAAGGCAATTTAGAAAGGAATAAGAATCTTTAGGACAATTGCTTCTTGGGATCTTTATGTGTGTACTTGGTTGCTTCAGTCGTGTCCAACTCTTTGCGACCTCATGAACTGTGGCCCACCGGGCTCCTCTGTCCATGGGATTTTCCCAGCAAGAATACTGGAGTGGGTTGCCATTCCCTTCTCCAGGGCATCTTCCTGACCCAGGGATGTATCCACCTCTCTTGTATCTCCTGCATTGGTAGGCAGGTTCTTTATCACTAGTGCCACCTGGGAAGCCCATTAGAAATCTTTATGCATTAAGATTTTTTTTTTACTTATTGGAACTTATGGGAACATTGACTTAGCCTGGTTTTTAAAATTAGTCTGCCTCTGCATGCTGCTGCTAAGTCACTTCAGTCGTGTCCGACTCTGCGACAACTCAGGTAATAAGTGGCTTATTTATATAATAATAGCTACCATTTGAGTGTCACCCAGAAAATACCATATGCATAGACTGAAAATATCAGTCCTTGAAACAACCGTGCAATTATTATTTGTTGTTTAGTTGCTAAGTCTTGCCCACACTGTTGCAGCCCCACAGGCTATAGCCTGCCAGGCTCCTCTGTCCATGGGATTCTCCAGACAAGAATACTGGAGTGGGTTCCCATTATTGTTACTCCCATTCTAAAAACGAGTCAGAAGTCAAGCAACTTGCCCAAGGCCACAGAGCCTGTGTTGGGTGGACCTAGATATGAGACAAGATTCTCCCGTGGCTCGACCTCCTCCCTGCAGTCCTCCTGCTGGGAGAAGCACACAGGGTGGCTTCATTAGAGCCAGTTTTAGACCAACCTGGGAGAAGGAAACAAGGAAGGCATGGTCTTGAATTCTGAAAAAATGCCCAGAGAGTGCCACGAGCTGGCAGGGGGCAATTATTTTGATGGCCTCGCGCTGAAGGCTGACCGAGGATGGGTTTCAGGTTAGTGTGGCTTAGGGAGCTCAGATTGGGATGCAGACGTTGCTTTCCTGGGAAGCTCGTTCCTCATTTCATACTTAATTGTGAGGGTGCGTGACCCTGACCATGTGTGAGAGAGAGAGAGAGAGAAAGGGCAGTCATTTGCTTTTTGGTAAATATTTTGCTTTTCTTCAATATATAGACCTGCCTTTTAAAAGTAGTTATTATAAGCCATTCATTTTTCAAAATAGTAGATATTTTCACCTCCAAAATCTTTTTGTTTTAAAATGGCTTGATGATTTAGTGAACTACTGATTATTACGATGATAAGAAAAGATAAATTTAAGTTTCAATTGAAATAAAATTACTGACCAACTGTGTTCCTGTAATGAGGAATGCAGCAGAGAGCACCTTGGGACCCACACCTGAATGCGGGCGCTGCTCCTAGTTTTCTTTGAGTAAAAGAAAATTTGTGTCATTTAGAAAAAGGTGGAAACACTTTCACTTTTTAACAGGTTGCTATGAAAGTGCTATGTGTCTATTTGTAGAAACCCTGAGGGTTCAGGGAAATTAATTTCTGAGCGCTATTGGGGTAAAATTTCTGAAGAATAAAAGTTTTCGTCAAATATATGTTTCTAAATAAAATAAAAGCCAGAGCAGTGAATACTAAAGAGAGCCGAAAAGGCAAGAGGGTGACCTTTCTAGCTAGCTGGCTCCGCGATGTGCCATCTAAACTTTTAAAGCTCTCTAGTGGCAGGGAAGGCCCCATGAAAATGGATCATTGATTGTATTAAAATGGATATCTTAAAATGTTCATTTTTATGTTTTAACATTATAGGGACACTTCATTAGACACAATGCGAAACACCATTTCGTAATTAGTTTAGCGATGGCCAGGATATATGTGGGCAGGCTTGGCCCAGCTTGTGTGAACATTTCAAAGCCTTCCATGGTTTCACTTTGCTCTTTTATTTAGACGCTTTGTTTTGTGATACCTTTTCATCGCTGGTGCCTGTCTTAATTCTGTATACATTTTCCCTTAAACATCTTTCAATAAAAGGCAAAAAGGTTTCCAAAGGAGCCTGAGAAAATTAAAGATGCTGAAGACGTATCTCAATATTTTGCAGATTTATATTCAGTGTTCACTTGTTTCAAATCCTTGCCTATTCTTTTCTCTCTCACTGGAGATTGATACAAAGAAACAGGAAACATGAGGGAGTTGATAAAGCCCCACTACAGTAATCCTTTCTTTATTTTCTCTCAGGAAAAAGGTTTTGCAGATTAGTGGGAACTGGTGAGGTTTTATCTTATATTTCTTAAATTCATGGCAAAAGGCATGAGTTGCTCTAACTACACGTTTTCCATATTTACTTGTTGCTTCGTTGTTCAGTGACATCTGACTCTTTGGAACTCCATGGACTGTAGCCCACCAGGCTCCACTGTCCGTGGGATTCTCCAGGCAAGAACACTGGAGTGGGTTGCCAGTGCCTTCTCCAATGCATGAAAGTGAAAAGTGAAAGTGAAGTCGCTCAGTCGTGTGCGACTCTCCGCGACCCCGTGGACCGCAGCCCACCAGGCTCCTCCATCCATGGGATTCTCCAGCAAGAACACTGGAGTGGGCTGCCATTGCCTTCTCCACTTTTAGTCTTGATTACTCGCTAACTGCTGTGTTAAGAACTGGGATCCCTAGGGAGACTGCAAGCTCACGGCCTTCCCTCTGGGGCTGTAGGCCCAGCCCTGGGAAGGAATCTGTCAAGGACCAGGCAGGGTGGGACGACCAGCAAATAAGGACTGAAATGAGGCCAGAGAATGGTGTTTTTTCCCCTTGATCGATAAAGAGGGACCCATATTGTAGGATTATGGGTGTATTCTGCGGCCAAGTTTCCGTGTAAACTTGCTGGAAGCCAGCGCGGTGGTAAGAGATGGAATGAGAACAGCCTCTAACCCTCCCCCTCCCCCAAGCCCCAGGCTCTGCTGGGCTGCTTCCTGCTCTCCAATCCCTCTCTGCCCCGCGGCTCACCCAAATACCTCCCTCCTTCCCCTGCGGAAGAGCTGCCGTTACCAGCTCTCGGACGTGGCGGTAGCGTTCTTGGCACTGGAGACGGAGTGGATGACTCGTCTTACAGACGTCCAGTGACACATTTTTCTGTCCTCAAGACCTAGCAGTGTGTCTTCAACTCTGACCCCTCCTTAACTACTACTCTCAATGCTTTTCTTGAACATGAAGTTCAAGAGAGAAGGGCATGCCCTGGGTTTGTACCTGCTCCACGACTGTATGTTCTCAATCCACTTTACCAATTCCAGTGTAGCTGTCATTACCGAAGTCGCCAAGGGCCCACGAGGTGCCAGATCCGCTGGTGAAGCTGGTGCCCGCTTGGCCCCCCGCTGCACTTGGCGCTGTTGGGTCCTCTTTCCTTCCTGAAATCTCTTGTCTGCATTCTCTCTTCCCACCGCATCTTATGTTTATTGTTTTCCCATTTGCCCTCTTACTGTTCATGTACAACACTTCAAGTTTACGTCACTGTCCTTCTTTAACTAATGAATCTTTCCTGGGAGCTCTCACTCCCTTCAGAGTCCATGGAAGCATAACGCTTAGGGAGTATATCAGTAAGCACCATGGATTCAGTTCAGGATCAATCCTAGGTGATTTACATACTAATTACAATATGCAGTGATACATATATTCGTGTGTATTAAGTTGCTTCTTTCAGAATCATTGGACATGCAGCGTTATTCTCTCCACTTCGTAGCTGAGGACATGAATCTCAGAGGGGCTGAGTGAGTTGTCCCAGTCACTCGGCCAGTGGGCAGCAGAGCTGTGATTTGGGAGCCTCTCCCGTTGGCCAAGCCTTGTCTCTTTCCCTTGTGACACGGTGCATCCGGTGTAAGCTCTATCTAAACTTCTGCTCCCGTGTTTATGATTGCCCACTAGTATCCAGTCCTTCTGTTAAATAAACACTGCTGGATGCCCTTGCATGCCAGGCACGGGACTGGACACACAGAGGACACTCAGCTCCCCTCTGCGTCTTTCATTTCCAGAAGCACCTGTACTGCATTCTGTTCAAAAGGAAAGCTGTCTTTCTTCTTCACGCCCAGTCTCACGTTTCCTGTGTTCCTGCCTCGGTGCTTTTCCCGTCCTGGCTCCAAGTCAGCCCCACCTGTGAGAGCTGTGAAAAATGCAGATGCCTGGCTTCATTCCAATCCTGCTCTTTCGTAATATCTCAGGGTAGGTTGGGGCACCTGTGTTTTTATAAAAAGCCGCGGATAATTCTGACATATATAGGTTAGAATTTATAGCTTGCATCATGGGATCATCTGATCCTTTGCAGTTGCTCTAATAATTTATTTTCAGCCCCCTCCCCATATTCAATTAGTCCCAACATTCTGAAGAGTCTGTTTCTCAAGTGACTCTTAAAGACATCATCTCTGTTTATTGCTCTTTTGACACTACCATATTTCAGACCCTCAACATTTCCCCCAGATACTGAAATAGCTTTGTAAGAAAACTTTATGCCTTCCTTCTTGAATAGATCTATACTCCCACCAGAGTGATATTTTGAAAACTCAAATTTAGTGATGGCATTACCCAGCTCAAAACTTTCCGTGGTACCTGTTACCTGTAGGGTAAATTCTAAACTCTGTGGCCCGGCATATAGAACCTTCAACCATGCGTTCATTCGTATTGCCTTTTAGCAGCCCTGGTTCCATTTCTGGCTTTATTTTCTGCCCTGGTCCTTACTTGACCTCATTATAAGTATTTGTTTAATGAGTCAACAAAAGAACGGGCTTGAGTTCTAGCCCCGCAAACTCTTCTGCAGAGGTGGCGTGGCAAGACAATGTGAAATTGCCAACACAAGTAACAAGTGTTTTCTGCGTTTGGAAGCATTTTGGAAGCATCTGGCTTGCTAGGTGAAATGCTTGCCTTTACAGCCAGAAGATCATACTCTTCTCAAGTCACAGTTCATTGATGTTCAATGTGACAAACTCAGGTCCCAAACCAGACAGGCTGATAAGAACAGTGACGCCTCCCAGTTGTCACAGAGAAGGCTCGGCTCACAACTCAGCCTGAATTGTCAATCTCTTCTCTGAGAATCAGAGAAATACTGTATTTGGGACATCTGAAGAATAAGCATCCTCTTTCTGTCTTCAGCTGTTTGCTCCCAGAGGACAGGGCTTATCCCGCCTCATTCACGGCAGCTCTCCCATCCGTAAACACTGCCCAGCACAGAGGCCCCCTCTGATTTGCATTTACATAAACTTCGCAACAGCAGCAGCTATCCTCTCCTGTTTGTTCGTAGTAAGGCTGATGCACATAAAGGAAATTGTTCTATGAGGTTTTACCTCACTGCCGTGGACAAACATCCAGCTGTGACTCCGTTGCTCTGTTCACACCTGTGGCGGGCCAATGATGAATGAGAAGAAGACTCTTACTGACTGTAGACAATTTAGTAAATGTCTGTTTTGCATCACTTAAGAATCGGTCCTCGGTTTGTGGACTACTATAGCATACGCTAAGCGTCTGAAGATTGATTCAGTGGGCCTAAAATCTTCTCTCCAAGAATGACTTGAAATCTTGTGACTCAGAGGAGGATACACAGAAACATCACCTACTCATTTAATTGTGTAGTGTCTAATACACGAAAGGGGCTTCCCTCGTAGCTCGGTCGGTAAAGAATCTGCCTGCAATGCTGGGTACATTCTCAGGTTGGGAAGATCCCTTGGAAAAGGCAGCCCACTCCAGTATTCTCGCCTGGAAAATCCCATGGACAAAAGAAGCATCCGTGTATGCTCGATCACTCAGTCATGTCGACTCTTTGCGACCCTGTGGACTGTGGCCCGCCAGGCTCCTCTGTCCATGGGCTTCTCCAGGCGAGAACACTGGAGTGCCATGTCCTTCTCCAGGAGATCTTCCTGACCCAGAGACTGGACCTGCATCTCTTGTGTCTCCTGCACGGGCAGGCAGACTCTTTACCACTAATGCCACTTGGGAAGCCCCAGGAGGGAAGCAGTTCTTTCTAAATCCAAAACTGAAGCAACTGGTTTGTACCCTGATACAAGTGACCAGATTACTGTTCTCATTATTTTTGCTTGCCAAGCTCAGGAAGTTATTATTTTTTTTTCAGGAAGTTATTAATGGACGTAAAATGACCCTCCAGTCCTTTTAAATATCCAGCCACTGTGTTCGCCTCCTGACCTCTTGCTGCAGAGAATTCCATATACGGAACTAATGATGTATTCCCTATTATTAGATCTAAATTTACTGCCTACTAATTTTATTGAGTGTCTCTCTGCTCTTATCTTAGAGAAGAGGGTAAAAGGGGACAACTCATTCATTTTCACCGTGCCCTTCATTGGAACCCCTCCTAGAGTTTCTTTCCTTTCCTTTCGTTCATGCTTAAAATGTTGTTGGTCTGCATTTTGAGGAGCCTGATTATTAGTGTGCTTTTTTAAAAAAGTAGAAATTTAGTAACAAAAGCTGTTTCCATATTTACTACTGTGAAAAGCTAACCCCAAACCCAACAATTGTGTGCTAGTTCAAATCTTTTTCTGGGAGGCTTGAATAGTTATTGTGCTGGGTCAGCATGCCCGTTTGGGGTTTTAATTCTGCCTCGGACAATGTCTCTTCTGTCTTCTGGCAAGTTGTCAAATACCATTAGGGGTCTTCAGTGATGTTTCATTGTTCATTCCATGTCTTTTATTTCCATGGCAAAATTCTGGCAGCCTCTAAACTGAATACGATGCTCTTTTTCTGTTTGTTTGTAAACAAGTAGAAAGCTCTTTTGCTTTGGACAGAGAAAAAAATGGCAGAAGACTTACTGAAACACAACTGAATCTCAACCACAGCATATGAGACCTGCAGGACAGTAGAACAAAGGACTGCGGATTTTGTTACTTCCCCAGGACAAGGGGAAGAGAAGATTGTATGAGGTCCCTTGGTGGCACACTATCATGGCATTAAAAATAATTTTTTATAAGACTCTTACGTATTAAGTGAAGTGAAGTGAAAGTCGCTCAGTCATGTCCGGCTCTTTGTGACCCCATGGACAAAGTCCATGGAATTCTCCAGACTGGAATACTGGAGTGGGCAGCCTTTCCCTTCTCCAGGGGATCTTCCTGACCCAGGGATCGAACCCAGGTTATATGTTACTCTGGCTCAGTTCTCTGTAAAAGGCACAGAGGGCAGAGGCTGAGCTGGATTGCTGGCTCTCTCTCTATTCTATTAATAAGCCCTCCACCCCGCAGCAGTGACCCTGCTGGCCTTTCTAGAGGTTCCGTGGCTACTGCCGCAGTGATTTTGAATTTGAAGAAAACAGCTCATTTTGCTGAAGGGACAATGTTTTGTTTTAGTGACAACTTTTTTTTAGTATCACCAGTAAAGGCCCATCTCTTCTTCTCTTCTTCTCTATCCACTTCTGAAATGATAACCCGTGGGATATTGGCCATCAGTGATATCCCCGACTACTGCTGCTGGAAAGGCATTCCATCAATCTGCTCCAATGGGTGTCCCTTCTCGGGACCAGAGAAAGCCCCCAGTTCAGAGGGGCTACTGACCTTGAGTTAATGCAGTCAAGAAAGCTGGTTAACAGAGCTGTAGTGGTAAGCAGTCCTTTCCAAACTAATGAGAGATGACTGAAATCCATCTGTAATCATCTGTACGGACGTCAGTGTCAGGGATGGATATCTTGCTGTAGAGCAGGTAGCAAGCATACCATCAGGGCAAGGTGGGTCCTGGGGTTAGGTTCTAGTTGAAGCCTCTCAAGACGATATTCATCATTGTTAGCATCTTCTCAGGCTCCTTAAAGATCACTTCCCCCGCTTTCCTGTCCTGTAACAAAATTCTCCACTGATCTCCAGTAGCATACTGGGTACCTACCGACCTGGGGTAGAAGGAATGAAGGGATGGAGCAAAAGCAAAAGCAATACCCAGTTATGGATGTGACCGGTGATAGAAGCAAGGTCCGGTGCTGTAAAGAGCAATATTGCATAGGAACCTGGAATGTTAGGTCCATGAATCAAGGCAAATTGGAAGTGGTCAAACAGGAGATGGCAAGAGTGAACATAGACATTCTAGGAATCAGTGAACTAAAATGGACTGGAATGGGTGAATTTAACTCAGATGACCATTATATCTACTACTGTGGGCAGGAATCCCGTAGAAGAAATGGAGTAGCCATCATGGTCAACAAAAGAGTCCGAAATGCAGTACTTGGATGCAATCTTAAAAACAACAGAATGATTTCTGTTCGTTTCCAAGGCAAACCATTCAATATTACAGTAATCCAGGCCTATGCCCCAACCAGTAATGCTGAAGAAGCCGAAGTTGAACGGTTCTATGAAGACCTACAAGAATTTTTAGAACTAACACCCCAAAAAGATGTCCTTTTCATTATAGGGGACTGGAATGCAAAAGTAGGAAGTCAAGAAACACCTGGAGTAACAGGCAAATTTGGCCTTGGAGCACAGAATGAAGCAGGGCAAAGGCTAATAGAGTTTTGTCAAGAGAACACACTAGTCATAGCAAACACCCTCTTCCAACAACACAAGAGAAGACTCTACACATGGACATCACCAGATGGTCAACACCGAAATCAGATTGATTATATTCTTTGCAGCCAAAGATGGAGAAGCTATATACAGTTAGCAAAAACAAGACCAGGAGCTGACTGTGGCTCAGATCATGAACTGCTTATTGCCAAATTCAGACTTAAATTGAAGAAAGTAGGGAAAACCACTAGACTATTCAGGTATGACCTAAATCAAATCCCTTATGATTATACAGTAGAAGTGAGAAATAGATTTAAGGGACTAGATCTGATAGATAGAGTGCCTGATGAACTATGGATGGAGGTTCGTGACATTGTACAGGAGACAGGGACCAAGACCATTCCCATGGAAAAGAAATGCAAAAAAGCAAAATGGCTGTCTGAGGAGGCCTTACAAATAGCTGTGAAAAGAAGAGAGGCGAAAAGCAAAGGAGAAAAGGAAAGATATAAGCATCTGAATGCAGAGTTCCGAAGAATAGCAAGGAGAGATAAGAAAGCCTTCCTCAGCGATCAATGCAAAGAAATAGAGGAAAACAACAGAATAGGAAAAACAAGAGATCTCTTCAAGAAAATTAGAGATTCCAAGGGAATATTTCATGCAAAAATGGGCTCGATAAAGGACAGAAATGGTATGGACCTAACAGAAACAGAAGATATTAAGAAGAGGTGGCAAGAATACACAGAGGAACTGTACAAAAAAGATCTTCACGACCCTGATAGTCACGATAACGTGATCACTGACCTAGAGCCAGACATCTTGGAATGTGAAGTCAAGTGGGCCTTAGAAAGCATCACTACGAACAAAGCTAGTGGAAGTGATGGAATTCCAGTTGAGCTATTTCAAATCTTGAAAGATGATGCTGTGAAAGAGCTGCACTCAATATGCCAGCAAATTTGGAAAACTCAGCAGTGGCCACAGGACTGGAAAAGGTCAGTCTTCATTCCAATCCCAAAGAAAGGCAATGCCAAAGAATGCTCAAACTACTGCACAATTGCACTCATCTCACACGCTAGTAAAGTCATGCTCAAAATTCTCCAAGCCAGGCTTCAGCAGTATGTGAACCGTGAACTCCCAGATGTTCAAGCAGGTTTTAGAAAAGGCAGAGGCACCAGAGATCAAATTGCCAACATCCGCTGGATCATGGAGAAAGCAAGAGAGTTCCAGAAAAATATCTATTTCTGCTTCATTGACTATGCCAAAGCCTTTGACTGTGTACATCACAATAAACTGTGGAACATTCTGAAAGAGATGGGAATACCAGACCACCTGACCTGTCTCTTGAGAAACCCGTATGCAGGTCAGGAAGCAACAGTCAGAACCGTACATGGAACAACAGACTGGTTCCAAATAGGAAAAGGAGTATGTCAAGGTTGTATATTGTCACCTTGCTTATTTAACTTATATGCAGAGTATATCATGAGGAACACTGGGCTGGAAGAAGCACACGCTGGAATCAAGATTGCTGGGAGAAATATCAATAACAGACATGCAGATGACACTACCCTTATGGCAGAAAGTGAAGAGGAACTAAAAAGCCTCTTGATGAAAGTGAAAGAGGAGAGTGAAAAGGTTGGCTTGAAGCTCAACATTCAGAAAACGAAGATTATGGCATCTGGTCCCATCATTTCATGGGAAGTAGATGGAAAAACAGTGGAAACAGTGTCAGACTTTATTTTTGGGGGCTCCAAAATCATTGCGGATGCTGATTGCAGCCATGAAATTAAAAGACGCTTACTCCTTGGAAGGAAAGTTATGACCAACCTTGATAGTATATTGAAAAGCAGAGACATTACTTTGCCAACAAAGGTCCGTCTAATCAAGGCTATGGTATGTGAGAGTTGGACTGTGAAGAAAGCTGATCGCCAAAGAATTGATGCTTTTGAACTGTGGTGCTGGAGAAGACTCTTGAGAGTCCCTTGGACTGCAAGGAGATCCAACCAGTCCATTCTAAGGGAGATCGATCCTGGGTGTTCACTGGAGGGACTGATGCTGAAGCTGAAACTCCAATACTTTGGCCACCTCATGCGACGAGTTGACTCACTGGAAAAGACTCTGATGCTGGGAAAGGTTGGGGGCGGGAGGAGAAGGGGACGACGGAGAATGAGATGGCTGGATGGCATCACCGACTCTGTGGACATGAGTTTGAGTGTACTCCGGGAGTTGGTGATGGACAGGGAGGCCTGGCGTGCTGTGATTCATGGGGTTGCGGAGAGTCTGACACGACTGAGCGAGTGAACTGAACTGAACTGAACTGAACAAAATTCTCTCCTCCTGAAATTCCTGTAGTGGTTTCTGTGAACTTGGCCAAATCCTGAGGGATAGAAAGTATTTGATACTGCAGATGAGGTAGAATTGTAACGATGACCTGAAATACTTAGCAACTGCGTAGCAGCTGGACAACAAGCAGTGAAAGAATTGACAGCAGAGACTGAAAAGGTAGTGGCACGTGTTATGCAAAATACTTAAATGACACTTTGTCATCTATTATATTGAAAAGCAGACTTTGCACCTAGAGCTTAGAGGTGTACTGTAGTAGTGTGTATTTGCAACAACGTACAAATTGTGCAGCTGTGTCTTGTCTGAAAGCTGAACTGGGAGCATATTCAGGAAATCGTCTGCAAGCCGACACAAAAAGAGTCCAGAGACCCAGAGTGCTAAATTCAGGAAAAAACGTACTATTTCTAGATATTAAAAAAAAAAAAAAAAAGATTTAGAGTGACAGATGTCCCGCCAAACTTCTCACCTGAATCGAGTGACTGAGGAGGAAGATCCAATCGAAGCACTGCGTCTTTTTCACTTGTGTTTCCTGCAGCGTAACGTCGGTCACATTCCATTATGAAGTGTGTTTAGAAGGAATTTTGGTTGAGGCCGCCAGCATACACAGTTAGCTGAAGGCAAAAGTATTAGATGCCTACTAGGTACTGAGAGAATTGTGTTAACATGGAATCCATGAACTTTTGCTGATAAACAAGCTGGGCCTCCAGCCTCCCGTGAACAGGGGACAGACGTCAAAGGCTGAGAACAGCCCTCGAGTAGAGCCTGTCGCCTCCCCCCGCATCTCCCTTTCTTCAGCTGTTCCCAAGGACGGTAATGAGTAAGGGCCAGCCTCCCAGAGTGTGAGCCGAAAGCCACAGAGAACAACAGCCCAGGATGTTCTTCCGAGAAAGCAGAATCAGGGCCTGTATTAGAAACCTATTCTGTTCCCTGGTTAGGGAGCACAGGCTTCACAAATTCTGCCAGTGCGATCTAAAAGTTGCAAGGACTTCTTGTTCCCTCATCCTTGGATGAATTCTGTCCTTTTCCCCAACATTTTATCCATAGAATATGTAGGGAGTTTAAGCCTCCCATTTTTAACGGAACTGTTACCAGGTCCAGAAAGAGCCACATCTAGACCTTAGGGAAGTTCATGCACATTGTTCTAAGATCCTGGATTCCTAAGCTGGATTCAGTGACTGGAGGGTTTCTCCCTAGGGGAAGGGGTGAGTGAATTCTCCAAGCCGGAAATCGAATGAAAACGTCCGGGGATTTTCTCTGTGGGCAGGCTGTGGGAGAAACCGTGTGACGGCCTCACACACGTTCCCTCTTTGTTGGCGTGGCAAGAACTAGATTCCCAAATGTTCTTGCACATAGTCTGGGGTCATGGGACTGAGTTCTTGATAATGGAATGAGCTTCAAAAGGAGGTGAGCCAAGACACCCTCCAGCTGGAAGGAGCTGAGTCAGACAGAGCCAGGACACAAGGGTAGTCTTTACCATGTTATGCCCCCGAGCTTGTCCTGCTGCGCTTGAATACCGTCCTCTGAAGCTAAACACTCGCTCCTTTGTGCATACATAATTCCATCATTCTCTCCTGGATAAAACACGCAGTTTAATCTACGGTTTATCACATTAGGTACATGTAACCTCCTTGTTGTTCTCGTCGTATTGCAACCATGAAACGTGCATCTTTAGATGACTATCACCATTTTCATTTTCCCATTATTTTAAACAAACGATTGAAATAAAAATTGGTAGAATATTTAAATTATTGTTCAAACCACTGTCAAGAGAGAGACAATAACCTAAATTGTTGACAAATGGGAAGGCTAAGTGAATACTCATTAGACAGCAGACATATAAAACAATTCAATCCATGAAAGGCAATTAAAAGATATCATTATATAAGGTATCAACTGGGGTTTTTCTCAAAAATGAAAACTACCTCTAAGATAAATCATATATTAATCATATTGCAGAGAGCAGAAACAGTAACTTTCTTCAAAGTATTTTATAACTTTCTGGAAGTCTTGGTGAAAAACCTCTCTAGGCATTGCTATACATAGAAACTCAAATTGTGCAGACCAGCACTGTCCAATAGAACTTTCTGCAGTGATGGAAACTTTCCATATCTGTGCTGTGCAGTATGCTAGCCACTAACCACATGTGGCCACTGAATAATTAAAATGTAACTAGGGCAACTGCAGACCTCAATTTTTTATTTGATTTTATTTTTATTAGTTTAAATCAGAATAAGCCTTCCCTGGTAGCTCAGATGGTAAAGAATCTGCCCGCAACTCAGGAGACTCGGGTTTGATCCTAGTTTGGGAAGATCCCCTGGAGAAGGAATGGCTACCCGTCCCAGTATTCTTGCCTGAAGAACTCTGCGGAGAGAGGAGCTTGGCGGCTACAGTTCACGGGGTTGAAAAGAGTCAGGCGCGACCAAGAGACTAACGCTTTCAGTTCTCATCCGGCCTCACTCGCTTAGTGGCTGCTGAATTGAATAGCATCGGTACAGAGCTTACCTGACCCTTCGAGTCAATCTTTTCCTGCTCAAAATGGGGGAAAATAGGCAATATATATATATAACATCTTAACTGAGGTTCATTTCTTTCTGGGTATGTGTACCTTATACAGGGTCAACTTGAACAGCCATTTGACAAAGTGTGTTAAGAAGTAAGGCAAGAAAACACAAATGAGGATTTTTTTTTTAATAAAATAAAAGTGAGTAGATTAACCCATGCACACATCCCACATGCAGCTTTATAGGCTAACAAATCTTATCTTTATTTTTTTTTTTAAATGAATAATTAAAGAATAATCATTTGGAATCCTAAGAATAACTTGTGACTGGGGAAGGGATATAACATGACCAGGGTGAACACAGACAGATCATCCAGTTATTGACTAATCCATCCACTTTGTGGAGAGTATTACAGATTTTTATTTAACAAAGCTCTGAATAACCGCTCTCCATGAGGATGGAGCCATTAAGTATTGTAGAATTCTGACTATTAAAGAGTTGCTATTCATGTGTATTTACACGCTCCTCCCTTCTTTTCCCCCTTGAGGGGCCATCTGAAATATATTATGTTGGACCCAGCCAGCAAGAAGAGACCAGTGAACGGTCATGACTGCCACTCAGCTGCTTTATAGGCACCTGAGACTCGACCTCGTGAGGGGCAAGCTAGCAGCCCAGTTCTAAGTTCCCTGCAGTTTTTCTTTAAGCTATAAACAGAGGCAAGAATACATATATTCATAAAGAGTACAGGAAAATTACATGGAGGGAAAGGTCAAGAGCAGAGTCAATGCTACTTCTATTTAGAGCCCGGCATTCTCCTCCCAATAATGATTTTCTTCTTCCCTGTGAACAGGAGTCCAGCAGATGGAAAACCAGGAAAAACAATTTCCTTTCCCTCCAATTCTTTTCCCTCCTGCCTGAAAAATCTCTAACAGATTTTTCAGCTAATGGGGAAAGCAAATTTGCCTTCTGCTGCGAATGGGCCTTTCTGTATTCAACTTGGCTCTCATGTTCTTTCCACTTATTCTGATTATTCAGGAGTGTCTGCCTCTTTTCTTCCCCTCCAGAGCTCTGCATAAAGGTGACCTCTTCCTGAACTATGGAAGACCCACTGAAATAGCATCCTTCTGCTAAAATATACTTTCTGTAGCCCTTGAATTTCGATGGATTAGTCCTCCTGTTCAAATTTTAATTTAGGGTTTTTAAGAGAACATCTCACAAGGGGTTAAAATAAAATGAAAAATTAGAGAGGCTCTCTGAAGCATTAGATTAGAGCATTGGGTTCATTTATTCCTAGCCTTCTGCTTCCATAGACAGGTGAGACGGAGATAGGGGGACGATAAGAACCTAAAGCCAAGTGCAGAAAGGGGACACTTGTGAGTCCAGTTTCAGGACGCAGGTGCCACACCCCTTATTTTCAGTCTCTCTTGTGTAAACGCAGGACTGGCCTTACTGAATCTCTACATAGACTCATCACGGATGATGCCATGTCAGTGTTTTGGGATGGTCGATGCTCACCGAATCATAATATTATGGACCGCATAGAGAATTTTTACAGAATTTTACAGAAAGAATTTTACACCTTCGTCGTGGGAGGCTTGTGGGACATCTCGTTTTCTACCAAATTTCTCCCTCCAGATTGATGAATATGCATTTGTTGACGCTACCTCGGGTCTCTTTGGTTGATTTTTGTTTCTACATTAAGCACTAAGGATACAATTCAAAGCAAACTAAAAAAACAAGCAAATTACTGCCATTAAGCCTTATATTCATGTTTTAACTTGATAGATCAAGGTCCTAGCTAGCCATTCGCTTGCCTAGGAGAAGCTTATCTGCTGACACTGATCTATTGTGTTCAGAACAATAGGTTCTGATAGCAAAGCATTTTCTGAATCTCTCTAGCTTCAGCAATCTGCAGAATTGGCCAACTCTAAGTGGATTGTTATATATTGCTGAACCTCTAGGGTTTTGTTTTCATATGGTAGAACCCTCAGAAAATTTAAAGCGAAGAATGGAAATAGTGAAAATGTTATATTAACAGGTAAAAAAAGAAAAGCAACTACATGGTCGCATCTAAGAAGACGAGTTTACAGAATCCATTTAAACACTCTAGAGTTGGACGCTCAACGGCCAAGTTGTGTTCTGAGCTGCAAAACTGTCACATATATTTTTCTTGCAGCATTATAGGAATGGGTCTGGCAGACAAGCTAAGGACTTCAACTGGCGCCAAAAGCCCAGATACCCACAGAGCTCCACCTCAGAGTGCCAAGAGAAAACTCCATTCATCCATCAATAGCTGTATCTGTTTGCAAATTAATTTACTTGAATAAGTTCCCATTCCCCAGAAAACAAATTCAGAGAAGGCACCTACCCTGCTGATAATGCAAGTAAAGTGTGCTTTACAGATGGGAAATTAATACGGCCAAATGTTTGATGGCACTTTCTTTTTTAAAAATAAAAATGTTTTTCTCACTAATAAAAAGCAGCTGTTAAGAAAAATGAACAGTGGATGGTTGTTTTGGCACAGGAAACAGCATTTTAGAAGGAAATATGGCATACTGATTCGGGGTGTGTGTTGGCACGTCGTGACTCGTGTTGGTACGGCACGGATGGGCTGTGATGGACGTGTTGTGGTGGGTAATGACAATGGGAATGGTTCTAGTTAAGAGATGAAGGCCGTTAGTAGGTAACCCTTCCTTGGGACCTCCTCGATTAAAGGCACATATTTTTATCCAGTAAAAATGCATTTGAGCTAACAAGCAATCTTTCTCTCTTTTCATAAAAGCGTCCGTTTTTAAAATCAGTCATTGCTTACGTGTGGTTACACGGCTTTAATGTGAGTGATTTCCCCTAACACCTAACTGAGATGATTCTGTGGGGGCAAGAGAGTCTGGGAGACTGGACAGGCAGAAGGAAGGGCACTGCAGGGTCAGACAGCAAAGGGCGAGCGGGCTATGCACGCAGGATGCTGGGGGGCCGGAAGTGAGTGCGAGGGGGCAGCGGAACTGACGCGACTGAAGAAACCAAAGGAAACCGCATCCTTTGGGCCGACGAAACGCTTCCTTTTCCCGAATACACCTGTGCCTCCCTTCAGTAAACTGCTGATACTCAGTCAAGCGGATGATTGGAACCACTCTATAAATTTATCAAACCTAAGAGATGGGGGTAAAGGATTATGTCATACATGGAATATTCTTTTTGAGAAAGAGGTAGATCTAAACTAACTGGACCAAAAGTTAGTCTCAACTCATGACAGATCACGTGGTACAGGGAAGTTTGATTTTTAGGGCAGTTTTACGGTGTTTGATGACTTTTCAAGTGCTGCAGTGACCGGAACTTGGTTTGTGGTTAGCACATCAAACGCCCGTTAGGGTAAAGGGTCTGGAGTCAGGCAGGCTCCGTAACCTGTTCTGCTCTTCGCAGTATCTCTCTGCCTCCCGTGTTTCCTGAGACTTCTGTCCTCCACAGGCAGAGGGAAGAGCTGGGGTCAGAGGGCCTGATCTCATCATGGCCGGTTCACCTTCATGGAAGCCCAGGCTCCTGGGGTCATTTCGCACCCCACTCTCTAGTCACCATGTGATTCTGAGCTCCAGCTTCGTGGGCCACACATCCCAAGCATCTTTACCTTCTGAACCCCTTTCACAATTGCCATGTCACTCTTTCCTTGAGTGGGGTTTCTGCACTGGCTGATTCCAGTTTCTCTCTACCCCTTCCTTCTTGAAAATATTCCCACCAGGCCATCATTCTAGCACCTCCCTGAAAGCCCTCATGAGAAGAGCGCCCTTGCCGATCCTTGGTGGATGGTCTTCACATCGCTAAATCCAGTGACAAGATCTCAGTCTCCAGCTGGCCTGACCCCAGAAGCAGGCAACACAGTGCTTTTCCCCTTTCACTTGACTTCTCTGACATTACACTGTCCCGATTTTTCTCATTTTCCTCAGCTGTTCTTTCCCTGTCCATTATTTTTTTTCTGTTTTCTTGCTGTCCCACTCTCTAATGATGGAGTACTCCAGATTCAGCCCTTAGGCATCTATTCGTCTGTTTTCAGGCATCATATCCATTTGGACGTCTAACAGACATCTGCATCTGTCAGCGCTGGGCTTTGACATTTCAGTTGTTTTCTGACCTTAACCTGCTCCTTCCAGAGTCCCAGTTAACGGCTGCCCTGTTTTTCCATGCAGGCCCCAGACCTTGGAGTTATCTTTGCCTTCTTGTTTCCACTCGTACTCACTACTGAATGATCAGTGAATTATACAGGCTCTGTCTTCAACGCATACCCAGTGACCACGTGCCCTTGTTCGTGACAACATTCTTTCTCCGTTGGCGATGGCGCTGGCCACCTAGGTGGTTTCCCTGGCCCTCTGCACAACAGGCCCGCAGAAACGCACAGCAGAGCATCTCTTTGCTCTGACGGAATTCCTCCAAGGGCCCTTTTCTCAGGGAAGATAAGACCTGAAGGCCGCTACATGCCCTGGCCCTGCCGTAGCTCTCTGATTGTGTCCCCCGTCTCCCATCCGCCCCCAGCAGGTGGGCGTCCGTGTGTTTGTCTGTTAGCCAAGAAACTTAGCGGTGGCACATGGTAAGCACCAAATAAATAAATATCAGTTGAGTCAGTCAGATAGAACTTGAGACATATCATTGGCTTATCCAAACATGTACAGCGAAGCAATTACTAGAGTTCGGACGTAAATTCTGAGCTCACTGCCCCCAAACTCATGCTCTTTCCTATGAATCGTACTCTAACTCATGCTGCCCTTACTTTTGGAGGAGGACTCTCAGTTGGTCTCCTTAAAATAACTGCCCCAAACAGGATTTTAGATTTTAGGATTCTTGGAAAATACTCCTTCCTGAGTTTAGAGTTAAACCTTACAAAGGCAGAATCACCAGACTTTTCTTTCTTGGAAAATTGTCAAATATTTTTACTCTTTAAGACATGATTAGTTTTGTTGTTTTTATTCTTCATATGGTAGCCTTGAACTGTACCTTATCCCCTACGATCACAGCCCACAGTTTTCTTGTTTACCACCACTTTCTTCCTTAGAAAAAAATATAGGTTTCATAACCATTATTGAACTTCTTACAGATGTTGGTTTAAAGAAAAACCTTTTGAACTTCTAGTCGGTTTTGAATTCATGAATCCGGAAATGAATTTATGATTCTTGAATCACTTGTCCTAGAGCTAGAGAAGGGAAGAGTGAAAAAGAGTGATCCTAGCCCAGACAAACCCATTAACCACAGTTTCAACGAATAAGCACTGACTGCCAGCTCAGAAAAGATTAGCCAGGGGACTGGTTTTCAGTGTTTGTGTTCATAAATTCTCCTTGGAAACAGGGGACCCAGGGCCTTTTTATAGTTAAGCGGGTTACCTCCAAGCAAAGGGACCCGTGTCACACAAGATGAGTGTGTTGCTCCAAGAGAGGATACATTATTTTCTTTCAGATCTAATTTTCTTTTCTTCTCTTTGGGTTCCTCCCACTTCTGCAATGGCTTCCCAACACAAGCTACCTCCTCGGAGAGACGGCTTTGGATTCCCAGCTGTGTTGTGACTCTGGGCTCCACGGGAGCCACTTTCTCTCCCAGCTGATAATTTTGTCAGGGGACCTGGTGTGACACGCCTTCTCCAGTGCCAAGCTCCCTGCTGCTGAGGGACCCCGCCTCTGAGATGAATGCCCAAGTTTTTTTGTTCTCCTGGAGGGCTTGTGGGGTCACATGGTGTCTTTCTTTAGAGAAGAGGCTCTCTGTTGTTGTTTTAAACAATACGGGAGCTAACTCAGGGGCCAATGAGGAAGTGTGCTTGTGGGGAAACAACTTATTATTTTAAATGGTATTTTTAAGAGGGATAATTGGCCTTTTTCTGATCTCTGGAGGACGCTTCATTTCCATTCCTCCCCCATACTGATTCAAGACAAGTGACGGTGCAACTTGGATGCAGCTCATGCCCTCCGGAGGATTCCTGGCCTTGATGATGCCTATTCCATGAGGACTTTCACAGACCTGGGAGCTCTGGGGGGCCTGACCAGTGACAGTGATGGCAGTGTGGTGGCCAGGGTGTGAGACGCAAATGCAGATTCTGAATCCCCACGGTGGCTTCTGGGACACTTCTTAGACCTGATTGCAGAGATGGCTCTGCAGAGTGGGACTACCCAACACTGAATTCTGTGTCAGGCGTATTCTGGCGTTACCCTGCAGGCACAGGCAAACAGGGGCAGTATATAACTTCACTTTTCACTTTCATGTTTAATCGAATTAGATGATCGACTTAACTGTTGATTTGGGAGCCTGCTGGGAAAGGTTGGGGGTGGGAGGAGAAGGGGACGACAGAGAATGAGATGGCTGGATGGCATCACCGACTCTGTGGACATGAGTTTGAGTGAACTCTGGGAGTTGGTGATGGACAGGGAGGCCTGGCATGCTGTGATTCATGGGGTTGCGGAGAGTCGGACACGACTGAGCGACTGAACTGAACTGAAACACAGCCTGTTTACCCAAAATGTATTTTAACTGCCTGACTGGCATTGACCTTTGTAGCCTAAAGAAAAGAGGAAGAAAAAGAGACATTTAGAAAGATATGATGCACGTTAAAGGAAAATACTTTTTTTTTTTTAATTCAAGTAAAAAACCCACTGTAAAGGAAGTCCTCTGGAGGAAAGTTATGACTGTCCTGTATGGCTAAGTTCTTATCTCCTCTGGTGGCTTCAGAGTTAGGGGTCATTGGGATCAGCTGGGGATGGAAGGCTTGTTAGGACCCTGGCAGTGGGGTCTCACTCTTAGATTTCTGGAGGCAGTAGGGCTGGGATGGAGCTGAAAAAAGTGCATTTCCAGCAAATTCCAGGAGTTACTGATGCTAGTCTTGTGACCCCACTGATTTAATCCATTGTGTAGTAAACTTCCTCCTTCGTGGGATGTTTATCACAAATTACTTGGAGGATGATATGCTTATGTCTTTGCAACACACAGTAGTCTTTCTCAATAGTTTATATGATTTATTTTAAGCACAATTCATACCTGATATTTGATTAAAAAACTGATCAACTTCAAAGGATATTTTGGAGTTGTGAAGTAAGAGACAGCATGGAAAAAAGCAGCATTTCCCAGACTTAAGAAAAGTATGGATCCATTTAAGCTGATTTAAGTTGTTTGGGAAGATCTCCTGGAGTAGGAAATGGCAACCCGCTCCAGTATTCTTGTCTGGGAAATCCCATGGACTGGGAGGCCTGGTGGGCTACCGTCCATGGGGTCGCAAAGAGTCAAACACGACTGACACAACTTGGAACACACAGGAAACCACTGGAAGATTCTGTTTAGGGAATGTACATTACTTGGCAGAGAATCTGTCCACTCCACGGAGAACGAGCTGTAAAGGGGGAAGACTGGAATACAGAGGTGGACCTTAAAACTGTGACAACGCTTCATTTTAGCTTTCTCATCCAAGTGATATGAACATGCCAGTGTGCTCATAATAACTTTAAAGACAGTTATCAAAATTCCAGCATGCATACATTTATCAGATGTGTAGGGAGAATACAAATTTTCTACAGTGTTTTTATAATAAAAAACATTTTGAAGCATCATAGAGAAGCCTCTCAATATGGCCTCAGGTTTGTGTATCAGATTCTGTTTTGGGAGAACCTGAATAGGCTTTGAAGGCAGATTCGGTTTCAACAGTGGTTTAGCCTCTTAAGCAGTTGTTTAACCTTGCAGGACCTCTTTTCCCCCAAACGGTGCTAATAATGTTTCTGACTCTGTGTGTGTGTGCGTGTGTGTGTGTCGGGGGTGGGGTGGAGGTCAGGTGCATAAAGTCATTGCACTGAGCTTTGGGATAGTCACTTTACATATATTTACATACATTTAAATAAAGGTGTGAAGAGAAAAATGTAACACAAAATAAAAGCAGGTTAAAGACTTCTGAATCGAGAGGACCAGGGCAGTTATAATTATCACAGGGGAGAAAAGAGACCCAGGAAATTGAGACGGGGTCAGGATCAAGGTGCCTTTCTCTCTGTCTTGGCTTCCTCCCACTGCTGCTTCTCAGGCCTGCTATTAGGAGGAGATCAGCGGTGAGAGGAACAAAGAAGGCTCCCAACTCTCTGAAAGAAATCAGCTTATTTCTCTATAGTATCGCTTTGTAGATAAGGATAATTTTCATTCAAGGGGCTAATCCGTTGTTCCGATTTCCGTGTTGAACTCCAGGTCAACCCCACAGAGTGTCATCAGCAGACCGCCGATCTCTGCTCCTTGGTAGAATTATGGTGGAAGTAGTTTCATAACCATTAATATCTGCGCTACTGATCTCAGTTGTTTTAAATTATGCCATAGTCCTAATGATGGTGATGTCATTCTCCTAAGGATGCTGCAACAAGACATCTCCAGACAGCCCTGTGAGATGGGGGCGTCGTGATCTATCCTCAGAGATGAGAGATGTGCAGTGGGGTATGGGAGGATGTGAAGCTGAATGTATATCCTAAATTCTTTTCACCCTCTACATCTCTGATAAAAATTGTTAATAGAAAGCTTTATTTTAAATACCATTTCAGAATATATATTTACAAAAGAGAGAAACCAGGAATTCTTATTTTGTCCAAGTGACACCAGGTCCGTTCGGTTGCTCCACTGTCCTTGCAATTACTTTTGTGACGACGATGAATAAACTTAACTCTTCTACCAAATATGCTTAAGGATAATTTCACACCCCAGTGCAGTGCAGCTGCTTCTGCCATGGCCAGTGTTTAACAGCTCAGAGCAGGATCACATGGGAGCATCAGAAAGAAAGCAGAGCAGACTATTTCAGTTTGAAACCATGGCATCAAGGAATATTGTGTGTTATCTCCACATTCGGGCTTTTTTTTCCCCCCACTGAACAATTCCTAAGGGATAAATCCTAGTTATGGTGTGTTTAGAAAAATGTCTCTAATAACTTTTAAAATAAGTTGGGCTTATCAAGATCATGGTACATTTTGCCTAGAGTCTTTTTCTCTTTTAATTTTTAAATTCAGGTATGTTTTGAGTGTGTTTCCATTTCATCTTCACTTAGCCAACCAAGCTGTAGTATTCCAAGAGTTATTTGATGTTGGAGAAGTTCTATACATTTTTTATAAGCCATGTTAAGCGCTTCTCTTTGAACCATAAAGTTGCATTTTTGCCATCTCTAAGTGGAAACCAGTCTGCACAAATAACATGGAGTACCTAAGTGCAAAATCACTAAAGATAGGGGGAAAAAGTGTTTTGCAAAATCTTTTGTTATCCTGGAAAATGATCCTCATCTACAAAGAACCAAGTAAGTAAGTAAGTGTTAGTTGCTCAGTCATGCCTGACTCTTTGTGACCCCATGGACTGCAGCCTACCAGGCTCCTGTGTCCATGAGATTTTCCAGGCAAGGATACTGCAGTGGGTTGCCATTTCCTTCTCCACGGGATCTTTCCAACCCAGGGATCGAACCCAGGTCTCCTGCACTGCAGGCAGATTCTTTACCAACTGAGCTACACAGGAAGCCCACAAAGAACCAAAGGACACTCCATTCTTTAATAATCATTATAGAACCGAAGCAAACAACCAGCCACCTGATGGTTCGATCAGATCAATGCCAAGTTAAAAAAAAAAATGGAGGGTGAAATTGCTAACCATTATCATGCATATAGTTCTCTTCCTCAACCACCTTTGTGGATGAAATCTTTCACTTTTGAGGTTGCGTATACATTATACTGGAGAAGGAAATGGCAAACTACTCCAGTATTCTTGCCCAGGAAATCCCATGGACAGAGGACAGAGGCTATTGGTGGGCTACAGTCCATGGGGTTGCAAGAGTCCGACACTTCTTAGCAACTAAACCACCAACCACCAGCACGTATTTTGCATTGAAATTCAGCAGCTAATTCAGTTATTTAGTCCTTTCTACTTCTCTTTCCTTTTATTCAAGAAACTGGCCATGGTTTCTTACTGATGCATTTAAAAAATTTAAAGCCAAGGGTAACCCAGACAAGGGCTTATTTTTGAGGAACGAGGTTCTACCATTAGTGTGGAGACCCACAGTTGTGAATGATAGGGCTTGTGTTTTTTCACTGATGAACATGCAGATTTTAAAGTGGAGAAAGTGAACCTGTCTGCTCTGGTCTAGGACAGGCCTTGACAAAGGAAAATCCAGAGAGCTGCACTTACCGTGGGAACTGGGGACAAGATAAGAAAGCAGGTTTCCCTGGTGGCTCAGACAGTAAAGAACCTGCCTGCAATGTGAGCAACCCAGGTTCGATCCCTAGGTGGGGAAGATCCCCTGGAGAAGGGCATGGAAACCCACGCCACTATCCTTGCCCAGAGGATCCCACGGGCAGAGGAGCCTGGCAGGCTACAGTCCACAGGCTTGCAAAGAGTCAGACAGGACTGAGTGACTAACACTTTCACTTTAGGAAAGCTGGAAGGCAGAGCAAGGCCCACTCACAGTCCGAGAGGCCCTTTCAGTGGTGGTCAGATCTGGTTTCTGTTTGGGGAACTGTAGTCCATTCTTCAGAAATGCTCTTCAGACAAATCAGATGCAGGAGTCATGTTTCTGAGTGAAGAAGGGGGCTGCAGGAAGGACAGAGGTCCCCCCATGGGTCCTGTCCTTCCCCCTTTGATGACGTCTCCTAGCCAACCCCAGCATTCCCGAGGGGTTAGTGTGACAGCCTCTGTGACTGTCGCTAACTCTCTCATCTTACGGGTGAGAAAACCTAAAGCAACAGAAAAGCAGGGGTTTTTATCCATGTGACACTAATCAATATTTTTTTGGCAGGAACTAAGTTACTTTCATTGTCCTTTGCCAGAGGTTGCCAAACTTCTTCTGAGAAGGGCCAGATAGGAAACAAATTTTGTGGGGCATCCGGTCTGTGGGGATTCTTCATCTCTGCTATTGTAGTGAGAAAGCAGACATGGCAATACATCACCAAATGGCTTGGTTGTGCTCCAATAAAATGCTATTTATGGAAACAAATTTGCATTTTATATAATTTTCGTTATGTTCCCAAATGTATTCTTATAGTCTTTTTTAAAAAAAAAAAATCAAACAAGTAAAGATTATTTTTGACTCCTGGGGCTGTACCAAAATGGACACCATGCTATATCTGGCTAACAGGCCATAGTCTGCCATCCCCTGCACTATGCCATCTCTTTATCCAACTTAACTGGTACTTCTCAGGCACTACCTTAAAACAGTTTAGACACTTTTCGGGTTCATAAAGCGCTGCTATTCCCCACTAATGTCTTCCATCCAGCTGCCCTGCGACCCTGATCTGGTCATCCTTTGCGTTCCCTCCTCCACCCGCATCTTACAGTCTCACCTGAGAGTTTAGAGCGGTTACTGAAGTAGTAGACTGCTCGTGAGTATTCTCCTACTGAACGTGTGAATGCCCCTCGATCAAAATCCAAGCCAGACTCGTCTGACCTCCTGTCCCTGTGCAGCCCTCCTGAGTCCCTTGATGCTGAGTTGAGAAGAGGGCCTGGCTCCCGGCCTCTCAGGCCTCGTGATGCTGTTGAAAGACAACCTGTGCTTCCTCCTCTAAATCGTTGCTCTCCTGAGCTAGATTCTTCTAGATTGATGAAGATCAGTAACGTCAGAAGCAGCAACATTTATAAGACTAATTAAATAATAACTTTTTCCAGCAATCATGAGATACAAAAAAACCGATAGTTAAGGGTGCACAATCTGTCTTCAAACCTAGGATAGTCCCAGCTCTGCCACCTTGGTCTGTGTGATGTTGGGCCACTTATTTAAGTTGCCTTGACTTGTTTCATCATATATAAAATGGTAATGACAAAAGCAGTATGTTCCTTATAAAGTTTTAGAACCAAAAGATTTAATATTCTTCAAACAGTGCCTGGTAAATGAGAGGTATTATAAATATAACACTGCAGTGTGTTAAAATCTAGACATTGTCCATGTATATGATGAAAATATTAGTTAAGAATTATTGAATGCTTACCAGAGAAATCAGGCAATATTCTAAAGTCTTTCTACATGCTGAATAATTTAATTTTTTAAAATAATCCTCTGAGACAGATACTATTAAAATGTATTTAAAGATGAAGGAATTAAGACACAGAGAAATTACTATAGCTAGCCCAAGGTTACATACCTGGTAAATGGTAGAATCATTCTTAAAAGCAAAACAATTGAGAGTCAATGCTGAACAGATGTAGGTTGAAAGTTCATATGATCCTATAACTGAAGTCCAAGTGTCAGGTGAATTCAGGCTTTGATAGTTCCTGGAATATTAAATATAAGAGACATCTCTTGAAACCTAGAAGAGTGAGTTATAAAAAATGACAAGAAAGTACTGTTTTACACAGTAGGCAGGAAATCCAGGGAATTTATTACTTGAGGAAGCTCCAGAGGCTTCTAGAAACCTAATCTAACCAGGTAAGATTGTTCTTTGGGGAGAAGGGAAAGAATATATCTCCCCTGCCCCACATATTACTTGTTAGGTTAAAGAATGATGGCTTAAACAAAATATTAGACTGGTTTAGAATAGTAATCTTATATCACTCTTGCCTTAGTAAGTTTTATTTTCCATTTTTAAAAACTTTCTCCCCCATGTGTGTGTGTCTGTGTGTGTGTTAAGTCGCTTCAGTCGTGTCCGACTCTTTGTGACCCCATGGACTGTAGCCCGCCAGGCTCCTTTGTCCATGGGATTCTCTAGGCGAGAATATTGGAGTGGGCTGCCATGCCCTTCTCCAGGGGATCTTCCCAACTCAGGGATCGAACCCACGTCGCTGATGTCTCCTGCATTGGCAGATGGGTTCTTTACCACTAGGGCACCTAGGAAGCCTTGCTTATCGTATAGTCAAAGGGGTGGCTCCAAGGGCATTAGGGGGTGGGCAGACACCTGCAGACACACTGGATCCCCAGCTCAGCAACCTATGGTGTATTAACCCCAGGCGGGAGCCTCTGCTCCTGTGTCCCCAGTGCTTTTGATCAAGAGCCAGCCTCAGAAGATTGACAGTTAACTCAGGGTCTGAAGGGATTGTTTTGAGAGCATCTACAAAAATTTAAACACCCCAGTGGGACAACTACAAGCATTTTACACAATCACGAGTTTGGAATCTAGGGGCACATCATTATGCTATCTGGCTCAAAATGATTCCCACTACGTTTTCTTGCAGTCTGTAAAGACTGAAACTTCAAAAGACATTAATTAATTGCTGACAGTTTTACCAGCATGCAGTGGGAAAAAATGAACAAACAAAAGATAAAACAATTTTGGCTAAATAATTGTGCTGTTGAAAAACACTTTTTTTCACCTTTAGGTAGAAAGCATTTCATTATAGCGTTTTCAAATATTCCCAAGGGTTTACACATATTTCAGGCTACAAAAGCTCAATTTTCTTCTTTCCTCTTTGCCCAATTATCTTCTCCTTTACCCTTAGAGTTGGGTAAAAATAATATCTTGATATAATAATTGGTTGTGAATTAGTCATTTCAGTGAGCTATCTTGCTCCACAAACCTGTTTTACTTTTGTGGTTCCTAGTTTGATAAATGATATCACTGAAGCTAGAAACCTTAGAATCCACCCAGAATTACCCATAGTCTCCCAAACCCATGCTGGCAAGTTGATCCTGCCTTGGGGATATATATCTGATACCACCACAGCCACTGAACTTACCAATGTCTTGCAACAGATACCAGTATCTATTGCTTTTATTTAATTTTAAAATTTTATATCTTTATTTTTTGGCTGTGCCACACATCATGTGGGATCTTAGTTCTGCAGCCAGGGATCAAAACCACACCCCCTGCATTGAAAGGGTGAAGTCATTACCCCTGCACCACCAGGGAAGTCTCTACCATGATTTTAAAAGACTTGTCTCCATGTCACTTTTCAAAAACCTTCTTTAAGCCATTAAAGCAGAATTATTTACTCCTTCATTTATACTTTCATTTTCATATAATAGCATACTAAAATATTAAAACAAAGATGTGAACAGTCATTGGAAACAGGAGTTTGAATCTTAGCTCTGCCACCTAACCATAAGCAGTGATATAACTTTTCTGAGCCTCAAAACATATCTGTAAAATATGGACCCAGGAGGTTTTTGCAAAGATGGAATGAGCCAGCATAGAGGTAAGCATATTATCAGTGATCAATAAATATTCATTTTCTTCCCAATATTTACTGCAACCTCCATCAACTGTGATATAACTGGTCACGACTGTGTGTATATATGTGTATTTTGTGTGAGCTTCTTGAAGATAGGAACCTTCCAGCACAAAATAAGTCTTAGTAAACATTCGTTATATTTAATTAAGTCCTAAGTCTACGCCTTTCCTTCAGTTATATTATTAACACTGTAGTCAATAAAATTATTTTTTATTTAAATAGATGAATGACTTTATTAATTTTTGTATTTTACCTTGTTATTTTTTTCTCCAAAAGTTTGATGGGTAAATCAATACATGATTATCTGAGTTATAGCCATTAAAATAATAAAAATGAAGACAACGAATAAAAACGTTGAAAACAATATCAGTATTAGGTTTCTTTTTTAAGTCAGGTATTTGACATCATAGAAGCTATATATATATTAATATATATGTGTGTGTGTTGTAACTATAAAACTACGTTTTCTTAAGGACAAGATATTTCATATTTAAAAATATGGGCGTTAATGTTAAAATTATAGCTGAAAGGGCTAAGAGCCCAGATCCATTAATATTAGAAACAAGTGGTAGAATCTAATGTCAGGAACTAATGGCTCCATAATATAAGGAACATATTTTAATTAAAAGTAAAATCCGCAGCCTATTTGAGATTAGTCCTTTAATGGTTGCCACCCAGGAACAGGAGGAGGAGCGAGTGAAGAGAGCCCTTTCAGAATAACTGAACTCCAGTCTAAGCCAGTGGACTTGAACAGGCCAAGCCAACTTTCCTGTAAAGAAATCCCACTTCCCAGAATGTGGCCTTCTTCCTGTGAGTGAGTCTCCCTTTCCCCAATAGGCCCCCAACAAAAATACAGTTTCTTGGGGTTAATATCACTGCCTACCCTGCTGCTCACTGTGTCTTGGCCAGGCTGCATATTTCCTGAGCTCCAACAGTGACTTAAAAAATCATGGTTTCTCTTCTGTGTCTTTTGGTTACTTCATCTTTACTGCATGAATGGGCCTATGTCTCCTGGCGCCTAGACTTGATTAAACCAGTGTCTCCCTCTAATTGTCCATAGGACACCACATGGATGGCTGCATTCCTATAGGATTTCTGATTTCTGAGGAAAAGAAACCAATTTGTGTTTCTTGAAAGCAAGAACATCTTGTGATAATTTATTATCCATTCTATATTTTGGCAGCTTTTTATTTTGGTACCATTTTTCACTTGCACAAAGATTGCGAGATTAGTAAGAGGAATTCCTATACACCTTTTGCCCAGATTCAGCAGCGATTTTTACTTTTTGTTCTGTTTGCTGTGTCTGTGTTTGCACATCTATGTAGTCAGGCATGCTCCATATCTGTCTGTGTGTATGTGTCATATATCAGTCCATCGTGGACTCTCGTTATGCGCAGTAGTTGTATTCTATAACTCTGGCAGGAGCACAGAATTAGTGAATACTGAATATCTGCTCTTAGAAGAAATACAGGATTATATTCCTCTGAACCTCTGGTCACAACTATTTTTAATCAAGTAACAACACATAACTTTGTTTTATGTTTGTACTGTTTAAAGACAGCTTATTTGATATATAAATATTTTTATTTTAAAAATTTATTGATTTATTAACAGTATAGTCAATATAATCAATATTTTTGATTCATTAACATTGAATTTTTGACCAAGGGCACTATAACTCACGCCGGAAAGAAGCTCACTTAGGCATGTACTTTCTCTCTAAGGCACATTACAGCCTTTTTGAATTTGGGAACACTAAACACCACTTCTGCACTGTGATTGGAGGTCATTTCAAACATCAGATCAACAACAAAAAGTGAAAAATGCCAAAAAAAAGTGGCACTCGATAGACCTGGCAAAGGACATGTGTTTACAACACAAGGGCTGAAACAAGAAGGCCAAGTGTATCCTTGTTCTGCCTCCTCTGGGAACATGCAAGTCTGGAGACTCAGATTTTTTGCCACTTTGCCTATGCTTATGAATGATGGCTGAAGTACGGCAATCATTGATTTTTTGAGTTACAAATAAACATGGTTAGTAGGCAAATTCACGGAACTGGATTCTGTGAATAATGGGGATTCGCTGCATGACCCCTGTATCTATATGTTTATGTCTTTTTTTAACCATATGAGAGTGAGTTGGAGACGGAGCTATTACCCGTAAATGAGGCGTTCTCTTACAAAACCAGCGCAGTGATCAGAGTCAGAGAATTTCATCGTGGCAAAATGCAGCCTATTTTCCATGTTCAAATTCTATCAGCTGCCTCCACTATGTCCTTTGTAGCTATTTTCTGTTTTCCCCGGTCTAGAATTCAGTACAGGAAGCGTAATGCCTTTCCTTTCGTTTTCATGGCTCTCTTCTCCATTAGAACAGTTTCTTTTTACTTGTGCCTTTTGACGTTGATATTTTTAAACAGTTGTTTTGTAGAATGTTCCTCTATTGGGCTCGTTTGGTGTCTCCATAATGACATTGGCATGACGCGTTTTAGTAGAGCTATTGCAGAAGTACACCCTACCCTTCTCAGGGCGCTGTATCAGAGTTGTGTGCTACCGTGGTTTATCTTTTGGTTAGGGTGCTGTCTGCCAAGTTTTTCTACCCTTTTCCCTTTGAAATTGATAAGCAATTGATGGAGAGGAAGATACTTTGAAGCTGTAGAAACATCCTGTTTCTCATTAAACTTTTGCACACTAGTTTAAGCATTATATATATATATATACTCCAAGGAAGAACTTCTCCATCTATTTATGTACTCTATTTATATCTAAATGAATATATGAATCTCTATTTTATTCAATGGGATATAAGCCATTTCAATCAATATTTAACATTCAAATTGTCCAGTTGAATCTCTTCAAACTGGACTGTATTCTTTCAGCACGCCTCCAGCGTTCCTTCAGCACTTCCTTACTTTATGGTGCAGTAAGAGGTTCCAGGCTTTTCTGAAAAAAGTTCAGTTCAGTTCAGTTCAGTCGCTCAGTCATGTCCAACTCTCCGCGACCCCATGAATCACAGCACATCAGGCCTCCCTGTCCATCACCAACTCCTGGAGTACACTCAAACTCATGTCCACAGAGTCGGTGATGCCATCCAGCCATCTCATTCTGGGTCGTCCCCTTCTCCTCCCACCCCTAACCTTTCCCAACATCAGAGTCTTTTCCAGTGAGTCAACTCGTCGCATGAGGTGGCCAAAGTATTGGAGTTTCAGCTTTAGCATCAGTCCTTTCAATGAACACCCAGGATTGATCTCCTTTAGAATGGACTGGTTGGATCTCCTTGCAGTCCAAGGGACTCTCAAGAGTCTTCTCCAGCACCACAGTTCAAAAGCATCAATTCTTTGGCGATCAGCTTTCTTCACAGTCCAACTCTCACATCCATACATGACCACTGGAAAAACCATAGCCTTGACTAGACGGACCTTGGTTGGCAAAGTATCTGAAAAAAGTACCTCTGCTTTATTTCAGCAGAGCATGGTCCTTAGAGACCAAGATTTGGGGGCTCGGTGTATTCAGTGCTGCTGATGGACCACTGCTTCTAGGCCCTTCATCAGAGAGCCTAGGAAGTAGATATGTACAGGTGTATGTTTGCACACACACTCCCATGTATCAGACATGTCAGATACACAGACATCCATATCTATATACACACGCACGTACATGTGTGCCCACATATCACATACATAAAGATTTGTATTTCTCTGTGTGTGTGTAGATATATTTATTGGTTTATACTGATATCTCTAGTTCCAATCCAGCACTGCAGAGTGCACTCTACTCACCTGTCTTTCCATGTTTGTAACTCCTTCTCCAGCAATGAGAAACCTAGCTTTAACTATCCTCAATATGGTTACACTTTTGTTCGAGCTAGAGTATATGGGAAACAGGTTTTAAATTTCTAACTCATACCACTGTGAAAAAAAGGCAGACCTACAGACTGCAGTTCAGTGTCTGTTTAGTGTTTTAGTTTAAGGCACATAGAATGAAATGCTTACATCTCCATGTAAAATTCAGTTAGTTGTGATGAATGTACCAATACGCCTTGCTCTTTCTGCACATAAAACTGTCATTCATATCATGGTCCCCAACCTTTTTTCCTGACTGCTTGCAGTTTGTAAGCTTGAGTGTGGTTTTCTCTGTATTCATCGTGCTTATGCTTTGCTGATCTTCATCAAACTGCAAGTTTACCTTTCAACAGATTTGAGTACTTTTCTGCCACTATTTCCTCAAATATGTTTCTGTCCCCTTTTCTCTCCTTCCGTGACTCTAATAACTCATATGTTAGACTGCTCGGTATTGTTCCTCTTGTCACTGGGGATAAATCCTTTTTCTCACCTCTTCAGATTAGATGATTTCTACTGATCTGTCTCCAGCTCCACTGACTCTACGTCTTCCGTATCAAACATTCTGCTAATCTCATCCACTGCTTTTATTATGATTGGGGTAAAACTGACATGTAGCATGGTATTAGTTTGCGGTGTGCAGCATGAGCGTTCGATATTCGTATACACTGCGAAGGAGTCGCCACAGGAAGTCTGTCTAGTTACCATCTGTCACTGCACCAAAGTTACTTTTTTTTTTTTTTTTTGCTTATGATGTGAACTTTTAAGGTTTACTCTCTTGGCAACTTTTAAATATGCAGTACTGCAATAGCATTGACTGTAATTTCCATGCTTAGGTATATCCTTGTGGCTTATTTATTTCACAACTAGAAGGTTGTATCTCTTGACCTCCTTTGCTCATTTCTTATATCTCTTACCCCCTTCCTTTCTGGAAATCACTGGTCTGTGTTCTGTACCTTTGAAATTTGTTTTGTTTGTTCATTTGGTTTTTAGATTGTATGTATAGAAGAATGAGAGATCAACTTGCCAACATCTGCTGGATCATCAAAAAAGCAAGAGAGTCCCAGAAAAACATCTATTTCTGCTTTATTGACTATGCCAAAGCCTTTGACAGTGTGGATCACAACAAACTGTGGAAAATTCTGAAAGAGATGGGAATACCAGACTACCTGACCTGCCACCTGAGAAACCTGTATACAGGTCAAGCAGCAACAGTTAGAACTGGACATGGAACAACAGACTGGTTCCAAATAGGAAAAGGAGTATGTCAAGGCTGTATATTGTCACCCTGCTTAAACTTATATGCAGAGTACATTGTGAGAAACGCTGAACTGGAAGAAGCACAAGCTGGAATCAAGATTGCGGGGAGAAACATCAATAACCTCAGATATGCAGATGACACCACCCCTATGGCAGAAAGTGAAGAAGAACTCAAAAGCCTCTTGATGAAAGTGAAAGATGAGAGTGAAAAAGTTGGCTTAAAGTTCAACATTCAGAAAACTAAGATCATGGCATCTGGTCCCATCACTTCATGACAAATAGATGGAGAAACAGTGAAAACAGTGGCAGACTTTATTTTTTGGGGCTCCAGAATCACTGCAGATGGTGACTGTAGCCATGAAATTAAAAGACGCTTACTCCTTGGAAGAAAAGTTATGACCAACCTAGACAGCATATTAAAAAGCAAAGACATTACTTTGCCAGCAAAGGTTCATCTAGTCAAGGCTATGACTTTTTCCAGTGGTCATGTATGGATGTGAGAGTTGGACTATGAAGAAAGCTGAGCGCCGAAGAATTGATGCTTTTGAACTGTGTTGTTGGAGAAGACTCTTTAGAGTCCCTTGGATTGCAAGGAGATCCAACCTGTCCATCCTAGAGGAAATCGGTCCTGAATGTTCATTGGAAGGACTGATGGTGAAGCTGAAACTCCAATACTTTGGCCACCTCATGTGAAGAGCTGACTCATTTGAAAAAACACTGATGCTGAGAAAGATTGGGCAGGAGGAGAAGGAAACGACAGAGAATGAGATGGCTGGATGGCATCACCGACTCGATGGACATGAGTCTGAGTGAACTCCAGGAGTTGGTGATGGACAGGGAGGCCTGGCGTGTGCGGTTCATGGGGTCCCAAAGAGTCGGACACGACTGAGCGACTGAACTGAAAAATGTAGTCACGTGGTATTTGTCTTTCTCTGTCTGATTTCATTTAGTAAAATACTCTCAAGATCCATCTATTTTTTCCCAAATGGGAAGATTCCCTTTTTAATGACCAATACTCCATTTTAATATAAGCCACATCTGCTGAGTGGCCCTTCGGTTGCTTCCATATCTTGACTACTGTAAATAATGCTGTGATGAACACAGGGGTGCATTTACCTTTTTGAATTAATGTTTTTTTCCAGAGAATACCCAGATGTGGAATTGCTCGATCATATGGCAGATCTATTTTCTGATTTTCTGAGGTGTTTCCATCCTGTTTTTCATAGTGCCTGCACCAATTTACATTCCCACCAGTACTGCACAAGTGTTCCCTTTCCACCACATCCTTGCCAACAATTGTTATTTATTGCCATCCTAACAAGTGTGAGATGATATTTCATAGTGATTTGGATTTGCATTTCCCTGATAATTAGTGACACTGAACATCTTTTCATGTTCCTGTTGGCCATCTGTATGTTTTCTTTGGGAAGATGTCTATTTAGATACACCGCCCATGCTTTAATTGGATTGTTTGTTTGTTTTTGCTATTGAGTTATGTGAATTCTTTTTATAGTTTAGATATTAATCTCATCATAAATAGGGTTTGCAAATAATTTTCTCCCATTCAGTGAGTTGTTGACATTTTGTCGATGGTTTCTTTTGCTGTGTAGAAGCTTTTTAGTTTTTGGTAGTCTAACATGTTCATTTTTGCTTTCATTGCCTTTGCTTTTGGTATCAAATTAAAAAAAAAATGATTGCCAAGACCTTAAGTCAAAGAGCTAACTATCAATATCTTCTTTTAGGAGATTTTTGGTTTCAGGTCTTACATTTAAGCACTTAAACCATTTTGAGTTAATGTTTGTGTGTGGTGTAAGACAGTGGTTTAGTTTCCTTCTTCTGAATGTGGTTGTCTTCATCCTCTGATTTTTAAAATTTCTCATGTTGTACTATTAGGTCTCCATTGTTTGCAGTTTTTATTTCTCTGGTGAAATTCTCTTTTTTGCTCTATATTTTCCTGAGTCCTCAAACAAATTTATAATATCTGCTTTATATTCTGACCTCCCTGTATATTTCAGTTGGCTTCTGATAGCCAGTGTCTCACTTCATTGTGAATCATTTTTCTATGTTTTTCTTATCTAGGAATTTTTGTTTTATAAACAGAAAATTGTGTATAAAACATTCTAGAGAGTAATTATGTTATCTTCTCCTGGAGAACGTTTGTAATTGTTTTATCAGGAGTGAATTTGTCTGGACTCAAACTCTAAAAGCTAGTTCCCTTACAGTTGGCAGCAGCTAAAATCTCTAAGTTTGTCAGGTTTGGTAAGACACTTGGAAGTCTGAGCTGTTTATAGAGCAGAGGTCAACCAAGGGCTTGGGCGATTTTAAATGCAGAGTTCTGGACTTCCTCATACGATGCCTCTTTTCCAGGGTTCCCTTTGATAGATTCTAGATGCTCTGGCAGTCTTGAAACCCAGCCAGTAAGACCCATGCTTTCTGCCTAAGCTCCAAACATCCCACACTGTGCAGAGTGAGGACTTCCTCACATGAAACGTTTCATAAAGCTGAAGCTACCGCATGAACGCGTCTATTCTAAAGGTTGACTATCTTCCAGTTTCTTCTTGCTTCTGACCATTTCTTTTCTCTCATTTTATCCAGTGTTTATAATCTTATCTGCAGGAGTTTTCATCCCATACCAGCTACTCTGCCATCTCCAGAAGTAAAATTCTATTAACTTTTAATGAGATAACATTTGTTGTTTTTATTTTTTTTGTTGTTGTTGTTAAGAAAATTTTTGTGGTTTTATTGTATAATGGTGCTTACCAGCTGGTACAGTGGTAAATAATCTGCCTGCCAATGTAGGAGATGCTGGAGACAGAGGTTTGATCCCTGGGTTGGGAAAATCCCTTGGAGAAGGAGCCGGCAACCCACTCCAGAATTCTTGCCTGGAGAATCCCGTGGGCAGAGGAGCCTGGAGGGTTACAGTCCACTGTGTCGTGAAGAGCTGGACATGACTGAGAATGCACGTTGTATCATGAGGCATTGAAACATCTGATCAAATCAATATCTGGGTGGTGAGGCAAATGCTTTATCCTTAACTTCTTTCGGTTCTAGAGCGACTTATCAGTGGGTTTAAAAAAAGCCCATCTTTTGTACTACTTAAGTCTTTGCAAGGCATGTAGTAGTACAGCCAGACGTCTGCCAGATGCAGCTGGTCTAGCACCCAAACCTCACGCACACTTCCTTGGTTTCAGGGGCGTTTCCAAGGGGACTAATCCTTGCTGTTTGTCCTCTGCATTTGACTTTATGGAATGGGAGTACAAAAGCATCCTGACTACTTTAATTGCCTTATATGTCTTTCATTAATTACTTCACTGTAAATATAACTGTGTTCATGCTCAATTATCCTGTGTCATAGGGGTGCTTAGAATCTGGCTATGTATTTTACTATAATTGCTTTGAACCCTCTGAGCTCCATGGTTAATTTATGACTAGGTTCTGTTCACTTTATTATTTATTTACTTGTTTATTTACTTTGGTTCATTTTATATTAATCTTCCCTCAGCCTTCTAAGTAGTGAGATACTTTCCCTCACTTAGTTATCTTTTTTTTCCTCTTCGGGGAAGTGTACTCTCTTTTTTCCCAAAAGCCTAGCATCAATTTCCTTCTCCTTTTTATTTTTATCTTAGATTTAAAAAAAAAAAAACAATTCTGGCAGACTGCCTCTGCTTAGAAGTTACGTTAATGGCCCAATTTCAGCAATCCTTCCAATTTACTTTGGGCTTCATGGAAGGTTTAATTAAGTAAAAGAAATTATGATGAAAATATAACACAGAGGACATCAGAAGGAACAAGCAAATGGAGTTTTGACTAGTCTACAGATCATTCATCAACAAGTGATCCATGAAGATACAGAAACTTAAAATATCTTGAATTAGAAATTAAAACCTCTAAGCAGGGTCGGGCCTGGTTAGTACTTGGATGGGAGAAATTAAAACCTGTCTACTAAATAATAATGGCACGATAGGAAAAGTGCTGACTTATTTTTGCTAAAGTTCTGCTCTTCTTTACTTCATGTGTGCACAGCATGGTGTTGTTTGAAGCATAACATCTAGATGACCCCGTTAGTTGTTCTTTTTATCCTCCTGTCTTTCTCTGGTTCTTTTGTCATATTCCTTTGGTCACTGGATATTCCAGTGCTAATTCTCTTTATTACCTTTCTTTGTTTTAGTCCAGTCCTGAAATTTCCCCCAACAGATACTTCTCTCCTCCAGCAAAATTACCCCACTAACTCTTGATAGCTGTTCCATTGTCTCCCTGTCTTAGGCATCTTCCTGTCCTACAGCTGGAGACTGTCTGCCCACTCAGGGGTCAGAAACTCCATGACTGGGCAGGAGTGTGAAGACCCACACTGAAGGCACCATATCTGTTCGTTCTCAATAGTTAATCTCAGCTGATGGAACAAAATGAACATCAATAGCAGGATTCTGAACAGGATCACAAACTTGGCCCACGCAAAAGAATGAGATTTGGTGTAGACAATGCTGAGCCCAAAAGTGGAGGTAGAACAGAGGGACAGATTGTGAGGTTTAATGGGCGGCGGAAACGGACAGAGGTGCAGCCGCAGCACGGCAGGTGGTGATGAGAATTTCAGGCTGTGTTGCTGCTAGGTCGTTGGTGGCTGCATCAGAGAGAACTGTTTGTTAACATGGCTTGTCCTGGTGTCAGACAACCAGAGGGCTCCTCTCAGCTGTCAATTTCTCTAATAAAGAACAGAAGAACCTGCGCTAGACTTCTGTATTGACTTTTCAGGAACTACTGCAAGCCTCCAGGTGCCAACCTATAAATATTTTTGAAAACAAAGAGGTGAGAGTCTCTTTCATATTGGTTCTTTTAATCTATTCACACCAATATCATCCAAGTAAATATAGCAGAAATTCAGTGTTAAAGCATGATCTTGACGGTAGCAGTCTAAAATTTAACTTTATTTTGCATCTTTATATGGTTTTGCATGGAAAGTTCTAGCAGGTTGCCATGACTGATCAAAATCTTGTCTCTCTGAAATGTTTGATTTATACAGATTCTTTTCCATAACAATTATATGATTTTTAAAAATTAAACTGCCCTTCTTTGCCAAGATGATAGCAATCTTTTTTAGTCCATCTTATAATTTGTCTCTAAAATGCCTGTCTTCATAATATGCTGATCATTAGAGTAATGCATATTTGATGAAAACGGGTAATAAATAACATTTCAAAGTCTATTTCTAGGCACTGATTGATGTACGTATTGTTTTGTCCGCTGTGTTTAATGGCCGTGTCTTACTTTTTCTAGTTTTTAGCAGCACCCGCTGAGCAGTGAATGAGAACTGACCTGTTTTGAAATCCTCTTCCAGAAATAAAATTCTCCTCCTGTTACTTTTGTGGCTGGGGAGGGAATTTGGCACACATATTGCCATTCATTTGCAAATGCAAAGTCACCACTTGACAGCCTATTCACTCCAAGGAGGACACAGTCTATCAAACAAGATCAAGGGTACTTTTTATAGACTCACAAACATCTCTCTTTATGTACATACATAAAAGGAGGTGATAAGAATAGAATCTCCCTCACTGGGAAAAGTCCCCTAAGTGAAAATACCCAGTTCTATGAAATGTATTGATCATAAAGGGGAAGTGCTCTAGCAAAAGAGCCACTAAGCGACTTGGGTTGAATTGATACACACCGTGAGGAACTCTCTTGTGCGCTCTTTTGGGATGAACCAGTTCAGGAGAATCTTTAATGAGCACTTTACCCATTCTTATATATCACTTTCAGAGGGCCACTTGGCTGTTTGCCCGGGATGTTACAACCTCAAGAAAGGAGACAGCTTTGCTCGGGCCTCGGTCGGCCCGCGCTGTTGTAGCACATGGGCCCCAGTGACGCCTAGGGACGGGAACTGCGCGCCCTCGATCCCACCAGGCTGCAGCTGCAGGTCAGTGCGATGACCAGTAAGTTGTATGTCAGCAAACTGGAAAACATACAGTCCTATCAATGGTCTGACCCAGTTTTCAGTGTTTTCTTTTTAGCACCAACTATTCACCTTTTCCTTGTAGGAACAGTCTGTGAGTTCAAGCATTGTAAGTGGTTGGGTTCACCTGTTTCTCCTTTTCTTGCTGACTTCCTTTATTTTGGAAACTTAATATATATCAAATAAAGCACCATTGAGACTGATGTTCAGAAAAGAAGAATAGAAAGGATAGAACAGGGAGGGAGTCAAAGTTTGTGGAAAAAGCTAACAAGAGCAATATATAAATTAAATCTGACAAGTGGTCACCTACATACTGGATTTAACTGGATCATCTCAGCATTGCTTCCAATTCTAAAATACCTGAAAGTTGCCAAGAATGTTCTCCTTTAGTTGGCTGCCAACCAAGAGATAGGCAGGTAAACTTTTTTTTAATTTTTCTTTTGAGGAAGATGTCCACTTTCTTAAATCTTATTTAATCCCTGTATTAGATAAAGAATGTACTTTGGTGAATAAGATGTTGGATATTATTATTCTGGGATCCTTCCACAAAATTGTTTCCAAACATGAGCAATAATGTCCTTTGGTCTCTCTTTAGCCATTAGCTATTCTCTTTTGGCTTCTTTGGCCTACAAACCACTAGAGATATCACAGATTTCAAGGACATTTCTCCTCTCAGCCATCCTAATATAACGTTTGAAACAGTCAAATTCACTCTTCATTTGTTAGTCTTCATTTATTTGCTAGCTTTTCTCAACCACAGTCAGTTTCCATTTTTCAACTAATCCCTCAATCAATCAGATTAAAAATTATATCTTTACTACTAATACATGTCCAATACTAGGAGCTGTAATGAAATTCAGAAAAATCTAACAGTGTTCTGGCTTTTAATGGGCATAGTACCACGGTTGACTCTACCCCAGCCGCAGAGTTGATTCTCTGTGAGTCCTGAGTGTCACGCTGGAAATGCACACCCATCCCGACAGCACGCCCTGTAAGAACTAAGAAACGACTGGAAACCTCAGCACTGGGCTCACTGGCTGAAACACGCCCCTTAGTGTTTAATTCACATTTTAATTTACGCTCACTGGTCGTCAAGGGTGGCTCAGCCGTAGAGAATCTGCTTCAGTGCAGGAGACCAGGTTCTACCCTCTGGTCAGAAAGATCCTTTGGAGGAGGGAATGGCAACCCACGCCAGTGTTCTTGCCTGAAGAAGTCCATGGACAGAGGAGCCTGGTGGGCTACAGTCCGTGCGGTCGCAAGGAGTCAGACGTGACTGGACAACTAACACTTTCACTTTAAATGTGTGCTTACGGATGGCAGTAAAGATGCAGATTGGGCGTTTATTAAAATGGACATTGAGCTTAAATAATGTGAAATTTAGGAAACTGTTAATTCAGGTACTGCAGAAGAGCAGATAGAGATTTTGGACAATCAGTGCCTAGAAATAGACTTTGAAATGTTATTTATTACCCGTTTTCATCAAATATGCTATGATTGGACATCATCATTTCTTTTAAATTATAAATTGAAAAAAAAATACCTTAAAGCCTGAGTCACTGAAATTTAAGGCTGAAAGTAGTTAGTTATCTGCAGGGCATAGGACACACCATTTTCACTGAGGAGATTTTGGTGAAACAACCTAATTCAATTCCTAAATAATTCTTTCAATTGTATGAGATGCCATTATAATTTACTACTACTTTGTTACTATTGTTAGAAATGCCACCTAAAAAATAGCAATTATACTTGCTTACATATATAGCATGAAGTGAAATGAAGTCGCTCAGTCGTGTCCGACTCTTTGCGACCCCATGGGCTCTAGCCTCCCAGGCTCCTCCATCCATGGGATTTTCCAGGCAATAGTACTGGAGTGGGTTGCCATTTCCTTCTCCAGACGTATATAGCATATATACATACAATATACCAATAGCTCTCTATTTATCCATATACATGACACACACACACATATAATTTTATCTAACGAATCTCATGGGGTTGTCCATAGAAGTTGCCCCTTAGAATAATGCAGTGATATTAAAACACAAAAGAAATCACTGTCATGCTGCCAGTCTTGAACACTGATTTGAGCTGATGCTTCCTTTCTATCCCAAGAAAGCTTATTTTTTATTGTTGTTACACTTTAAGCATTATTGTTACTTCCACTGAGATCTTGAGAGAAGTGTTGCTTTTCATTACCTTTTGTCTTTAGATCTTGGCATCTGACTTACCTTGAGTGAACTAGGAAATCTGAATATGAAACACGAACACGTGGTATATTCACATGTATAAAAATTGCCGTCTTTGGTCAGAAGTGCGTGTCTCAGGACTGTGATAGTACATACAACGATTAAAGGAGCTAGGATAAGCCACGGAGGGGAAGAACAGGATACCATCCAACGGGTAATCATCATCTAGGATAGTAGCTGTCTTAAGTGGTAAAAGATTACTGGCAATGCTTTCCAGAGCCATTAGGCGCTTGCTGCACCCTGGAGTGCTGTGAGCCATAAAAGCAGAGTGGGGATAAACACACCCTGGAGTGTCATACGCCGTGAGGCACAGATGTGTTCACCCATATTATGATAACCATTGCTCGGAGAAATCCTGTTTTTAGTAAAAGAAGACAAAGAAGGAAAAATGCATTTTCCTATTCAATAAAGATCTAGTAGTATAATCTCTCTGGAGAAGGAAATGGCAACCCACTCCAGTGTTCTTGCCTGGAGAATCCCAGGGACGGGGGAGCCTGGTGGGCTTCCGTCTATGGGGTCACACAGAGTCGGACACGACTGAAGTGACTTAGCAGCAGTATAATCTCTCAGTTTTAGAGTATGTGGAGCAACTGGACTGGGGAATTTTTTACATAGATCTATCATTCCCCTTAGAAGTTCCTTTTAAAATTGCAGAAGTTACTCTTAAAGTGAAGTTTTAAGACCTGACTGTATATTGGGTATGATGACTGAATAAAGAGACCCAAGCTTCAGTGTTTACGGCTTTAAATAATGATCCCAGTGATAATCCCTCGGTTATTTTCCACTATGAGGGAAGTAACAGAGTTGCAATGTATTTTTCTCCATATGGACTGGATGCAGCCTAAGATTTTAAAAACAAAACTGAAGCACAGAGATCCAGAGGGCATTAGACTTTCATTGAAGTATGTTATTCAGATCAAAAGTATTAATCTGTTTGGGTCTTATTATTTTAAATAAGAAAGCCTGCTACTATTACAAGCAAAAAATAAGGTGGGTCAAAATAAGGGAGACTCAGGTGATAGTGGAGGGACTGATGCTGAAGCTGAAACCCCAACACTTTGGCCTCCTGATGCGAAGAGCTGACTCATTTGAAGAGACCCTGATGCTGGGAAAGATCAGGAGGAGACGGGGATGACAGAGAATCAGATGGCTGGATGGCATCACCGACTCGATGGACATGGGTCTGAGTGAACTCCGTGAGTCGGTGATGGACAGGGAGGTCTGGTGTGCTGTGATTCATGGGGTCGCAGAGAGGCGGACACGACTGAGCGACTGACCTGAACTGAATGTACTTAGATAGAAGTGTGTTATCTGAGACTAATGTAGTAATGGCCGATGGTCAAAACATTCTAGAGCAGGATGTTTAAACTATGCCCCATGAATACCCCTGGAACTATGTTACGTTTTGTTGTTTTTGCTCTTGAGTTGGTGTTTCCTCATTGTTCTAGAAATAGTTCTATGGGTTTGTTATAGTCTAAGGAGTCTGTGACCAAAAGTGGTTAACAACCAGAACTCTAAGACACAAAGTTTCTGTGGTTTTCTAGGCGAGCACTGTGGAAATTGAAGGTAATTCAAGGTGGGTCGGAGAAGAGAATTTGGTCGATATTTGAATGATTCATTGCGTGGATCCAGGGTGTACTGCAGTCTCATTTGGTCAAATTCAGAGTAGCCAAAGTACCCCAGACTTGATCAAACTGAGGGTTAATACACTCAGGCTTGCTAAAGTATCAGTTTTAAAGGAAGTTTCAGCATCCGTTGGAGACAGTTTAGATCTCCAGCATGGATGTTAATCTCAAAAAGATTCTGACTGGTGGGTGTCAGGTGTGTTTCATTTCAGCAGGGTGGGATTGAATATGCGCAGACACAGAGCCTCAGATCAAAGCATGTGATTATGATGTGGAAGAGCATTTTCAGGCCTTCCGGATATCTCAAATGAAGACAAAACTGACGCTCACATGGCTCTCCCTGAAACACTGCTAAGAGTTGTTGGCCTTGTCAGTGTACTGCTGCTTTAATCAGAGACAAAGTGAGCATATTTCGTGAGGTAGTCACGGCAAAAACATCAAATTCTACGGTTTGTCACAGATTAATAAGCAAATAATATTAAGGCTGTGCAAACTCTTTTTCAATAACTTGAGCGATTATCAAAGATTACACAGGACATGTTTAGCAAAAGAACAAAACCTAATAAATATGAACATCAGTCTGTGAGCTGTGCCTCATTAATTCTTTACACACCAGAAAAATTGCAGTAAAGCAAGAAATACTCATTGTATAATAACCAGAGATGTGAGTAGAGAAGCTTTTTAAAGTAAAACTTTTCATTAATAATTTAAGAGAATAAATGAAATTGCTACCTCAGTAAAGTCCATTGTCATTGTCTGGACTTGGTACTTAAAATACTGCCGTGTTATACAGAATTCACCTTACCCGAAGAGAGTTCTGACCTTTGCCCTAGGCTGCTCAGCCCAGGTGACTTCTGGTTTCTTGGAATTGCCTGCATGGTAGGAGTATCTTTTTTGGCCTCAGGCTTTGGTCAGAGGACAGACAATGGTTCATGATGAGGGGCTTGGGCCACAACATGTCATTCTCTTTGGAAATTAGGTATTTTAGTCAGGAGACGAAGGGCTTCCTGATAGCTGAGTTGGTAAAGAATCCGCCTGCAAAGCAGGAGACCCTGGTTCCATTCCTGGGTCAGGAAGGTCCCCTGGAGAAGGGATAGGCTACCCACCTCAGCATTCTTGGGCTTCCCTTGTGGCTCAACTGGTAAAGAATCCACCTGCAATGCGGGAGACCTGGGTTTGATCCCTGGGTTGGGAAGATCCCCTGGAGAAGGGAAAGGCTACCCACTCCAGTATTCTGGCCTGGAGAATTCCATGAACTGTATAGTCCATGGGGTCGCAAAGAGTCGGACATGACTCAGCAACTTTCACTTTCACTTTCTAGGGGTTTCCCATGTAGCTCAAGGGTAAAGAATCCACCTGCCAATGCAGGAGTCATGAGTTGATCCTTGGGTCAGGAAGGTCCCCTGGAGAAGGAAATGGTCACTAACCTGTTCCAGTATTCTTGCCTGGAAAATCCCATGGACAGAGGCGCCTGGCGGGCTACAGTCCATGGCGTCGTAAAAAGTGGGACACCATTTACCTACTAAACAGCAGCAACAGGAGATGAAAGATGTTAGCCTAAACTCTGGGAAGATTGGAGGCTAACGGTCAGCCACTCAATATACGTACTCAAGTCCCTCTGTACATTGAAGACAGTCCTCGGGGTCACAAAGAGCCAGCCATGACTTGGTGACTAAGCCCAGCACCGCAGGCTTGCAGTTAGTGTCAGACTGAGAGCAGGCTTGTGGGGCTGCTTCCTTGGGACTTCTGGTCTTGTCAACTCTGGATAACCAACTCCCTAAAGCCAAATATGTAGCACTCAAGCAACTAGAAAACTAAGAAAGTTAAATACATAACACACTTTCACACGTGCATACACACATAAGATAAAAATAATAAAATGTGTGTACTAAAGCGCAGTGCACATTAACATACAGATATTTTGTACAAATGTCATCTTTTGTTTGCACAAAATCATTTCCCCGTTTTTCTGAGAACAAAATTCCTTTTTCTAATGGTTATCCATTCTGTCTCTATCTTTCGCCCATTCCCTTGACCCAATCTTGGTTAATCTAAATCTTCCTTAGGGTCCTCCCTTCCATAATAAAATTATTGTTTTGCATGAACAAGCTAGACCGATCAAATTCTTCTCTGAGACTTGTCTGCTATAGCTATTAAGGGGGGGAAATCTTTCTTTATCTAGAGGTGTGTTTTTTTTTTCCCCACTCTGTTTCTGACCCAGCCCAATTCCACAGCCCTGTGATGGGGCGCTCACTCTCTCACCCAAGCCCCTCCATTAGGGAACGTTCTCCTGTCTTGAACACACACCGTGGGGGGCGCCTGTGGTGCTGCTCCTGGTAGGTGGAGTGTGAGGTTTCCCAGGAGGGCAGTCAGGGTGCAGGTGGGGCCTGCAGAATGGGCTGGGTGTGTGTGTGGGGGGGATAAGTGTTGGTCCTGATAGAAGGCAGCCAGAGGACAGGCTGGGATTTGCTGAGCATTAGGGTTAGAGGAGCCTAGAGAATGGAAGAATCAGGCTCAAAGCTCTGTTGCTATGACCAATTTTGTGAGATCTCAGGAATTTTAGGAGGCCTAGCAGGGGAGGATTGGGATGAGAAAGACCTGCAAGCCCCAGGTGCCAGAGGCCCCTCATCCCAGACTTGTCAGCAACGAGTCTTACGCCTGCCACCTATCAAGCAAACCCCAATCTTTATGGGCACTTTGCCTCACCCCCTCAACACAGAGTCAGAATGTGGTCCCAGGGGCCTAGCCAAGTCTGTGAGTGTGGGCTCTGACCCAAAGGATATGCCAGGTTAGGACTTCCATAGAAAGTGAACTGCAAATGCAACATGTAGAGATCAGAATATTATATATGTGAAATTGCTGCTAGCCAGGTAAGCATCTCAGCTACAATGTAAAGTGGTGCTTCTTTTAAGAATGAAGTCCTCACAGAGGAAAGAAATGTCGAGAAATAAGGACAGATAGAGTAACATGATTTTATTTCTTGGGTCCTGTACTCATTTTGTTTCCTGATATGTGAGCCTATATGTTTCTGTTTTTTGCCAGAGTAGGCTGAGCTTTTCTTTTCTATCACAGACTCTTACTGGACACTTTATATATATGTACAAGCTTTACGGTAAGTCTTGAATTTGAGTAGCTTCAATCTTTTCTTTCAATATTGTGTTGGTTGCTTTGCATCTTTTGCTTCTCCATATGAAATTCAGAATTAGTTTGATGATACCCATAAAATGATTTGCTGAATTTGTATTTGGATTGCACTGAATCTGTCAGTCACGTTGGGAAGAATTAACCACTGAATAATACTGAGTGTGCGTATCCGTGAACCTGGAATGTCTCTCCATTTATTTCATTCTTTGGTTTTGCTCATCAGAGTTTTGTTGTTTTATTCATAGAGCTATTTTACCCATTTTGTAGATTTGTATCTAAGTATTTTATTCTGGGAGATTTTAACATAAATTGTATTGTGTTTTTCATTTCAAATTCTCTTGTTCATTCTTGGTATATAGGTAAGCAAATGTATCCTGACCTTGTACACTACAACCTTGCTGCCACCACCTAGCTTCAAGAGTGTTTCTGTCAATTCTTTCAGATTTTCTACTTGGATGACCACATCATCCATGGCAGGGTTGGGGGTGGGACAGTTTGTGAGTCAGTATACAGTTTTTTCTCCCCTTGCCTTATTGCATTAGCAAGTATGATGTTGAAAGGAGTGGTGACAGGGAGTTTTCTTTCCTTGTAACTGATCTTAGTGGAAAGCTTTGAGTTTTCCATTATTAAATATGATATTAGTTGTAGATTCTTTTCAAATAGGCTTTATCAAGTTCAAAGAGTTCCTATTTCTAGTTTAATGGGAGTGTTTACCATGAATGAGTTAGATTTTGTCAAGTGTTTTTTCTGCAGTTCTTGATATGATCATGTGTGTCCTCAAAGAACACTTCACTGAGGGACTGAAAAGCGAGTCAGCAAAACCTTCTTCCCTTGTTCTTGTAGAGGCAGAGGTGCCACAAGGAGGAATTCTGGGTGACGTTGGGCTTTTCCCCATTAGTTTCTTTCTACCAAGTTTTCCCCAATAAATGAAATATTTGTGCTCTTGTCCAAAATCACTGCGGATGCTGATTGCAGCCATGAAATTAAAAGACGCTTACTCCTTGGAAGGAAAGTTATGACCAACCTAGATAGCATATTAAAAAGCAGAGACATTACTTTGCCAACAAAGGTCCGTCTAGCCAAGGCTATGGTTTTTCCCGTGGTCATGTATGAATGTGAGAGTTGGACTGTGAAGAAAGCTGATCGCCGAAGAATTGATGCTTTTGAACTGTGGTGTTGGAGAAGATTCTTGAGAGTCCCTTGGACTGCAAGGAGAACCAATCAGTCCATTCTAAAGGAGATCAGTCCTGGGTGTTCATTGGAAGGACTGATGCTAAAGCTGAAACTGCAATATTTTGGCTACCTCATGCGAAGAGTTGACTCACTGGAAAAGAGTCTGATGCTGGGAAGGATTGGGGGCAGGAGGAGAAGGGGACGACAGAGAATGAGATGACTGGATGGCATCACCGACTCGATGGACATGAGTTTGAGTGTACTCCGGGAGTTGGTGATGGACAGGGAGGCCTGGCTATGATTCATGGGGTCGCGCAGAGTTGGACACGACTGAGCGACTGAACTGAACTGAACTGAACTGAAACTCAGCTTGAAGAGTATTCCGGAAACACTAATCATTATTCAGCGCTTTTCTAAAACCCCATTACCAAGAATTTCTGGAGCTAGTTGTGATTAATATGAGTGAGAAGTTTTTCACAAACATCTCTAAAATTTGGTTTTCCCCTATATTACAGTTGTAAATATAAGGGTTTGTGAAAGTTATGGGAGATGGGGATGTTTTCTTCCTAGAGATATTGGGAGATTTGATGGGATTGGCAAACCTCTAGTTGAGTCTTCAAGAATTGGTATGAGTTTGGAGACACGGGGATTTGATCAGGGAGAATTGCATAAATGAAGCAATGGAGATAGGAAAATGCCAGCCATATTTGGGGGCAGCCAGTTATTATGAACTTGGAATGTTAACAGGAAAACAGTAGAAAGATGAACTGAACAACTGAGTTATGGCCAAGTTACGGTGAACACTAAATGTCAAACCGAGAAATCAAATTTAGTCTGCAGGGGATGTGGATACGTTGAAATATTTTCAGTAGAGTGATGACATGATGAGGGCTGTGCTTTTAGAAGATTAATTTTGCAGTACTTTGTGGAATGAAAGACAGACAAAATACGGGAGGTAGAGACATCTTTGTCACATCTGCTAATATATCTTTGAAATTCCTTTTTCCTTTAAATGTCACACGGCAACTCTGAGAGCTACACTTCGAGGCTGTGATTCCGCTGTCAGCAGTGACATTCACGTCTCATTTTCTCTTCTGATGAATGACGCGAACCAGCTTTAGCCGACAATGAGAAGAATCACTAAATACAGTCAACATGGAATTCAATTAATGAAGAAGGCAACAGCTTCCGTTCTGTATGTGATCATGATATCTTCTGGCTGTAGGTTGCCTGTAACAAGAAATAGTAGAAAGAGCAGAAAGGGAAGAAGTGTGGGCGAGAAAGTGAGGAGAGACGACACGACAGGAGAAGGCAGGTTTGTGGCATGTTATGGTCTCTGAGAGTTTACTCAGATAAAAAAATCTTTATATTTTCTGTTTATCAAAGTAATAATTTGGAAGCTCTTATATATCAGTGTGAAAGATATGCGACAGTCATCCGTTCTCAGTTTGCTGAGAACGAGGTAGGATTATACTTCCTGGCCCCTTGGATTAGGTGGGGCCATGTGGCAGGTCCAGAACAATGAGTGCTGAGTGGAAGTTAGGTGGCACTTCCGGGCCGGGGCATCTGTGACTCTGGGCTAATGTGTGATCCTCTGGGTCTCTGTCTTTCTTTCTGGAACAGATGGTGGCTCTTCCCTCTGTCAGCTTCTCTGAGACAAATTGCTTTTTCCCAAGCCACATTTACATCAACAACATATGAGAACATTGGCCTAATTGCACCTTCCACAATATTGACTAATTTAATATTTCTCTGGTTTGGTAATTTCTAGTCTCTATGATGAGTAGAGTACCTCTGGTGACCTGTGATGGAAAAGTACCAGTGAGTAAGAATTAAGCTGAAATTTAACATCCTTCGGATTTAATTGTGTTTTCATTTTAATGTAATACTTCCCTTCCGATATTTTATATCAATGTATAATTTATATATAAATTTATAAGTAATTTATTAACTTGTATATATTTGATTTTTTTCTTTTTTTGTAAAGAAAAATTTTTAGAGCAGCTTTAGGTTCCTCTCTTCCACGACCACATTTCTGTGGAGCCTTCTTGGTGCACTTGGTACCAATGAAGCACTAAACTCTCCATTGAACCTAGGCCAAGTGAGGCCTGAGGAAAACATTTTACTGTGTCCTTTGGTGTATTCTTTGTTGAACTAGTTATGAAACAGTGCTATTATTGTTGACACAGTTGTTTTATGTCCATTGCCTTGAAACTGTATTTTTTTTTCTTTTTTTTATTCAGAAGGATCAGAGGTGCAATTTTGAGAAGTATTCTCTAAGAGATTTCTCATATTTAATGAATGGTTCTGGTAGCCTATGCCATCAACCAATGAACTGAAGCTTGGGTTTGCTCTCTTTTCTGTATATGTTCATTTGCTCGGTGAAACTTTTCCAGCATCATGGTTTTAAATACCATCCCTACACTAACAACTCTGAAGTTTATATCTCTAACCAACAGCCTAAGGCACACCAGCATATTCAACTGGTCTGGGGCATCCGAACATGACCCAATCATGTTTCTAAGCTTCTGCCTTTATACTGGCTCCACTCATTTCAGAAAGAATTCAAGCACTTCTCACTATCTGACAGCTACCATCTTGGTTCAGTCGCCATCATCTTTGACCTGGACCAGAGGCGTGGTCGTCTGGCTGGCTTTATTGCCTCTTCTCTTGCCTTTCTTTAAGCTTTTCTCAACAGACCAGCCAGAGGGATCCTGTTAAAATGAAACTCATATCATGTTATTTCCCTGCTTAGTTCCTTCCAAAGCTTCCTCACCTCACGCAGAGTAAGATCATGCATGAGCCATCAGTTCAGTCGCTCAGTCGTGTCTGACTCTTTGCAACCCCTTGGACTGCAGCTTGCCATAAGCCGTGATATAATATAACATGTATGAGCCACAGGGCCTCACATCATCTGGACCCAACCAGCTTCTTCTCTTCATGCTCTCCTTCACTCAAACCCATGTCCATCGAGTCGGTGATGCCATCCAGGCATCTCATCCTCTGTCGTCCTCTTCTCCCGCCCCCAATCCCTCCCAGCATTAGACTCTTTTCCAGTGAGTCAACTCTTCACATGAGGTGGCCAAGGTATTGGAGTTTCAGCCTCAGCATCAGTCCTTCCAATGAACACCCAGGACTGATCTCCTTTAGGATGGACTGGTTGGATCTCCTTGCAGTCCAAGGACTCTCAAGAGTCTTCTCCAACACCACAGTTCAAAAACATCAATTCTTCGGTGATCAGCTTTCTTCACAGTCGTGTCTAATTCATCAGTGGTCACATTTGATAAGTAAACAAGTGAATCGCCTGACTCCTATTTATTCCTGGGTCTGCCACAACTTATGTGACATTCATTAAAAATAGACTCCTTCTGTGCTTGAGCATCTTTTAAAAATTAATATAAAATATGTAGCTGAGACTATTTGTTGTTTGGCACTAAGTCATGTCCAACTCTTTGTGACCCCATGGACTACAGCACACCAGGCTTTCCTGTCCTTCACTATCTCCTGGAGTTTGCTCAAACTCATGTCCATTGAGTCAGTGATACTATTCAACCATCTCCTCCTCTGTCGTCCCCTTCAGTCTTTCCCAGCATCAGGGTCTTTTCCAGTGAGTCACCTCTTCACATCAGGTGCCGAAGTATTGAAGCTTCAGCTTCAGACTCAGTGTTTCCAATGAATACTTAGGATTGATTTTCTTTAGGATTGACTGGTTTTATCTCCTTGCTGTCCAAGGGACTCTCAAGAGTCTTTTCCAGCATCACAGTTTGAAAGCATCAGTTCTTTTTATGGTCCAACTCTTATCTCTGTACATGACTACTGGAAAAACCACAGCTTTCACTCTTCAGACCTTTGTTGGCCAATTGATGTCTCTGCTTTTTAATATGCTGTCTAGGTTTGTCATAGCTATTCTTCCAAGGAGCAAGCATCCTTTAATTTCATGGCTGCAGTCACTATCCACAGTGATTTTGGAGCCCCCCCCCAAAAAAAAATATGTTTTATCATTACTCTTTCTTAAGACCAAGCTTTGTAAAATTTTCTATTTTCTGGAATTATGAAAATTAGAGAAATAATACATTTCTGAATGTTATATTTGGCATAGACATCTATACCTTAGTGAACTAAAAAAAGTAAACTATATTATTTTTGGTATATAATGGAGAAATGAAATCTGCTTCTTTAACTCCTGAAAAATAAGCTTTGAATAAAGGTTTTGGGCTACTTTGCAGAAAAAAGCATACTTCATAAAACACAATTTTGAAATAATTTAGAATACATTTTTAAGTATTAAAGAGCAAATTTTCCACTTTCTTCTATTGAAACAATAATCAACTGAGATAAATTTATTACAAATATCAAATTTAGGTTTATAATGGTGAATTTTTCCAAACTGCCCAAGGGCGAAGAAAAATATTTTCATGAGCTTTGAGTTACCTATGTCTGTTTCTACATTCTTTCTAGAAATTTTCATCTAGTTATGAATTCTACAAAAAAGTTTCTTTTTTTAATTTCAGTTTCAATGAAAAAGCTTGAACATGGTAAACAGAGAGTCACTGCAAAATTCAGTTGACCTGTTATCCAATCTGGCAGTTAATAAGGTTAGGACTACTGAGATTACATATTCATATTAAATTATTATAGCAGACAGGCTATAATTTTGCACTGTGTTCTCTTTTGAAATATGGCTAAAGTCATGTTCAAAAATTGTTGAATTTAAGTAAAAAACAATTCTTGGTCAAATTTACCCAAATTCTTAAGGGTAAAATAAATACCACATTAATATCAAGAATAATGTTTCTAAAAATTAACTTTTATGTGTTTTAATAATTTTCATTAGTTAAATTAGTTTATGAACCTTTACTGGTTCATCTACAGTCATTTTGTGGGTTAAGCCTAGCTCTTTTTTTAGCTTTTTTAAAATGTATTTTTATTTATTAATTTTTTTACTTTATAATATTGTATTGGTTTTACCATACAGTGACATGAATCTGCCCTGGGTGTACATGTGTTCCCCATCTTGAACACCCCTCCCACCTCCCTTCCCATCCCATCCCTCAGGGTCATCCCAGTGCACCAGCCCCTAGCATCCTGTATCATGCATCGAACCTGGACTGGCGATTCGTTTCATATGTGATAATATACATGTTTCAATCCCATTCTCCCAAATCAACCCAGCCTCGCCCTCTCCCACAGAGTTCAAAAGACTGTTCTATACATCTGTGTCTCTTTTGCTGTCTCTTATACAGGTTTATCATTATCATCTTTCTAAATTTCATATATGTGCATTAGTATACTTTATTGGTGTTTTTCTTTCTGGCTTATTTCACTCTCTATAATAGGCTCCAGTTTCATCCACCTCATTAGAACTGATTCAAATGTATTGTTTTTAATGGCTGAGTAATACTCCATTGTGTATATGTACCACAGCTTTCTTATCCATTCACCTGCAGATGGACATCTAGGTTGCTTCCATGTCCTGGCTATTATAAACAGTGCTGCGATGAACATTGGGATACATGTGTCTCTTTCAATTCTGGTTTCCTCTGTGTGTATGCCCAGGAGTGGGATTGCTGGGTCATATGGCAGTTCTATTTCCAGTTTTTAAGGAATCTCCACACTCTTCTCCATAGTGGCTGTACTAGTTTGCATTCCCACCAACAGTGTAAGAGGGTTCCCTTTTCTCCACACCCTCTCCAGCATTTATTGCTTGTAGACGTTTGGATAGCAGCCATTCTGACTGGCGTGAAATGGTACCTCATTGTGGTTTTGATTTGCATTTCTCTGATTATGAGTGATGTTGAGCATCTTTTCATGTGTTTGTTAGCCATCTGTATGTCTTCTTTGGAGAAATGTCTGTTTAGTTCCATGGCCCATTTTTTGATTGGGTCATTTATTTTTCTGGAATTGAGCTGCAGGAGTTGCTTGTATATTTTTGAGATCAATTCTTTGTCTATTGCTTTTTTAGTTTTCCTTTAGCGTGTATCATTGGGTGGTACTAGTGGTAAAGAACCCACCTGCCAGTGCAGGAGATGTAAAAGACTTGGGTTCAGTCCCTGGGTTGGGAAGATCCCCTGAAGGAGGAAATGGCAACCCACCCTAGTATCCTTGCCTGGAGGGTCCCATAGACAGAGGAGCCTGGTGGGCTACCGTCCATAGAGCTGCACAGAGTCGGACACAACTCAAGTGACTAAGCACACACACATATCACTGTAGACAAATTAGCTACACATATGTTAAAGAAAACGCTGATTCTACAGAACTGACTCTGTTAAGTATGATTTTGCAATAAGAAATGTATACATTCATGTACTAGGAACATAATATTTAATGATACAGCTTTAAAAAATGCGTTGTCGGTCTTAGTATCAACTTTAAAGACAAAGACAAATAGAGATTACCTATTTAAATAGCTGAAAATCCACCATGATAAGCTGAAAATGATTATAAAATTAAAGTAAAATTTTTAAAAAAACTAATGAATTTAAATTAAATTGCATGGAGAATATGAGACAAGAAAATTAATATTTTAGTTATTATTGCCACTCTAGAAAAGGCTTTGGACAATATAAAATTTATTTAAAGATATTGATCAGATTCTCCTGGTTTATAAAGTATCTTTTTATTTAAAAAAACCAAACTGAAAAAAACAAAAATACACTTGAAAGGTACGTTAACTGTTTCAGTACATTACAGCGTTAGTCACTCAGTCGTGGCCGACTCTTTGTGACCCCATAGACTGCAGCCCACCAGGCTCCTCTGTCCATGGGAGTCTCCAGGAAAGGATACTGGAGTGGGTAGCCATGCCCTCCTCCAGGGGATCTTCCTGACCCAGGGATAGAACCCGGGTCTCCTGTGTCTCCTACATTGCAGGCGGGCTCTTTACCCACTGAGCTCCCTGAGAAACCCACAGTAGAGAACCCCCTTGCAATACTAAGGCTGTAGTGTACTATACGCCTTAATCCTAATGATCTTTAGTGAGTATCTCGCATACTGGGACAATATGGCTCCAAATGCGTTTGCTGTCTGCTGAGCCTCTTTTAAGGATGGACCTAGATAAGCTTGGTACATTTCTCATTTGAATATTTCACGTATCATGCATTTATAGTTCCCTCATGTACCACCTTACTGTTAGAGCAGGATTTATGAATTTCCCAGAACATGTTAGACCTCAGATCTTTCACTGTAATACTTAAACCTAATCTACTGTGGCGGTGGAGTAACAATTCTAATAGCTCTTCATCTTAACTGTGCATAGGATAATGCTAAAGAAAAGAAATAACCGAATGCCTCTAGGGTCTATGAATACTTTCCTAATAGCTTTTGAAACTCAATATACTATGTTTTATTGGTAACTAATTTTAATGGAACTATGTGAGGTGCTGAACTAAATAATCTACAATGTATATATGCTTGTTGTAAATTAAATTTGAAAATAGTTAATAACGGGCTTCATGCATTTAGTATTGCATTAGGACACTTCTAAAATGGGCTTTTAAGATGCTTAGGTATTTAAGAGAACATAATGCAGGCTAATAGGGCACAAAAACATGCATAATTGATACATTTGTGTAGCATACTCAGCATCATTCTCTGAAAAAATATAGTTCATTTTTGAAAATATTGTTATCCTTGCTTAAATGTGAGAGTAGATATTCTTTGAATAGGCTTTTTATTATTTTCTCTAGATAGCTCTAAGAATGAATTAATTTATTGCTTAAAAAAGGATATACATATGTTAACAGAAAATATACTTGCCATTCTTTGAAAGTAAAAAAAAAAAATCCTACTAATTAAAATTACTTGCAGAATTGAACTAAAGCTGATTTTCTCAATGGGATACTGATTTTTCTTAGGTTCTGTTGAATCTAAGTAGTGTTAGGGAATTTTAAATTCACCTCCAGGAAGCTGTATTGCCAGATATTTCCACTTTTATTACATCACAGGTTAGAGGTCTATATGTAGAAGCAGAGTACAGAAGTGTTTTTTCCTTGCTGCCTCTTCCCATTGTTCTGATGCTGACCCCATTTTCTTACATTTGTGAAGATCTGCAGTTGTCCCTATCCCATGCCAGTGTGCCTTCTTTCATGTTTGTGAACTCTGACTCCACACGCATGTACTACACAGTAAAAGAAGGAAAGTTTACCTGTACGTGTTGGTGTTAGTTGCTTGGTCGTGTACCCTTCGCGACGCTAGACTGTGGCCCGCCAGCCTTCTCTGTCTGTGGAATTCTCCAGGCAAGAACACGGGAGTGGGTAGCCATTCCCTTCTCCAGGGGATCTTCCTGACCTTGAGCCATTAGGGAAGCCCCTGCTTACCTGTGTAAATGACCACTTTTGGTACATCTACATCTATAAAGAATATTTCTAGCATAAACTTTTCTTAAATCACTCTTTGCTGTGTCTTGATTCTTGTGACTTCTCATGGAGAAAGACTTTCATGGCCGCAACCATGTAACTCGAAGACAGTGAGTGTTCGGAGGTTCATTTCTGTTTTGTTTATTTGCATAAAATGTACTATCCAAATAGTATTCTGCTTTGAGAGTGAAAAAAAAATCAATTATCTTTAGCACATGGCAGATTATCCTAAAAGAAAGGCTGAATTTTGGTCCTTTCCAACTGCTTATTTTTTCTTGTAGGGGAAAAAGAGGATTCTGTAATAATTGGCCATTCTGCCTCCTGATACCTTTCCATCTTGGCCATGGAGTATTGGTTTAAGGCATAGACCCAAACCCAAACTGTGGACAAATCTTATTTTTAATTTAGTGACTGTAGAAAGTGAAAGTGTTAGTTGCTCAGTTGTGTCTGACTCTTAGCCTGCCAGGCTCCTCTGTCCACAGGATTTCCCAGCAAGAATACTGGAGTAGGTAGCCATCCCCTCCTCCATGAGATTGTCCCGACTCAGGGATCAAACCTGGGTCTCCTGCACTGCAGGTAGATTCTTTACCATCTGAGCCACCAGGGAAGCCCTATGTGACTATAGAACAACATGTCAATCAGATGAAATGCACCAGGCTCATTAGAAACTGATGCCCAGGAAACCAGTAAGCTCAAGGATAAATTAAAGGTCAGTGCTTATGGGTTCACATTATATCTTGTTTCTGATTTTTTTTTATGCCTATCAATCAGCCTATTATTTGTTATTTATTCACTCACTCATCCATTTATCTCATATTTGTATGCCATTACTATTGCTTTCAGTTTAGTGCTAGATGGAGATTGTCATAAACAAGAAAAAATAAGAACATTAAATAATTCACTAAAGAGGTTACACATGTTTATAGGGGACATATGCTACATAAGCACACAGCAAGGTCCTAGTACTAGTCTGGAATTACCAGGAATAATCCAGGAGACAAGACTTAGACGGCCCTGCAAGAAAATGGCCATTTCTTTGCTATTGATTATGAAAAACCACTTAGTTCCTAGTCTTCAAGATCTTTCAAGACCCATAGCTTTCTACTCTTGAAAAAGTGAAAGTTGCTCAGTCGTGTCTCTTTGCAACCCCATGGACTATACAGTCCATGGAATTCTCCAGGCCAGAATACTGAAGTGGGAAGCCTTTTCCTTCTCCAGTGGATCTTCCCAACCCAGGGATTGAACCCAGGTCTCCTGCACTGCAGGTAGATTCTTTACCAGCTGAGCCACAAGGGAAGCCCTCTTAGTTAAAATTCTCAAGAAAGAATATGATTGGCTACTGACAAGTGAGTAGATTAAATTTCATTGATTCAATGTGATATAATTGTAGAAGTACAAAGGATTCATGTGAAATATAAACAGCTATGAAGTTTACCTCTTCAACATTGATGTGTATGTAGGCCAGGTCCTCCGTTCCGTTCTGTTCGGTCGCTCAGTCGTGTCCGACTCTTTGCGACCCCATGGACTGTAGCCTACTAGGCTTCTCGGTCCATGGGATTCTCCAGGCAAGAATACTGGAGTGGGTTACCGTTTCCTTCTCCAGGGGATCTTCCCGACCCAGGGATCTAGAGAACTTAATTAGAGCTGGGAGGGCCCCATTATGTTCAACTCCCAGAATGTCTTCGAGAACTTGTCTGACCTTTTTCTCACCCATTGATGAAACTGTTGTATTGAAACTTGGAAGCCTTCATGAAGAGGTTATCAACATATTTTAGTTCGGTATTTGGTATTTAATGACAATTATTTTAATACATTTCATATGAAATTATTTCAAAGACTAGAAATGACATAAAAGTCCATCCCAAATATGTCCCAGGCATTCAACTAGACACATTGAAATCTTTGCTAGCTTCAGACCCCAGATAGAGACAAATAGAAATTATGGAGCCTCCATCCTCAAAAATTCAAAAGGCTGATTTCTTCTTAGGAGTGAGAGAGTAAGGGAAAAACTGAAGAATGGCAATTGATAAATAGAAAAAGATTGCTTGCAATGACTAATGTTATGTACCAATTTGACTAGGCCAAGAAACATCAGATGTTTGGTTACAGATTATTCTGAGTGTGTCTGGTGGGTGTTCTTGGATGAGATAAATCTGTTTAATAAGCTGAGTAAAGCAAATTATCCTCCTTAACATGGGTGGCCTCATCCACTCAACTGAAGGCCTAAATAGAACAAAAAGTTGACCCTTCCATGAGTACCTCCTGCCACATTGCCATCAAGTTGGGACAGTGTTTTTTCCTTGTCATTAAACTTGAAATTGAAATATCACCTCTTCTTGATTCTTGATCTGATTCTTGATCTTGCCAGTGTTTGTACTGAAACTACACTTTCGACCCTACTGGGTATCCGACTTGCGGACTACAGATATTATCTTAACTTCTATAATCATATGAGCCAATTCCTTACAGTAAATCCCTCCCTCTTTCTGTCTCTTTCTGCACACACACACACTCACATTCTTTTCTTCCATGGAAACCTAAAACACTGCCTTTTGAACTTCAAGATTTTGAATTCAAGTACTGAACACCTTAAAGATGCATTTCTGACTTGAATAAAGTCTTTTGAGAGTGGTATGAAAAATTCCAAAGATATTTCAATGCAATATTGACCAATAATTCTCAGTGCAATATTGACCAATAACTTTAATTGTAATAAGGTTACAAGCATTTTGTCAAGGCCACCTACAGTTGTACTATTTCCTTAGGTAGCTGTATTTTCCCATTTCCTCATAATCAGTCTTATTGATTAATCAGACTGAAATTAACTTATGTATGTATTATTCTAGTTCATCAAGAAAAAAACCAAAAAACCCTGAATACTGATGGAAGTTGCATTCTAACTCTGATGTGATCCAATAGTACTTTGCCTCTTAGATTTGTGGCATCACTGAATGGTGTCCACACCCAAATTAAGGCAAGAAGCAAGGCTTACTAAAACCAGACATGGTTTTTGTCTCCTGTATCCATCCCTGGAATCTTGGATAGTTGTTGGAGTTTGGTAATGACAGATATTTGTTCAGGACATTTTGTTCATTATGCTCTGTATGAAGTGTGAATGTAGGGTCATAAAAAGGGACTTGATTCTGCCTATAAAAAGAAGAAGAATGAGAGAAACTATGGCATCTGAACTATTTACTGTTTTTCTAGGGCTTTACTAAGTGCTTGAAAACATTTCATTTAATTCAGACAACAGTTTTGTGAACTTTGACACTGAAAAAGAGTAATTGTTTTCTATTTCTCTCATTTGTGATTTCAAGAGGGAAGGTGATAAAATCTATATTAGTTTATACCAAACTACATTTTACTGTTATAGTTTCAATAAGATATAGTTGCTGTATTTGAAAATCTTTCAGAGTTTTACAAAGATAAGAGAATATTAGAAAAGACCACTAGAATCATTCAGTGATACTATGTAATTATAAAGATAAGGGCACCGAAATAAAAACCAGCTGAACAGGGTGTTACATACATAATATATTACAAAGAGAATATGTCAACTTAATGGTTATCTGTTCTTGGAAAAAAGATATTTTTGATAAGCTTAAACTTTCTCTTTTTTTCCCCAACAATTTCCAGGCTTACTTGTTTACTTTGTAAAATTAATGAGATATGTAGATGGCACAGAACTGCTTTTTTTAAAGGAGGAGAATAATTTATTTCAGTAAATTATATTACTGTAAAATATTTTTCTTTTATTGCAAAACACCTTTTGGTAAAGAGAATCTAAGCATTGATAACATGTTAGTTTTGTTTTCTTAATGTACAATGACAATGAGGTTGAAATTCAAGTAATTTCACTGAGAAAATTTATTTAAAGTTTTTCTCTTTGATATGCATATAACAATAATTTTCCTTTTAGAGAGCAGTTAATCTCCATAGTGGCATCTGATGTTTATAAATGCAAGAGATTTTGGTTAATCACATTTAAAGTTATTAATTACATCCTCTCAGGTATTTAAAATGTTGCTTTATTCTAGCGAATCCTGCTGATGTTTGTTTAAAAAATGGAGACGCTCTCAGTTTTGTGAATATACAGTGGTTTTTTTTTTTTTTCATTTTAAATTTATCCTACACCTTTGGGGCTTTACTGATAAAATATAAAACCATCGTTTTAAATGAAGACTTTGTAGATCACATAATTGCAGCAGCAGAGGAGGGATCCACAGTTCTGTTGACACAATGAATAGGTCCATCAAATTTCTTAGAATATGTCATGAAGCTTGTGAATATCTTAAAACATTCCTTTGAAACTATCAGACATCTGATAGGGTTTTCTTATGTGTTAAGACTCACGCGTTCTATTTTCCTCCGCACGCAGCGTTGAGCACAATGTACAGTGTTGACTGGTCTTTATTTAGATAAGCTGGGAGACCTTAGTTTTCCTTAAGAAGCCATGCACATGTAAAATAATTGAGGAAACCAACTGATTTCTTTTGTCCCAGCCACAATTCAGTTGATTCAGGTGTAATGCAATGCAGTTGAGAAAAGTCAAGCCACACAAAGCCCTACATTAAAAAGTTGCTATGCGCAGAATAAAGTGTTGATCATTACAGCACTGTCAAGAAAATTAACAATTTTCAAATGGGGAAAAAAAAATCCTGTTACTGTAGACAGTTGCCCAGCTAACATATCCAGAGTGGAAGCAACCCATTTCAAAATTCTGCATCATTTTGTTCTCAGTGTGAATCTATTTTCAGGAAAGTTGTTTTCTCAATAATACGAATGGTCATTCTAACAAGCTGAATGGCCATTTTAACCACAAGGATTTGCCAAATAATACTTTCTTTGCTTTAAATTGACAGAAAGCAATAAGTGTCTAAGAAACATGATATTTTGGGTGAATTAGGTAAATTTTTTTTCTTTCATGCATAGTTCATGCTCCACTAATCATCAAAAATAATGTTTTGTCCAAAATCATTGAATTCATTGAATCCTTTATTATATTCAAAATGATATTCTCTTTGTAAAGTTATTCACATTGTTCATTGAGCCTCAAAATTATTTCTCATCGTCTGAAACGTGGAAGGTCTGTCTGTAATAATTGAATCTCTGCACTTAACTAAGTTCCAGATGATAAGATCTACGCTTATTTCCTTTAACCTTGTGTGTGGTTTATTCTAACAGCACCTACTTGAGTAATCTACCGCCAGAATTAGAAGTCAAACTTGTTCTTTGCTCTCATTGAGTTCGCTCTTTAATTCTGTTTATTACCACATCACAATTTTATTTTCCAAGTTCCTGAAGATACAAGGCAATTTTTCATTCAGAATACTATTTATATCATACTGAGTTAGGTTATGCTTCTTGATGGCTAATGGTTCATGCATTTAAAATGGGCATATTCAGTCCATTGTTATTTAGATCAGCATCTTTGTAATGTCCTAATAATTCAGACATAGGAATACCAGACCACCTGGCCTGCCTCTTGAGAAACCTGTATGCAGGTCAGGAAGCAATAGTTAGAACTGGTCATGGAACAACAGACTGGTTCCAAATAGGAAAAGGAGTACGTCAAGGTTGTATATTGTCACCCTGCTTATTTAACTTATATGCAGAGTACATCATGAGGAACGCTGGGCTGGAAGAAGCACCAGTTGGAATCAAGATTGCTGGGAGAAATATCAATAACCTCACATATGCAGATGACACCACCCTTATGGCAGAAAGTGAAGAGGAACTCAAAAGCCTCTTGATGAAAGTGAAAGAGGAGAGTGAAAAGTTTGGCTTGAAGCTCAACATTCAGAAAACGAAGATCATGGCATCTGGTCCCATCACTTCATGGGAAATAGATGGGGAAACAGTGGAAACAGTGTCAGACTTTATTTTTTGGGGCTCCAAAATCACTGCGGATGCTGATTGCAGCCATGAAATTAAAAGACGCTTACTCCTTGGAAGGAAAGTTATGACCAACCTAGATAGTATATTAAAAAGCAGAGACATTACTTTGCCAACCAAGGTCCATCTAGTCAAGGCTATGGTTTTTCCCGTGGTCATGTATGGATGTGAGAGTTGGACTGTGAAGAAAGCTGATCGCCGAAGAATTGATGCTTTTGAACTGTGGTGCTGGAGAAGATTCTTGAGAGTCCCTTGGACTGCTAGGAGATCTAACCAGTCCATTCTAAAGGAGATCAATCCTGGGTGTTCATTGGAAGGACTTATGCTAAAGCTGAAACTGCAATACTTTGGCCACCTCATGCGACAAGTTGACTCACTGGAAAAGAGTCTGATGCTGGGAGGGATTAGGGGTGGGAGGAGACGGGGACGACAGAGAATGAGATGGCTGGATGGCATCACCGACTCTGTGGACATGAGTTTGAGTGAACTCCGGGAGTTGGTGATGGAGAGGGAGACCTGGCGTGCTGTGATTCATGGGGTCGCAAAGAGTCGGACACAACTGAACTGAACTGAACTGAACTGAACTGAACAATTCAGAAAAAGAAAAAAACAACAACAAAAGAAAACCGTTGTCTGACCTTAAGTTTGGCTAACTTGACCAATTCAGTCTTTTTTATGATGTTCCATAATACATGATTCTATAGCAAAGAGTTAAAGACCAATTGCTACATCCTCAGAAAAGACTGCTGCTGCTGCTGCTGCAAAGTCTCTTCAGTCATGTCCAACTCTGTGCGACCCCATAGACGGCAGCCCACCAGGCTCCCCCATCCCTGGGATTCTCCAGGCAAGAACACTGGAGTGGGTTGCCATTTCCTTCTCAAATGCATGAAAGTGAAAAGTGAAAGTGAAGTCACTCAGTCGTGTCCGACTCTTAGCAACCCCATGGACTGCAGCCTACCAGGCTCCTCCGTCCATGGGAGTTTCCAGGCCAGAGTACTGGAGTAAGTCGCCAGTGCCGTCTCCATCAGAAATGACTAGCCAACACATTTCAAGGACAGTGTGGGGACCACTGGGGGCCTGATAATCCTGAGGGTAGGGAGATTAGGACATAAATTGGAATCTGGGTTTGTTTAATTTTTCGAAAGAATACTCAAAGGAGTCCTTTGCCAGAAAACCTGTTGTTTCTCTCTAAAATAAGTTGATTTCTGGTCAGAAAATGAATAGAAAAATTGTATTGCTTTGAGAGTTGGTTAAAAGGTGAACTCAGAACCACTGCATACTCCAAGGGAGTGCTTTTAGTGTGGCTCCTTCCAGTCAACTAATGGATTGAGAAAGAGCTGGGAAAGGAGGGCACCAGAGGAAACCTGGTGATGAACAGCTGCTGCTGAACCAGTGCCAAGTTCGAATAATTAACGATACAGAGGAATACGTGAAGCCACATTGGAGGCATCAAGAGCAAGGAAAGCAGCAGCTGAAGGGCCTCTTTCTTCCTCCTAGAGAAAGAAAAAGAAAAAAAAAGGATAGGAAAATGTACACGAGAATAGAGGAAAATACGTAGGAGAAAAAAATTAAAACACAGTAAAGAGAGGTTGATAGCAGGAATAACAGAACCCTGTAAGAAATGGCACAGTGCAAATCAAAGCTCATACGAATTAAAGTTACTGGCTGTGAGGCCACTGAAGAAAAGAATCACACACATACATCCACACACGAGCGTGTGACACAAAGGGGCAGGAGGGCAGCCGAAGGAGACCACAGATACAGAAGTACTGGGACGCCGAGCAGACGGTGTCCTGCAAGATTAGGACTGCTGGACGACATGAGACATCCACTGGCATGACATTCTTTCTGTTAAACTATTTGTTACAGTAACAGTGTGCGCAGTTTGCAAAGTTTCCTTTGAAAAAGAATGCACAGCTTTAATGAGGTTAAAGGGAGCAAGTCTACTCAATGTTTCCAACTTAAGAAGGGCCTCACCCAGGAACAGCTTGGGACTTTACATCTTTATTCAGAAATTAGCTATGTATAGTCATGGACTGTAGCCCACCAGGCTCCACTCTCCATGGGCTTCTCCAGGTAAGAATACTGGAACAGGAAGCCTTTCCCCTCTGTAGGAGATCTTCCTGAAGCAGGAATCGAACCCAGGACTCCCACATTGCAGGCAGATTCTTTCCTGTTTAAGCCACCAGGGAAGCCCAGGGGTGTGAGTACTGCTGTACACAACACGTGAAATTCTGAGACATACAAGAAGCTCAAAAAAAATGGAGACGTCTCTTGTGAGTGCTGTTCTTTTAGTTATTGCCTTACTCTGGGTTGCTATAACAAAATTCTAGTCGCTTATAAGTAACAGAGATCTATTTCCAGTTCTACGGTCTGGCGGTCTGAGATCAGGATGCCAGCATGGTCAAGGGAGGACTCCCCTCTGAGTTTCAGACTACTTGTCTCCTCACCTGGCAGTAGGTTCTAGGGTGCTCTGTGAGGTCTTTTTAATAAGAGCACCGATTCCGTTCATGACCTAAGCTGTTCCCAGAGGCCCTCGCCTCCTAATACCATCACACCGGGCATTAGGAGCCCAACCTATTACTGTTGTTGTCATTCAATCACTAAGTCATGTCCATGTCTTTGCAGCCCTGTGGACTGTAGCATGTCGGACTGCCCCGTCCCTCACTGTTTCCTCGAGTTTGCTCAAATTCATGTCCACTGAGTTGGTGATGCTATCTAACCATCTCATCCTCTCCCTCCTGCTTCTCCTTTGGCCTTTAATCTTTCCCAGGTCAGAGTCTTTTCCAATGAGTAGGTTCATCACATCAGGTCACCAAAGTATCAGAGCTTTACCTGCAGCATCAGTCCTTCCAATAACTATTCAGGGTTGATTTCCTTTAGGATTGACTGATTTGATCTCCTTGCTGCCTGAGGGACTCTTGATTTTATGGGATCAAAAACATTCAGACCATAGCAGTTATTGTTGTAATTGTTGAAAGATTATTAAATAATGTGATCGTTTAGTAAGACTCACTGTGGAATATGAGGTCATTCTTAGATTATAGTAGGATATGACTCCTACGGAAGGGAAATCTACCTAGAGAAAGAAACTTTGGAAAAGATGTCAAAGTGGAATTTGTATGGAAAAATATCAAGCAGTTTGGTTCCTTTGGCTGTTTGGAAGCATGACCAAAGATCTTTCACTGAAATGCATTATGCATATTTTACTTCTGTATGGATTGCTGAACAGTCAGTTTGATTGCAGTGCTTATGAGAAGTCTATGGCCTGCATGTTTTATATTCCTGTGGTGATTTTTCATTCTCAAGAATTTGCTGGAAGCAGTATGTAAATGCAACCTCTTTTGTATTGCCAAGGTCTGTCTGTTTCTCACAAATCAGAGTGAAAATCTACATCAAAATATCACTTGACTTCAAAGCATAACCATTTTTTCACTTGTTTGTATCAAGGGACAGTGAACATTTGTGAAGGCTGCTATATTTATTTCCAAAACACAGCTTATACCTAGTTGAAAGAGCTGCCCAAATCCTCTGCATATATTTGCAAAGCTGCAGATAAGCTTAGTATGTTCTAAAATGAGGGTCTTTAGATGAGCATGGCTTCTGAATTTCAGGTGGAACAGATCCCCCAAAAGGGGACATGGTTTTTCACTAAGTGGGGCAAATTGGCTAAAAGCAAATCTTGGAATTGTGGTGCTCTTGTAAATAGGCAGAACTGAAGCAGGGATTTTGAGATTAGATTAACGCCAGCCTTAGCTGGAATAATTTGTGCTCTTGAGCATCTGCAGCTGTGAAATCACCACAGTGTGCGCTAGTTGAGTGTGTTTCTCTTGCCCTGATCCCTGGTTCATTTCAGTTCAGAGATCCATGTATAGAAATGGGTCACTGAGGGGCAGAGTGTGCATTTCTGATATCCTCAAAGGACTCTAGATTTATGCATTAGCAAATGACTTAGGAAGAAAAATATGATATTTCAGTAATATTAAGATTATTGAAATTTGAGGGAAAATTGCACACATTTTTATTTTTAGCAATCCTTGAAAATAGAGAGGCATAAGTGACATCCCTAGTAAATGCCAACATTGGGGATATTTTTTTAAACTTTTAACTCTTAATTATTATGATTATTTTCTCTTTTGGCCATGCCATGAGGCAGGTGGGCTCTTAGTTTCCTGATGAGGGATCAAACTCTTTTCCTCTGCATTGGAAGTCTTAACCACTGGACACCAAGGAATTCCCTGGTCTACATTCTTGTCACTTGTCTGCTAGGAAAGCAAAAGATAAGAATATAGATCTCAATACATTTTATACCGTTGCGTTCATCCGTTTGGGCTGCTCAAACAATACTGGAGACTGGCGGGCTTATAAACAATAGAAATTTACTTCTCACTGTTTTGGAGGCTGGAAATTTGAGATCAGGGTGCCACCATGGTCAGCTTCTGATGAGAGCGGGCTCTCTGGTTTGCAGAGGGCCACTTTCATGATGCATCCCAGCATGGTAGAAGGGGCAAGGGGATCTAGAGTTTCTTTTGTTGTTGCTGTAGTTTGGTCGCCCAGTCGTGTCTGATTTTTTGCAACCCCATGGACTGTAGCCTTCCAGGCTCCTCCATCTGTGGGATTTCCCAGGCAAGTATACTGGCATGGATTGCCATTTCCTTTTCCAGGGTATCTTCTCAATCCAGGGATAAAAGAATCCATGTCTCCTCCTGCATTGCAGGTGGATTCTTTACCACTAAGCCACCTGGGAAGCTGAGAGGGTTTTTTTTTTTTATAAAATCACTAATCTCATTCACAAGGGCTCCACCCTCATGATCTAATCACTCCCAAAGGCCACCTCCTAATTCCAACACATTGGGGGTTAGGATTTCAAAACATGAATTTGAAGGGACACAATGTCAAAAATGTTAGCATACATTGAAAAAAATACACATGTTTAGGTTAGCAAGGGCAGGAGAAGTCATTAATCTATAATGGACAGGCAAAGTGGTATACATTTTTCTTGACTAAAGATAATCAGCTGAGTTTATGACAATGAAATGAGTCATCTGTGGAATCCTCATTTTTCATTGTCCAATATAAAGCACTTACAAATCTCTGATTTTGAATGGCAACTCTATGCAACAATGTGTGGTTGTCACACCCAGAAACAATTCTGAGGTCTCAATACAAAGGAATTTGTATTCCACATGAAGTTCAAAAGCAGCGGAAAACTAAGCCAAGACGTTAGAAGTTAGAAAACGTGGTTACTCTTAAAAGTCAGAGAAGACTAAAAGTGAAAGTGCAAGTTGCTTAGTCGTGCCCAATCCTTTGCGACCCCCAATGAACTATTCCAGTCCATGGAATTCTCCAGGCCAGAATACTGGAGTGGGTAACCTTTCCCTTCTCCAGGGGATCTTCCCAACCTAGGGATCGGACCCAGGTCTCCTGCATTGCAGGCGGATTCTTTACCAACTGAGCAACCAGGGAGCCCTGGAAGGGTACAAAAGAGTGGCATCTGGGGGTACAGATAAAGTTCTGCATCTTGATCTGAATGCTAATTTTAACTAGGTATGTTCACCTCGTGAAATATCCATCAAGCCGTGCATTTATGATGCATGCCTCTTCTTTGTGTTTGTTATACTTCTATGAAGCTGTTTTGAAAAATCTAGGTTCTGTAAATCACTTAATAACTCCATCAAGATCTGCTTCAATGGTGAATCCAGTGACTGTGAGAATATCTCAGTGATGATGTGGTTCTAACTGAAAATGTACCACGAGTCCTCATTATGCTGAAGATGCTCGCCTTTCACAGGCCTAGGGTCTTCTTGCCAGGAGGGAGCCAATGTACATGTTAATGAAGACAAAGCAGAAGATCTGAAAGTATCCAGGACCAAATAAAACAGCCACAAGGCAAGTTTAGGGGCCATTTGGGAAATCTTACCACCTTTGTTTGAAGCCAGAATTTTATGTTTTGTTAAGATTTTAAACTACAAAGTAAGTAAATACCCATCTGTATCAGGGGAAACATACAATTCCATCCTAAAATAAAATAATTACAGTAATAGCATTATTAGGAGGCATTTTTTCATTCAATACTGTTTTTGTTGTCAAAATGAGATGGAAACTTATTTTTAACCTAGAAGCATTATATTTGGGGAAATGAAATTGTCCTTGGGAGGCATGGGACATGATTTTGTCTGTGGCCTATCCATTTCTTTACCTAAAGGGACCACTTTGCAGACATCATTGTTCACACATACTGAGAGGACTTATATCTATAATTCACTAACCCTGTATCCATGTGCAGCGAGTTAAACCAGGTCTCCATTTCACACTGTGAGAGGGTCAAGGACAGCTCCACAGCAGAGTACTGGCACTTTTTCACACTCAGGGATTCTCTCAGCTTGGTTAAGAGGGCTTTCTTTAATACCAGCCAGGCCTGAGTCTAGGCACTGTCATTTAACTGACCAAAGGAAGTCGGTGGCATTCTTTTCATAAAACGCCATTTTCCTAGGGTTTTTCTGTAAAACTTGAAATGAATGGCTTCAACAGAACAGCAAGTACTTGCAGGAGCAGAGGACCTACTCTGGCGATGGTGATGGCTTCGCACCTGCAGGACTGCTGTCAGCTCTCCTACACACTGGGAGCGCTGCTGGCGGATGAGCCTGTGTGAGTGAGACTCCTCTCCCAACCTCAGAATAAGATCACCTACCTTCACGTTTATTCCAGTCAGTTATACAGTTTCTTTTATACAGACATCTATAAGCCTGGCATGCTGCAGTTCATGGGGTCACAGAGAGTCAGACACGACTTAACAACTGAACTACAACAGCTATATATAAAACACAGAAATACATCAATGACTTCGGAATACTTAGCTCTCTTAATCTTTCCTCAGACAGCCCTTGTATAGGGGAGTATTTATTTTCTCATTGACAGTGATATAGATGTTAAAATGTTAAGCAAATTTTCTTACTTCTTACGTTAGAACTCTTTGGACAAATAGTCACGGCGCTCCTCTTACACGCTGATCATCTTCGAGGCCATAGTGAATAATGTGGGCAAGATGCCTGCCCTTGTGAGACTTACTTTCCAGAGTACGAGAAAGGAAACGCATAAATGTGTACAGCACTGGCTGATTTGATGGCTTCTGGGAAGGGAAGACACAGGGAATTGGTAGGGAGCAGTAGATGAAAAGCATTCCTTTAGGCACAGTGATGCAATGCTGGCCATCGTTTTGAGGAGCTGGCTCTTGCCTTGAGATCAGAAAAGAGGGTTTCGGGAAGAAGGCATAGTAAGTGCAAAGGCCCTTATGTCGACACTGGCTGAGCATCAAAGGAAAAGCAAGGCCGTTGGGCATGAAGCCAAGTGAAAGAGGGGGCTCACTGCAGGAGGTGAGGGAGACACGGGACGGTGAGCTGGGCATTCCTGGAGGGTTGGGAGTGGGAGACGCAGGGATGAAGGCTTGGAAACAGCCCTCTGGATGCTGAGCGGGAATGCCGTGTCGAACTCAAGGATGAAACTTAGTCCAGCTGAGAAACTGTCGGAAGAGAATGGACTCAGTTCAGAGAAGACCATTCTGACTGCCAAATAGACAAAAGCTATACACCGATTCATTAATTTCAGTGACGTGGTTATAGCAATGCGCCTTTTCTGTTTTTGTGGCTAGTACTAACTGTACGAATAACTCAGTATTCGAAACTAGATACTAGTAACTCTGTTCAGTCATTTTTCATTCATTACAAGAGGGGCATGGATGAATCAGCCTAAGTCCTCTTCTCCACCAAAGAACAAATGTCAAATATATCCCCTACTGTAGGATAGAAATCTTTTTATGAGAAAGAAAATGAAAGTTTGAAAAGGGTTAAATAATAACATGTTATCCTTTAGTGCGTGCCTAACTCTTTAAACCGCTTCAACGTGGGTTAATTCATACGACCGTCATAGTAACCCTAGGAGATAAGCCCTGTGGCAAAGATGACTGGACATTATTTCCCCACTTTGTAGAGGAGAAAACCAGTGTTCCCCGATCATGCGTGTGTGTGCAGGCTCAGTCACGGCAGACTCTTCTGGGATCTCCATGGACCAGAGCCCACCAGGCTCCGCCATCCTTGGGGTTTCCCAGGCAGTAACACTGGAATGGGTTGCTATTTCCTTCTCCAGCGGATCTTCCCGACCCAGGGATCGAACTATGTCTCCTGCATCTCCGACATGGGCAGACAGATTCTTTACCACTGAGCCACCAGGACAATAAGTCCCCTGTGAAGTTTCCAAGCTAGAAACACATCAAGGGAGATATAAGCACTATTTCCTGATATTAAGAGCATTTTGTCTAAATGATGTATAAATTGCCTCTTGTAGGGCTCTAAAGGGATTTTCAAAAAGTAGGCGGCACTGAACGGCCCGCACTGGGGCTTTACTTTCTTTCTGTCCTGGGCTAGTTCTGTACTGGTGGTGGTGGTTTAGCTGGCAAGTTGTCTGATTCTTGCAACCTCAAGGACTGTAACCTGCCCAGCTCCTCTGTCATGGGACTTTTCCAGGCAAGAATGCTGGAGTGGGTTGCCATTTCCTTCTCCAAGTTCTGTATTCCCCATGGACAAACCCAATTTTTTTCAGCCTATTGTCACTACCTTTGTTATAAAGGAAAAAAAAAAAAGGAAATATAAATACGCTGTCATTATAAAATGAGCTCTGATGACCTTTTAGTGTTTGTTGTGTATGAACCACAGCGGCAGTTAAAGATGAAAAGGAATCGGCATTGAGCCTTCTTAATTATTGTTCCTGCTCAGACCTTTAATACGTCGCTGACTCTCGCTGACACATCTAAATGAGGTTTACAGAACCTGGAGCTGTGAATCCAGTGCTCATTAATAGAAGAATGACAGGACTGTGGAGTTTTCCATTTTGCCTTTTAAAAAAGAAATCATCTCAGATCTCAGATTTAGAAGTTTTATTTTACATGTAGGTTACCTGCTGATTTGGAATTATTGTGAGTGCAGTCTTCTCAAGAAAAGCCTAAAATGAGATCATGGAAGCATGGCATGAGAGAAAATGAAGGCTGTGCTTGGTTAGGCTTTTTGAATCCTATAAGTCATCACCAGTGTGACTAGTATGGGAACTCAACATGCCACTGTAAATTGTGCCCTCCAAGGAGTGTTAAAAGACAGAGGTTCAGAAGCCAGGCAAATTCCATCCACACAGATACCATGGCGTGACAACCCTTTCTGGCTACAGATCTTTAAAAACAGGTCTTCTAACCTTTAGGGTGTTCTGAGCTTTGCACCTGTCTGTACATCCCTGCCAGATGTGATTTCTAAGACGGGTAGCTCTTGTCCTGACATGTCCCCCCAATTCTGTTGCTGGTGTCCTGTTTTATAGTGAATTACATATACATTCTCTTTTACTGGTTAAAACTTTCAAATTATGGTGTCAGACCAGTGAAGTCAACCAGTTGATCTCAAAAGGCAAACAGCAAATTAGTAGACCTGCTTAGTCTGATGGAGTTGGCATATCTAATGGGCATGATAATTTCATTTACTCGACTTTTTACAAGAACCACTGTGGCGTCGAAAAGCAAAGGAGAAAAGGAAAGATATAAGCATCTGAATGCAGAGTTCCAAAGAATAGCAAGGAGAGATAAAAAAGTCTTCCTCAGCGATCAATGCAAAGAAATAGAGGAAAACAACAGAATAGGAAAGACAAGAGATCTCGTCAAGAAAATTAGAGATACCAAGGGAACATTTCATGCAAAGATGGGCTCGATAAAGGACAGAAATGGTATGGACCCAACAGAAGCAGAAGAGCTTGACATAAGGAAGCAATTATCCCTGTAAAGGACCACGTGAAATAAAGGATATGAAGGACCAAGAGAAGGGTCAACAATATTAAAATGAGAGCAATTCAGAACATAGCAAACAGAAGTGAAAATTTCTTGACTATGTCTACTTCCTGTCATTAACATACTCTTCAGCAAGAATTGTAGATAGATATTGAAACTATATGGGCTTCCCTGGTGGCTCAGCTGGTAAAGAATCTGCCTGCAGTACAGGAGATCCCGATTCGATTCCTGGGTTGGGATGACCCCCTGGAGAAAGGATAGGCTACCCACTCCCATATTCTTGGCTCAGATGGTAAAGAATCCACCTGCAATGCAGGAGACCTGGGTTCGATTCCTGGATTGGGAAGATTCCCTGGAGGAGGGCATGGCAGCCCACTCCAGTATTCTTGCCTGGAGAAGTCCATGGACAGAGGAGCCTAGTGGGCTACAGTCTATGGGGTCACAGAGAGTTGAACACGACTGAGTGACAAAGCACAGCATTGGAACTGTGTAGCTGTAGTTGTTCTTCTGTACAATTGGTACTTGGATTTACTCTATAATTCTTACTCAGGAATTCTCAATTCATCTTCTAGTTCACGAAATTCTGAAGATGATACAGATATGGTTAAAAATAGATATTGTATGCCCGATGTGCACACAATGAACAAAGAAATAAAGCATACTTCATACCCATTACCTTATTAGAGTTTATTTCTGTGTGAGTAAGTTAGATGTTAAAAATGCATCTTCAATATTCTCTTTCTTTCCTGTGTGATTGATTTTATTAAAGGCTCCTCATATCTCAATAGTTTGCCATGATTTCCTGACACACAAGTGCTCTCACCTTCATACTTGATTCTAACATGATGACCAAGAGAATTAGAAAATGGGAAAATGCTGAAAGAGAATATTCAGTTAGGAGAAACAGTACTGAATGTAAATTTCTCTTTCCAGAATCTTTCAAATAACTTAAGAAGAAAAAGGTCATTTTCTAATTTGTTCATTGAATAAACAGTTTTTCATGTATGTATCACTGACTCTGCTTGGTCCTATAGACATTTAGATGAATAGAGTTGCTGTCTCCAAACAGTTCAGAGTTTAACTGGAATCTAGTATGTAAATAAATAATACAGCGCAAGAGCTAAATGCCATAATGAAAAATGTACAGCATATTCTGAGGGTAGACTCATCTAGGGAAGACTGAGAAGGGATTAGCAAGCTCTTCAGGAAGAAAATGACCTTTGAGTCTTAAAGGCCAGACTCAGCAAAGGCATTCAGGAATTCAGGGAAACATGACAAAGAGTATGGGTGTGCAACACACACACAGGACAGAAAAACCAAGCGATAGAGTTCTGTAGGAACCCTGGAACATTCTATATTCATATGACTTGTGACTTACAATATACCACCATGTTCTGTCTAAATGGAGGATGATAAAGGATGGTGTATAACACTTGACAGAACAAGCATTGGTGGAAAGAAGGAAACCTTGTGGAATGTATACTTTTCATTTCTAAGGAAAGGGGCTTCCCTGGTGGCTCAGATAGCAAAGAATCTGCGTGCATTACAGAAGACTCAGGTTCGATCCTTGGGTTGAGAAGACCCCCTGGACAAAGAATTGGCTACCCATTCCATTCTTCTTGCCTGGAGAATTCAATGGAGAGGAGCCTGGCGGGCTACAGTCCGTGGGGTCACCGAGAGTCGGACACGACTGAGAGACTAAAAATAAAGAAAAAGACAAGTGTCTCTGTGTGACTTGTTATATGCTCGTTTGTTTATATTTCCGCAGGCAACTCTAGAATATTGCATGATAGTATTTTAAAATACAGCTAAAGACCTTAGTTCTCGCTATATTTTATTCTCAAGGAGAAAAGCTCAGCCACGGAATGAGGACTCTTCCTCTCTCCTTATTTGTTCCTGCACTGTTGGTGCCCTCTGAGAGAGGCCCAACAGACCAGAGTGTTTAAGAGACATTTAATTATCATTTATAATTGGCATTTTGTGAGCCTAGGTATTTAAGTTTAGAGTGAGTTGTAGATTCCAAGATGATTACTCTGAGGGAATACTGGACAGACATAATATTTGTTCTGTTCTAATATGAGCCTGAAATGCCTTCCTAGGTGTAACTCTATGAGGGGATATTTGCTTCATATTTTAAACTTTTTGTTTTAAAAAGGTGATTAATTAAGGAAGAATTTTAGTGGTTGTTGATGAAGAATTGTAGTGATGATGACACTGACAATTATGATTCATTGAGTACTTAACATTTTCATAAAATTGTCCAAATAAATTTACATGGGTAGGTTTATGTAACGGTTACAACAAGCTTATTAACAGCCCCATCTTATAGCTGACAAAACTACCGTATAGAAGGGTGGCTTTTTGTCCTCAGCACACTGTGATGGGATAAGGGCAGGATGCCGACTGGGATCTGGATTCCCTGAGCCTATCCTCTGAGCGTCTCTGTTATTCTGCCTGTTCTGAACATACCAATCCTATTTCCATCTATTTTAAGGTATTTACTATAAAGATTTAGAAATTCCTTCAGCTTGCATTGTTCTTGTCTCGAGATCTGTGACACACACATGACAGTCATTTGTCTTGTGCTGTATCTTTGAAAAACAACAAAAGATAATATTATACCTTCCCCTGTTACACTTAGGGGGACTCTTGTCAATTGGCAGGTGACCCTCCTTCCTACTCTCGAAGGAAGTTATTCCCTTGGCCACTTGGCCAAGAATCTTCTTGCTTCGAATGATTTTTAATAGTAACATGGAGCACTGGACTTTGGGTACACAGGGCTGAATACTGCTGGTGTCTCCTACCATGTTCTTCTAAATGGTAAAATAATTCTAAGCCTAAGAAAGACCATATAGTTTCATAACCCATAGCACTAAAAAGAGATATACAATTTTTGAGTGCTTTGTGAGATGATTCCTTCTTTTTCCTTTTTTTTTCTTTGAACAAAAAGCTATACTTACATAGTTCAGTTCAGATCTGTTCAGTTCAGTAGCTCAGTCGTGTCCGACTCTCGCGACCCCATGAATCACAGCACACCAGGCTTCCCTGTCTATCACCAACTCCCGGAGTTCACTCAAACTCATGGCCACAGAGTCGGTGATGCAATCCAGCCATCTCATTCTCTGTCGGCCCCTTTTGCTCCCTCCCCAACCTTTCCCAGCATCAGAGTCTTTTCCAGTGAGTCAACTCGTCGCATGAGGTGGCCAAAGTATTGCAGTTTCAGCTTTAGCATCAGTCCTTCCAATGAACACCCAGGATTGATCTCTTTTAGAATGGACTGGTTGGATCTCCTTGCAGTACAAGGGACTCTCAAGAGTCTTCTCCAACACCACAGTTCAAAAGCATCAATTCTTCGGCGATCAGCTTTCTTCACAGTCCAACTCTCACATCCATACATGACCACGGGAAAAACCATTGCCTTGACTAGACGGACCTTGGTTGGCAAAGTAATGTCTCTGCTTTTTAATATGCTATCAAGGTTGGTCATAACTTTCCTTCCAAGGAGTAAGCGTCTTTTAATGTCATGGCTGCAATCAGCATCTGCAGTGATTTTGGAGCCCAAAAAACTACTAAATTCTAAATCCCTAAGAAAGAGAGGTTTATGGGTCCAGGAATAACTTTCAGTTCAGTTCAGTTCAGTCGCTCAGTCGTGTCCGACTCTTAGCAACCCCATGAACCACAGCACGCCAGGCCTTCCTGTCCATCACTAACTGCCGGAGTTCACTCAAACTCATGTCCACCGAATCGGTGATGCCATCCAGCCACCTCATTCTCTGTTGTCCCCGCCTCCTCCTACCCCCAATCGCTCCCAGCATCAGAGTCTTTTCCAGTGAGTCAACTCGTCGCATGAGGTGGCCAAAGTATTGCAGTTTCAGCTTTAGCGTAAGTCCTTCCAATGAACACCCAGGATTGATCACCTCTAGAATGGACTGGTTGGATCTCCTTGCAGTCCAAGGGACTCTCAAGAGTCTTCTCCAACACCACAGTTCAAAAGCATCAATTCTTCGGGGATCAGCTTTCTTCACAGTCCAACTCTCACATCCATACATGACCACGGGAAAAACCATAGCCTTGACTAGACGGACCTTGGTTGGCAAAGTAATGTCTCTGCTTTTTAATATGCTGTCTAGGCTGGTCATAACTTTCCTTCCAAGGAGTAAGCGTCTTTTAATTTCCTGGCTGCAATCAGCATCCGCAGTGATTTTGGAGCCCAAAAAAATAAAGTCTGACACGGTTTCCATTGTTTCCCCATCTATTTCCCAAGAAGTCATGGGACCAGATGCCATGATCTTTGTTTTCTGAATGTTGAGCTTCAAGCCAACCTTTTCACTCTCCTCTTTCACTTTCATCAAGAGGCCTTTGAGTTCCTCTTCACTTTCTGCCATAAGGGTAGTGTCATCTGCATATCTGAGGTTATTGATATTTCTCCCGGCAATCTTGATTCCAGCTTGTGCTTCTTCCAGCCCAGCGTTCCTCATGATGTACACTGCATATAAGTTAAATAAGCAGGGTGACAATATACAACCTTGACGTACTCCTTTTCCTATTTGGAACCAGTCTGTTGTTCCATGTACAGTTCTGACTGTTGCTTCCTGACCTGCATACAGGTTTCTCAAGAGGCAGGTCAGGTGGTCTGGGATTCCCATCTCTTTCAGAATTTTCCACAGTTTATTGTGATCCACACAGTCAAAGGCCTTGGCATAGTCAATGAAGCAGAAATAGATGTTTTTCTGGAACTCTCTTGCTTTCTCCATAATCCAGCGGATGTTGGCAATTTGATCTCTGGTGCCTCTGCCTTTTCTAAAACCTGCTTGAACATCTGGAAGTTCACGATTCACATATTGCTGAAGCCTAGCTTGGAGAATTTTGAGCATGACTTTACTAGCGTGTGAGATGAGTGCAATTGTGCGGTAGTTTGAGCATTCTTTGGCATTCCCTTTCTTTGGGATTGGAATGAAGACTGACCTCTTCCAGTCATATTATATTAACATAACAATATGCTTATTAACACCATTGTAACTAACTTGCTGTATCTATCATTTCATAGTGTAGTATATAAATGTCTTCCTTGATATAGTGAGTAGTTTAACACCAGTTTAAATTGTACAGTAATATCCTTTGGTAGATTACAAAGCAAAAATAACATATAATTGTGCAAATACATTTATGTTATCAGCTGGAATAATTCAACCGGTAGAAAAAGCTACATGTCAATGCATAGCTTTTACCTTCTCATCCTCTTTCATGGTTTTGTGCTTCTTTGTAATAATAATAAAGGCTAGAAAGAAAATTATCTTTCACTATTTAATACGTCATAGATTTTCTATGAAATTGATGCTGTCATTCATAGATGACATGCTTCTTGCTGAGGATTTGTCAGCAAAGCAAGCCTTTGTTAAAATTGTCTTAAATTTAGTTTTTGATGATGAAAGCTGCTATTAGCATGAAGACCAATGTGTCAGTGAATATCTTCCAATCTGGGTGTTCTTTTCTGCTTCTTTCTTGGACAACTTGTTTCTCACTTCATTCTTCTCCCTGCCCCTGACTCTCTCCAAAAATAATCATTTACTAGGTGGCAAGCGGAGAACGAAATGGCAAGCCACTCCAGTACTCTGCCTGGAAAATCCCATGGATGGAGGAGCCTGGTGGGCTGCAGTCCGTGGGGTCGCTAAGGGTCGGACACGACTGAGCGACTTCACTTTCACTTTTCACTTTCACACATTGGAGAAGGAAATGGCAACCCACTCCAGTGTTCTTGTCTGGAGAATCCCAGGGACGGGGGAGCCTGGTGGGCTTCCGTCTATGGGGTCACACAGAGTCGGACACGACTTAAGTGACTCAGCAGAAGCAGCAGCAGATGGCAAGAGACCTAAAGTTAATTTTTTAAAGGCCACATTATTTTAACTCAAAGTAAAATAAAACAGTATAAATTGAAGTATGAGAAATCCAAAGATAAAACAGCAAAACCCCAATCATTTGAAAGTTAAAAAGCAAAGCATGCCGTTCTTTCTCATATAACTGTTTTCTCAAAGAGGAAAACAAAATTGCAATTATGGACTACAGAGATAATACATTTCGAGGGGTGCCGGCATGACCGTGTAAGGAGCTCAGTGGACGCATTCAAACATGAAAACAATTAAACAACAGCAAAAGCCACAAGCACAAAATCCATTGCAAGTTTCTGGAAAACGTCACAGGACATACAGTGAAAGGAGGTACACTTCTTCAAGCAAACGAGCGAGCCGCGTCAGAGCCGCGAGCGCCCAGGGTTTGCGAGGCTCGTCCGCCCCGCGCTCCCGGCGCTCAGCCCGACCCCGGGGCGCTCTCGCCCCGCAGCGCCCACCCCAGGAAGGGCGGGCCGCGGATACCCGCGTCGCCTCCCGCCGCCTCGCCCCTGGGTTGCAGCAGTCTGCTCTAACCGGGCGTAACCGAGAGCACTGGGCTGCCTTCCGCCGGCCAGCGAGCGCTCTGCTGGAGAGGAAGCCCTCTGGGGTCGGCGGAGGAAGAGAGGACCAGCCCATTTGTCTGAGGCTTCTTCCAAGACGCCGAGAATGCGCTAATATTTTATTACAGGGAGACTTATAAAACTATGTAAATAGACCTAAAACGATTGAATTGTGCCTAAAATGAGTGAATTATGGAACTTCCCTGTTGGTCCAGTGGTTAAGACTGCGCTTCAACTGCAAATGCACTGTTCCGTCCCTGGTTGGGGAGCTAAGATTCTGCATGCCATGCAGCATGGCCAAGAAAAATATTAATATAATAATAAATATGATAAATTGGTGACTGTGAAAAAAACTGATCGCAGAAGAATTGATGCTTTTGAACTGTGGTGTTGGAGAAGACTCTTGAGAGTCCCTTGGACTGCAAGGAGATCCAACCAGTCCATCCTAGAGGAGATCAATCCTGGGTGTTCATTGGAAGGAGTGATGCTAAAGCCGAAACTCCAATACTTTGGCCACCTCATGCGAAGAGTTGACTCACTGGAAAAGACTCTGATGCTGGGAAGGATTGGGGGCAGGAGGAGAAGGGGACGACAGAGAATGAGATGGCTGGATGGCATCACCGACTCGATGGACATGAGTTTGAGTGATCTCCGGGAGTTGGTGATGGACAGGGAGGCCTGGCGTGCTGTGAGTCATGGGGTCGCGGAGAGTCGGACACGACTGAGCGACTGAACTGAACTGAACTAAACTGATGTGGTATGTAAATTGGATTTTAATAAACTATTAGAATGCCAACTACAAATATAGTAAATAGACTGTGATTCTTATTTTGTCATTGAATAATTAACTAGGGGCTTCCCAGGTGGCGCTAGTGGTAAAGAACCTGCCTGCCAGTGCAGGAGATGCAAGAGATGCGGGCTAGATCCCTGCGTCGGGAAGATTTCCTGGATGAGGGCACGGCAGCCCACTCCAGCATTTTGCCTGGATAATCCCACGGACAGGGGAGCCTGGTGGGCTCCAGTCCGTAGAGTTGTAAAGAGTCAGATACTCCTGAAGCGACTTAGCCTGCATGCACACATGTTAATTAGAAACCTATCTAATCTCATATAATAATAGTTATCATTGGATGTTCCTGACATGGAGTGACTTCCTTTTTTTTTGCACTGAGGTCTGATCTACCCTCTTTTGCTGTCTCTTGAGCATGAAAATCCAACCAATTCCTTTCTTCATTGGACTGGACATCAGCTGGGAGTGTGTTTTGGGGGAACATTCAAGGGGTAGAGTTGCTTATACCTGGTATGTATCTGGTTATACCTGGTATTACCAGGTCACACCTGCTTATACCTGATAGCATGATATGGCAGCTAGTCCTGCAGGTAGGAACTTAGCGGTTTTGATTTGAGGGGGAAAAAAAAGTAATAAAATTTTTCCTGGTATTCTAGACAGTGCAAATGGGCTCTGAAAACATGATCTGTGTATCATTTGAGCGTTACATTTTTCATTTTGCCATTGAAATGTTACAGCATGAGTTTACTACATGTTCAGTTGGAAAGAGGCAAAATGAAGCAGGAAAATCAGTGATGTGAGAATTTTGCTTTGCAATTAAATAATTTATATGCACCTCTTCTTCTTTCTTACTAAAAGTAATTATACTAAATGCAATGTGGTAAGATGGATCAGTTCCTGAAACACAAGAACAGCATTAGTGGAACTGGTGAAATCCAAACGAAGTCTGGAGTCTAGTTAATAGTGAGGTACTGATGTTGGTTTCTCAGTGTTGACAGATGTATGATGGTAAGCTGTTAACAACAGAGGAAACCAGGTTAAGGCTGTATGGGAGCTCTCAGTACTATCTTTGCAACTTTTCTGTAAATTTAAATACTAAGTTAATTCAAAAAGTAATTATGAGTGGTGTTATCCTTGGCATGCTGTTCCTTTCTGAAACTTCCAGATGAGAATTTTAGTGAAGTTTATTTTAGTGAAACTTTTAGTGAAGAGCCAAGTGGTGAAATTCTAACCACACTACAGAATCAAACCATTGGCATATGGTTTATACAAGTGTTAATCTAGTTGCTGCTTATTCTAAGGAGCATTCAGGATGATTTCATATTTCTTATAATTGATTAAGTAGGGACTATAAAACGGCAGGATTAAACCTACAGAGGAAAGGAAATCCATCAGTTAACATTGTTAAATTTGACAGGCACTATCAATTACAAGGACTTCCCTGGTAGCTCAGCTGCTAAAGAATCTGCATGCAATGCAGGAGACCCCAGCTCGATTCCTGGGTCGGGATGACCCCCTGGAGAAAGGATAGGCTACCCTCTTCAGTATTCTTGGGCTTCCCTGGCGGCTCAGATGGTAAAGAACCTGCCTGCAATGCAGGAGAACTAGGTTGGGAAGATCCCTTGGAGGAGGGCATGTCAACCCACTCCAGTATTCTTGCCTGGATAATTCCATGGACAGAGGAGCCTGGATGGTTTTATTTTATTTAATTAATTTATTTATTTTTTAGATTTATTTATTTTAATTGGAGGCTAATTACTTTACATTATTGTATTGGTTTTGCCATACACTGACATGAATCTGCCCCAGGTGTACATATGTTCCCCATCTTGAACCCCCCTCCCACCTCCCTCCCCATCCCATCCCTCTGGTTCATCCCAGTGCACCAGCCCCGAGCATCCTGTATCATGCATCGAACCTGGACTGGCGATTCGTTTCACATATGATAATATACATGTTTCAATGCCATTCTCCCAAATCATCCCACCCTCGCCCTCTCCCACAGAGTCCAAAAGACTGTTCTATACATCTGTGTCTCTTTTGCTGTCTCGTATACAGGGTTATTGTTATCATCTTGCTAAATTCCATATATATGCATTAGTATACTGTATTGGTGTTTTTCTTTCTGGCTTACTTCACTCTGTATAATAGGCTCCAGTTTCATCCACCTCATTAGAACTGATTCAAATGTATTCTTTTTAATTGCTGAGTAGTACTCCATTGTGCAAATGTACCAAAGCTTTCTTATCCATTCGTCTCCAGATGGACATCTAGGTTGCTTCCATGTCCTGGCTATTATAAACAGTGCTGCGATGAACATTGGATGGTTTTAGTCCATGCGATCGCAAAGAGTCAGACACGACTGAGCAACTCAGCACAGCACAGCGCATCAATTACAAATGAGTTATATATTCGTTCTTTACAATTCACTTGGGGTTCATTTTTCAACTGGAACTTTCTTCCTGTATTTTTTTTTATCGTGTTTTTAAGCAATATTAATTTTCCAGTAATTTTTAATTTAGTGGACAATGATAGCACATGCAGAAAAGTGTGTCTATACAAAGCATTATGTCATGTCCTCTGTGGCACTTTTCCTACATTATAATCCAATTCTACTGAACAAGATGACATTTTTAACCTTCATTCTTCCAGTTTATCTACTCTGTAGTTAAACAAATACCTCATAAAACAGCCCAAGGGTGTAATTAACACTTTAGTACTAGAGGGACACCAGAAAGTACTAACATTTTACATTAGATATATACGTTCACAGTGGCCTTCAGGTTTTTGCTAGTGTAAGTAACGATTCATACTTGGCATTTGCCAGGAAATGGAAGGGTGTCTTATAGTTACATTTGATAAAGCAAGTATAAGGAGATTAACAGATGAGTGAAAAATAATGATACATCAAATAGTCAATGCCACACTTCAATAAAGAGCCGGCAATTTAGCATGTTTCATGACAAAAGATGCTGTTCCAAGTTCAGTAGTTCAATTCAGTTCAGTCGCTCAGTCGTGTCCGACTCTTTGCGACCCCATGAATCACAGCACGCCAGGCCTCCCTGTCCATCACCAACTCCCGGAGTTGACTCAAACTCACGTCCATCGAGTCGGTGATGCCATCCAGCCAGCCATCTCATTCTCTGTCGTCCCCTTCTCCTCCTACCTCTAATCCCTCCCAGCATCAGAGTCTTTTCCAATGAGTCAACTCATCGCATGAGGTGGCCAAAGTATTGGAGTTTCAGCTTTAGCATCAGTCCTTCCAATGAACACCCAGGACTGGTCTCCTTTAGGATGGACTGGTTGGATCTCCTTGCAGTCTAAGGGACTCTCAAGAGTCTTCTCCAACACCACAGTTCAGAAGCATCAATAGTACTATCTATTATTTTCAGAGTACATGGTGATGCCCTGAGCAGTGTCTTTAACAGGTGATCCTGTGCAGAAGGCTAGCTTCCCATTTTCCTATTTGTACAAATAGTTCCCCAGATAATTCTTGGTTACCTGATTGAACTGAATCTAAAAGCAAATCACTTGTATTTGTTATACCTTTTTCTTCTCTAAATTATGCAATTCTTGTTCTGAATTAATGTACCCTTACTCTGAAATGTATACTCCACCTATTTTCCTTTGCTCTTTGACAATATAGGATTGTCTTGTGGGTAAATGAAGTCCTCAATACTCTTACTGCCGTAATCAAATGTACTGTTTATGTAGAATCCTTCTCACAATTTTTCCAGGTTAAAAAAAAAATCACTGTAATCTTTTTATATATCCTGCATTTTTCAATTCATATTAATTATTAAAGTTTTCTGTTTTGACATCGACTTTATAATTATAATTAGAATGGGTAAATATTACATCAATGGATCTTCTATGCCAAAATTGATTGAAGTGCTCATTTACTGGAGAATATTTCAATTTCTTTCAAAATTGTAGTTAGCATTGCAATTGGCATTGTTATGTAGCTTTATTTTGTATAATTTGTATAATTACTTTCTTAATATAAATTTCCCAGAAGTGAGATGACTGTCTTCAGACAGTAGCTACATTATAGTTGAGAAATGGAATATTTCCTGCCATGTCAGTAAACAAGGGTGTCCCGGCCACCAGCCACTGTGGCCCTGCCCTGTGAGCCAGGGGGTGCTCAGGGAGGAGAGCACCTGTGATCCTGCGGTCCTGAGGCTGCAGCCTCTCCCTCAGAGAGCCCCAGGGGAGCTGAGGATGTGAAAAACACAGGAAACGGGCCTCCACAGCGGAGGTGAACATGAAGGGGGTGATTGCAGTGAGCCCAGACTCCTGCATCTTCCCACACATGCAAAGCGCTAAATTCCTCAGCCCGGGATATCTGGGCTCACCGCCCTCTGATGCAGACCTTCTCCACAGCCTGGCTCCCCGCTTGGCGTCCATCTCAGGAGCAGGGTTACTCGAGATGCTGTCTCCTGGGCCTGAAGGCCGAAATGGAATGAAACTTAACTCCAACTTTTAGGTTATAACTGTTTTTTAAGTCAACATACTTCTTGAGCTACATTTCTGTTATTTTCTGAGGTCTAGCATGTCATTTTGCTCTGCCACTTGCATGCACAGGCATTCAGTCTATGAGAACATTCCATGTGTGAAAGCCATGCTCATGTTTTTCATTCTAGTCCCCCAGAACAACAATTGGGCAGAGAATATGGGTGTGTTTATTTATATTTTTGTTATAGACATTGGTGTGCTTATTTTATTTTTCTTGAAAAGTAAAATATATCTGTCTAAATATCTGCCCAATAAACAAAAGGAGCAAACTTTTCTTTTTGCCTTTCCAGATTTTAAGAATTGCACTGTTGCTGGGTTACACATTTAATATCAGTAGTTGATAATAGTAAATTTTGTGATTTAAATATAACTTCTCTTTTTTTCTCTAAGGGAAATCAAGTCTAGTTCCAATGTTTGCAGTACTCTTTAAGTTTTCCGCTTGTTCATACCTTGTGTTTTATTTTTAAAGTGACATCAGAAGGCTTTTCTGCTAACGTAGTGGTTTTTATTTGCTTATGCAAAGCTGTGTAGTGACATACTGAATAACAATAAACATTGTCACATAATTAGTTTAAGGAATCAATTCAATTAAAGTAGATTATAATCATAAAACATTCACGACCACTCTTCTCAGTATCAGGGAAGCAATTACAGAGACTGTGAGTGCTGGATTAGCCTGATCCTTGAAAATTAAAATGCTTAGATTTGCTTCCATTATTATTAGATAATAATACATTGATACTGATTAATGAGCTGTGAACAATGCAATGGTTTAGAAAAAGTATGACAAGACCAGATAAACGAAAGGATCTATTTTAATTAGAATAATATACTCACTGATACACTCTCAAGGTGTGCTTGCTTGCTTTTAACTGACCTTCTGTCTCAGCATTTCTCTGTTAATTGGGATGACCTTATTCTCAGAGAAAATAATACGTGAGGAGAGGGTGGATTTCTGCTCTCAGCTGGGTGCTGTAGAGGATGTCACTGAACCATTTCTTTGTGTATAAATTTGCCAGTTCTAAAATTCTATAATCATATGATGAGGAGTAAGTGTTAGTGTGAAATTATGATCATGGAAAAATTTAGAAATGGATGAAGGCTCACCATTTTCTTGAGGGACACAAAAAATTGCTACAAAACAGCTTTCTTTATGAAGTGATTTTGAGGATATGTTCAGGTGTAATTTGACCTGTTTTCTTAGAAGACTACTCTCTAATCTTCGGATAGATTTCATAATTACCTATGTAATCACTAGTTGTCTTTATTTTGCTTGTTCGTTGATAGCAAAGATTAACGTTCATATTCTAGTCCTAAGTGGTTTGCCACTCAGTTTTTATACACTTGTATAGGACTTCTGGGGTGGAGAACAATGAAAAACATTTCTCAGGGAAATTAAGCCTCTTCTTGCCGGCAAACTAATCTAAGGAGGGCTCTAATAAATCCACCTGGACTGAAACTTCCTTCAAATAAAGCAATTGTGTACAATAAACAACTAAAACTTCATAAATCATTTGAGATTGAACTGTCCACGATAGAAATTGCTTGACAAACACTCCTTCCTGCCAACCCCCTTCCAGTACTTCTACCAAAGTCTGCCCCTGGAAAGAAAAGTGAGGTGGTGCTGGGAAAAAGTGAGGGATAGGTAAATTTTCTTCTAAAGCACTTGCTTTCTCAGTGATGACCTTAGGATTACCCTTTTTGGTTTTTTGTGAGCTGGAAACCACAGAAAACTGAGTTTGGATTCAGAAAATTTAATCCTACCCTGTATTAACATGTGTTCGATTAATTGTTCAGTACAATACATTTATTGAGTAATTAATATGTCATGTGGATGGAGTGGAATGGGCTAGATAGACTTGTATGGACTTTTCCCAGGTGAAGTTAGAGGGTGCAGTAAATTCTGGCCAGGATTTTTGCCCCCAAGCAAGGTGACACAGCTGGAAGGAAAGACTTCAGTGTCTTGTCTTACAGGCCTGAGACCTCATGAACTTTCTGTGGGCATGGAAGCACATTGAAGAGCTTCCGGGCTACTAAGAATGGTGAGTTTCCTTATTATAAAATGGAGAAGTGATATGTGAATTCAGTGAGTAGACAAATACAGAATTTTCCAAGCTTAGAACAGCATACAGCAGGAGATCGATATGTGTGTAGTAATAGTTTAGAATAGGGAAACACTGGACTGAGATCTACCCCAACTCCACCTTACTATAGGCATTGCAGGAAAGGAACGATTCTCAGCCGACACCAAACCTGCGTATTAATTGTAAATATCTCCGTATATTTTTGTGCTGTGGGTGTATGTGCAAGTACACTTTCAGTTCACTTCAAAGAACAAAAGTAGCTTTTGCAATACTTTTTAGACAAATCTCTTAGTTGTATAATCTACTTAATTATATTTAAATATAAGTACCTACAGTGGGTCTACTCTCCTGATATTATAGCCACTAATTTCGTATAGGTTCCCAAAGTCTTATTCAATTGATACCCCAGCAGAAAGCCCCAAAAAACTTAATTGGACATTACTTAATTTCTCTTTTGATTGATGGAGAAGGATACAGACTCAATGTCCTTATTTAGTGGATTCCTTCTTCCAGGTAGAGGTGTGAATATTATCCCCTGGCTATGAATTAATCACTCCTAATAAATAACTGTGCATTCCTATTAAATATCTCTTGAAACACACCACAAAGTACCTCTTGATCTACAATTTTTTTTTAAAAGAAATGATGTGGCATGCATTTAAACTGTAAGGTCAATTTAGGGGGGTTAAATATGCAAAGTTACACATGTCAGAGAAGGAAGAGTGGTTTATGATCTAGAATTCCCTGTTCTCTTTATTCCTGAAGATCTCATATTAGTGTTGTTCATTTTCGTGCGTTTCTCAAAGTGTGAAAATTCAGTGACCAGAATGCTTCTAGTCTAATCTTTGTCTTTGGCTTTAGCAATGTGTTCTTTTTGGAGATTCAAAATGAGATATATTAATGGGGACTCAGGATCAAGGCTCAGCTTCCACTGTACAAAGATGGCCAAGAGAGGAGACCTGTCTGAGTAAAGTCTAAGGATGGGACGTGGATGTCCTGTTGACAACAGAGTAGAGAGTCTGGCTGTTCAAAAGCAGAAATTCCTAACTGTGGAGCAGTGGGATATTTGGGTGGAAAAGAACTCTGGAGCGATAAAAAAATTTTGAATACCAAGAAGATGAATGTGGACTTTCATTGGTGGTCATGGGATAAAGGCTATAGTAGAAATTTCAAGATGTTGAGGAAATAATTAGTAGTTTGATCTGGATTCCTGTGATGGGCAATCGAGAAGCTCTAAATATGAGGAACTCAAGCTTGAATATTCACTGGATGCTGAAGCTGAAGCTCCAATACTTTGGCCACCTGATACAAAGAGCTGACTCACTAGAAAAGACCCTGATGCTGGGGAAGATTGAGGCAGGAGGAGAAGGGACAACAGAGGATGAGATGGCTGGATGGCATCACCGATCCAATGGACATGAGTTTGAGCTGCTCCCGGAGATGGTGAAGGACAGGGAAGCCTGGTGTGCTGCCGTCCACGGGGTCGCTGAGAGTCGGACACGACTGAGCAACTGAGCGACAGCGAATATGGGGAAAAAGTACTCTGTATGGAAAAACGCAGCTGTCGATTCAGGTAACTTGGCGCTGTTTAGTACAACACCGAAAATGGAATAAAAATGAACCAGAAACGAAGACCCTTAATGTACTAGACAGCACACTAGCTATATTCAGGTCTCTCAGTATTTGCCAAAGAGATAGAGGGACTCAGGGTCAAATACCTAGGATGTTGCCCTCGAAGGACCATAACATATATTGGCTTGTGCTCTGCTCAGAAATGAGAAAGAGAACAGCCATTTGAAAAATAAGGTGTTATAAATATGCCCCTGGTTGAAGAGGAGGAGAATCACGCAGACTGCCATTGTTCCAGGACTGTGGCTAGCCACATTGTTTTCCAAATCAGTGGGTGACATCCCTTGTAAACTGATGACATTTATCTAATGGGCTCATGCAAGGGTAAATTGCTGTTTCAGGTAATGCTGCTCGACTGCAACGAAGAGGATGAACTGAACTATCCCTTACTTAGTTACTTGCTTACTCTTACTTCCTCGCCAGAATGCTAGAAATTTCTGTTTCTTCTTTTGTGTTCTGGAGACAAGAAAGTTGTAGCTGGCTCTGTAAGTGCTTAAATGCTTACAGTTTGGGTTGTTCATAAAACAAAAGAAGCAATGGGGAGCAAAAATCAGGGAAAAAAGGGAAAGAGTGCCACATATTCCATAGTTCACAGCTCTAAGGAGTCGTGATGATGAGGGCATTTGTTAGAGAGTTTCAGGGGTAATGCCCTTTTATTTGATAAATTTCCTATTTTAAAATTAATGAAAGTGTTCTAGAAAATTAGGAAAAGAAGAAAATAATATTCATTCCTAGTCCTATCACTTCTGTATTTTGATTTCTCTAACTCAGTTTTCTTTATTGCGTGTGCTGCTAAGCTGCTGCTAAGTCGCTTCAGTCGTGTCCGACTCTGTGCGACCTCATAGACGGCAGCCGACCAGGCTCCGCTGTCGCTGGGATTCTCCAGGCAAGAACACTGGAGTGGGTTGCCATTTTCTTCTCCTTTTCCTTCTCTTATTGCGTGTATGTGTGTTTATTTACAGTGGGATTAGATGCGACATCTTGTTTTATAACGTGACTTTCTGTATCACCTTAATGTTTTTTTAAAAATAGCCTTTACTTTCTAGAACAGCTGTAAGTTCACAGAAAAACTGAGTATCACCCTCACTGCACTTCTTTCTTTCAGCCCCCATCCTTCAAATGATGTATTTTCAAATAACGAGGGCCTCATATTTTATAGCAGTTTATCCTTCCCTCAAACAATGTCTTCACAAATACACTTCTATACTCCATGCCCGCATTTCTTTTTAAATGAACACAGTGTATTAATCACAATCCTCTGTTGTACGGAGTTCCACCTGCAGTTGTCATTCACCCCACGTCAACTGAAAATATTGGAGAGCCTTCTCCTGTGCTCCTCCCCTCCCCCCAACAATTTCATACATAATCCGTGGTAATTCCAGCGCACTTTTTTATGTCTGAATGTGTCTCTGATCAGGAAGTAGCAACCACAGAATAATAAGTGCAATCACATCAAGGAGCGCTTTGCTGTCTCGTCTGTGGAGTTCGCCTATGGAAGCCTGCGCCTGCTCAAAACCAGGAAGTGCTTTCAGGTTGTCAAACATCAATCATCAATTACCTTCAGTGGAGCTGTACTGAAAACAGAGTTACCATGTTTCCTTGAAAAGTTACCTGAATTGACTTGTCCATAGTTATCCTAAGTTGTTTTATAGGGAAGAAATATACACCATATCACAAAAATTTAAAAAAATAAGGATTTCTATGCATCTTTTGCTCCTTTCTCAATCTAAAGAACAGTTAATTTATATATATATATATATACACATATATGTATGTCTTTCCAAGTTATTCATCTCAGTATGCTGGGGATGTTGAAATTTGGAATCCTAGTAGATCCTGAAATACTAACGTCAGAGTGGATGAATATTAACTTAATAACTTTCATTTGGCAATATTAGAGAAATCCCAACCCAGGGATCGAATTCACGACTCATTATGTTTCCTGCATTAGCAGGTGGGTTCTTTACCACTAGCTCCACCTGGGAAGCACAGAGAACACTTAAGTCATATAATTCAAGGTTATCCCCAAAGAATAAGTTATGCTTTTGTTTTATAGTGGCGTTATTACCTTTCAATGTCAAAATATAAGGCATATTTCCTAGGAAAACTGGACAAAATAACTTCTGTGTTAGTCTATGCAAAGAAGACTATGAAATCGTTTTTCAGAGTGTCTGTAAATTCCTATTTAATCAATAATTTTTGGTACATTTCCTTTTAATCCTCAAACATATAACTGTTTTATGTCTTACTCACCTGAAATGTAACATTTGGTATCAGTTAAGTAAGAAGTGAGGAGAAGGGGACGACCGAGAATGAGACGGCTGGATGGCATCACCGACTCTGTGGACATGAGTTTGAGTGAACTCCGGGAGTTGGTGATGGACAGGGAGGCCTGGCGTGCTGTGATTCATGGGGTCGCAGAGTCGGACAAGACTGAGAGACTGAACTGAACTGAACTGAAGTAAAAAGTGAGATTAAAACTTTGCAAATTGTTGACTGTTAGGTAAACGAGTTGGTGACTAAGGCAACGTGATGAGAATTTCAGAGGAAAGGCCTGCTCTCTGTCCAGTTTTTCTTGTCAGATTCTAACCGGTCTTCCCCTCCTCTGCCGGCTCACGTCCTCCTTTAGGAAAGCTGCTCTTCAGCCTGATGGGGTCGCTCCATCGAGGAGCCGCACGTGGGGTGACGAGAGAAATGAGGGCAGAGCTGCTGATAAGCGATCAGAGCCCTGCATAAGTAGACGACGCTTTGCTGGCTTCAGCTGAGAGCATTTCCAATGATTCTAATGGGCATTAGAGTTCCTTGATGGCGTCTTAGCTGGCTCTGATTCTATTCTTGAAGAAAGGCTTCTGTGACGTCTGGAGAAATGCTGTTTCAGAGATCAGATTGAGTTGCAGCCATGATCACTTTTGTTGGCAGTCAGTTTGAATGTCCTCTTTAGATGGCAAATTGGGATTCTCAGACACAGGATTGCCTCTTTCTCATATGTCCTCAGGCATTTTTCACTTTTCTAGGCTGATTTCTTAAGTTTAAAGTATCAAGTCAGCTTTTATGAGAATCTTATGATTCAACAATCATGTACTGTATGCTGGCAATGAACCAATCATTGCCCTCAGGTCCATAGGGTCTAAAACAAATAGAAACATATCACTTGCAAATATTTCATACTATATTGGAATAAATACTAATAAGATAAATAATAACAAATTGTACAAAAAATTGAAATGTGTTCCTTACCCATGTAAACTTGAATTGGTTACTCTTTGTCCACTGTGTGTTATTAATTTTTAATGGAGGAAAAATGTGCTGACCAAAAATAGTAAGCATGTAACTTTTTGTCTGTCTGTCCATTTGTCTCATCCCTTATGCTTTGAAAAATATATTTTCTATTATGTTATTGTGAAAAATATACCCCTTACAATATCTCCTATATATCTAGCATGCGTTTGATACCTTCACTGATAAATACTATGTTTTAGTGAATAATCATTAAAATGAAATATAGCACAAATAGGAGTGTTTAAATTACAAAGCACTCGGGTGCACATACCGTAGGCCATTGTCCCATGGCATCAGGGCTGAAGGGTTGGTTAGGGACACAGATGATCCATGCAGTTGAAAATCCACATGTAACTTAGCCCTCCCTATCCTCAGTTCGTGAGTAACTGGGTTCCTCAGTACTTCCAGTTCTGCATCTGTAGATTCAACCAACTATAGATCACCTAGTACCGTAGTATTTACTATTGAAAGAAATCCATGGACCTGAATAGTTCAAACCCATGTTGTCCAGGGGTCAACCATTTATTTATTGATATATGTTTAAGAAAACCGAGATCTAATTATATCTACAACCCCAAACTTTGCTGTTTTAAAAACATCCTTACAGGGTAATTTATGCAGATTCAGCTTATTCTTTTATAATAGTTGCATTATATTTCATTTTATGGTTTTGTTATGTTGTCTAATTTGATATTCTTTTGATAGACATTTAGGCTTATTCAAATTTTCAATAACATTAACATCATTATACATATGCAAGAATTTCTAGGAAGTGTTGCTGGATGCAAATGTATTTCAGATTCAGAGATATTAGCGAACTAGTCCAAAAATATTTTATACTTCCCCCAATTACATTTGAAAATATCTGTTTCCCCTGTTAGAATGCTGGTTTTTTGAAGGCAGAGCCTTAGTTGCATTTTTTACTATTATTTCTGTCTTATCATTTGTCTACTTAAATCCCCATGGTGGCTTCTCACTGAGCCAGAGGCAGGTGGCTCCAGGGTAGATATTTACAAGCAGCCTCCAAGTGTATTTATACTTTATACTTCAGAGCTGGAAATAACAACATGACCAGGGTAAATAGCTAGACTTTGTCTCCAGTGAACACTTTAAGATAACTGTTTAAATCATTTGTAAAGGGGCAGTCTTCTGGGACTTTCTCATGGGCCCAGGAGAAAGGAGCAGTGGTCCCACAAGAGACTGACCCAGACTTGCCTGTGAGTGTCCAGGAGTCTCTGGCGGAGGCATGGGTCAGTGGTGGCCCGCTGCAGGGTTGGGGATACTGCGTGCAGCAGTGCCTGCATGGGACCTTTTGAAGGAGGTCCCCATTATCTTCTTTACCTCCACCTTAGTTTGGCCTCAAGGTCAAACAAAAGGGAGGGAACACAGCCCTACCCATCAACAGAAAATAGGACTAAAGATTTACTAAGCACGGCCCCGCCCATCAGAACAAGACCCAGTTTCCCCCTCAGTCAGTCTCTCCTGTCAGGAAACTTCCATAAGCCTCTCATCCTTCTTCATCGGAAGGCAGACAGACTGAAAACCACAATCACAGAAAACTAATCAATCTGATCACATGCACCACAGCCTCGTCTAAATCAATGAAACTGTGAGCCATGCCGTGTGGGGCCACCCAAGATGGATGGGTCATGGTGGAGAGTTGTGACAAAACGTGGTCCACTGGAGAAGGGAACGGCAAACCACTTCAGTATTCCTGCCCTGAGAACCCCATGAACAGTATGAAACTAACCAATCTGATCACATGCACCACCGCCCTGTCTAACTCAATGAAACTCTGAGCCATGCCGTGTGGGGCCACCCAAGACGGACAGGTCATGGTGGAGAGTTCTCACAAAACGTAGTCCACTGGAGAAGGGAACGGCAAACCACTTCAGTATTCTTGCCTTGAGAACCCCATGAACAATATGAAAAGGCAAAAAGATAGGGCACTGAAAGATGAACTCCCGAGGTTGGTAAAGGTGCCCAATATGCTACTGGAGATTAGTGGGGAAATAACTCTAGAAAGAATGAAGAGATGGAGCCAAAGCAAAAACAACACGCACTTGTGGATGTGACTGGTGATGGAAGTAAAGTCTGATGCTGTAAAGAGCAATACCACATGGGAACCTGGAATGTTAGGTCCGTGAATCATGGCAAGTTGGAAGTGGTAAGCAGGAGATGGCAAGAGTGAGCATTGACATTTTAAGAATCAGTGAACTAAAGTGGACTGGAATGGGTGAACTTAACTCAGATGACCATTATATCTACTACTGTGGGCAAGAATTCCTTAGAAGAAATGGAGTAGCTCTCACAGTCAACAAAAGAGTCCCAAATGCAGTACTTGGGTACAATCTCAAAAACGACAGAATGATCTCTGTTCTTTTCCAAGGCAAACCATTCAGTGTCACAGTAATCCAAGTCTATGCCCTGACCAGTTAATGTTGAAGAAGCTGAAGTTGAATGTTTCTATGAAGACCTACAAGACCTTCTAGAACTAATGCCCCCCCCAAAAATATCCTTTTCATTATAGGGGACTGGAATGCAAAAGTAGGAAGTCAAGAGATACCTGGAGTAGCAGGCAAATTTGGCCTTGGAGTACAGAATGAAGCAGGGCAAAAGCTAACAGAGTTTTACCGAGAGAACTCACTGGTCATAGAATACACCCTCTCCCAACAATACAAGAGAAGGCTCTACACGTGGATATCATCAGATGGTTCATACCAAAATCAGATTGATTATATTCCTTGCAGCCAAAGATGGAAAAGCTCTATACATTCAGCAAAAACAAGACCAGGAGCTGACTGTGGCTGAATTATTGCCAAATTCAGACTTAAATTGAAGAAAGTAGGAAAACCACTACACCATTAAGTTATGACCTAAATCAAATCCCTCACAACTATACAGTGGAAGTGACAAATAGATTCAATGGATTAGATCTGATAGGCAGAGTGCCTGAAGAACTATGGACAGAGGTTCATGACACTGTACAGGAGGCAGGGATCAAGACCAGCCCCAAGAAAAAGAAATGCAAAAAGGCAAAATGGCTGTCTGAGGAGGCCTTACGAATAGCTGTAAAAAGAAGAGAAATGAAAGACAAAGGAGAAAAGGAAAGATATACGCATCTGAATGCAGAGTTTCAAAGAATAGCAAGGAGAGATAAGAAAGCCTTCCTCTGTGATCAATGCAAAGAAACAGAGGAAAACATAGGATGGGAAAGACTAGACATTTCTTCAAGAAAATTAGAGATGCCAAGGGAAATTTTCATGCAAAGACGGGCTCAATAAAGGACAGAAATGGTATGGACCTAAGACAAGTAGAGGATATTAAGAAGAGGTGGCAAGAATACACAGAACTATAGAAAAAAGATCTTCATGACCCAGATAACCACGATGGTGTGATCACTCACACTCACCTCGAGCCAGACATCCTGGAATGTGAAGTCAAGTGGGCCTTAGGAAGCATCACTATGAACAAAGTTAGTGGAGGTGACAAAATTCCAGTTGACCTATTTCAAATCCTAAAAGATGATGCTGTGAAAGTGCTGCACTCAATATGCCAGCAATATTGGAAAATTCAACAGTGGTCACGGGACTGGAAAAAGTCAGTTTTCATTCCAATCCTAAAGAAAGGCAATGCCAAAGAATGCACAAACTACCAAACATTGCACTCATCTCACAGGTTAGTATGTAATGCTCAAAATTCTCCAAGCCAGGCTTCAACAGTATGTGAACTGCGAAATTCCAGATGTTCAAGCTGGATTTAGAAAAGGCAGAGGAACCAGAGATCAAATTGCCAACATCCATTGGATCATCAGAAAAGCAAGAGAGTTCCAGAAAAACATCTACTTCTGCTTTATTGACTACACCAAAGCCTTTGACTGTGTGGATAAGAGCAAACTGTGGAAAATTCTGAAAGAGATGAGAATACCAGACCATTTCTGCCTCTTGAGAAATCTGTATGCAGGTCAAGAAGCAACAGTTACAACTGGACATGGAAAAACAGACAGGTTCCAAATTGGGAAAGGAGTATGTCAAGGCTGTATATTGTCACCCTGCTTATTTAACTTATATGCAGAGTACATCATGCGAAATGCTGGACTGGATGAAGCACAGGCTGGAATCAAGATTGCCAGGAGAAATATCAATAACCTCAGATATGCAGATGACACCACCCTTATGGCAGAAAGTGAAGAAGAACTAAAGAGCCTCTTGTTGAAAGTGAAAGAGGAGAGTGAGAAAGTTGGCTTAAAACTTAACATTCAGAAAACAAAGATCATGGCATCTGGTTCCATCACTTCATTGCAAATATATGTGCAAACAATGGAAACAGTGATAGACTATTTTTATGGGCTCCAAAATCATTGCAGATGGTGACTGCAGCCATGAAATTAAAAGACTGAAAGAAAAGCCATGACCAATCTAGACAGCATATTAAAAAGCAGAGACATTACTTTGCCAACAAAGGTCTGTCTAGTCAAAGCTATGGTTTTTTCAATAGTCATGTATGGATGTGAGAGTTGGACTATAAAGAAAGCTGAGCACCAAAGAATTGATGCTTTTAAACTGTGGTATTGGAGAAGACCCTTGAGAGTCTCTTGGACTGCAAGGAGATCCAACCAGTCCATCCTAAAGGAGATCAGTCCTGGTGTTCATTGGAAGGACTGATGCTGAAGCTGAAACTCCAATACTTTGGCCACCTGATGTGAAGAGCTGACTCACTTGAAGAGACCCTGATGCTGGGACAGATTGAAGGCAGGAGGTGAAGGGGACGACAGAGGATGAGATGGTTGGATGGCATCATCAACTTGATGGACATGAGTTTGGGTAATGGACAGGGAGGCCTGGCGTGCAAAGAGTTGGACAATAGATTTGCAAAGAGTTGGACACGACTGGGCGACTGAACTGAACTGAGTCTCCTGGGTCTTACCCCCCTCTGTCCGGTCGTCTTGCCCTGACCCGTGGTTGACTGACCGCAGAACCATGCCCTGTGTGTGTGTGTACTCTTCAAGTCGGGTGGATTTCAGCTCAAGCAGCTCTTTGGGGGAGATGGGTTAGTGCGATGTTTTATGTTTAATTTCTTAGGTGAACTCCATATTCCTGTTGCTGACCCATCTTCCTGTTAGAATAACGAACAATGTCAATTCTACAGTTGAGACGAAAATGTGAAGGTGGATCTAGCTTGTGGCTTAGGCTACTGTGTTTCTGCTGCCCCACATCCATAGCAGCTAAGGTAAAAAAGTTACCCTCCCATTTCTACCACTATTATAAAAATTACAAAATCTGCTTCCAAAAGTGTTTGATGGCTTTCCAAAAACCAGTTCCTTTAATTTTACTGTCTTGTGTTCGTAGGACTCAGAAAAAAACCCTTTCCATGTCTTTGTCATAACAATATTTAATATCTGAAATGACGCTAGCTATTGATTTGTTTGCCTGTTTATCCTTTGTTACTCTCTCCTCACCAGCCCCAGTAAGGAAGAATTGTTTTGAAGATAGGGACTCTGTGCTTCTGGTTCATTGATGTCTTCATTGGCAAAAACAACAGAACCTGGAACTCAACAGGTGCTCAGTGCTTAGTAATTATCCCTTGAGCAACTGAGTGGCTGGCCTGTAAAGAACAGTTCAAGTTACAGGCGTCATGATGCTGAAAAAGATAATCTGTCTCTCCCAGTGTTGAGAGATTATCCAAATCTGTGTTCTTTGACCATCACTTCCTTTGGGATGTGTCTTCCCTCTGGATGGTTTATAGCTTTTTAGGCAAATAGAGGCCATTTAGGTACCAGTCCCAGGCAAGACTGGGATCTATTGTAATCCTGAAAAGTGTTAAACCGAGTGGGGATGGCTGTGCCCCCAAGGGGTGACCTGGGGCTTTGAGGCACTGGATTAACTGCAGAATTAAATGTGGGGTAATTCCACTCCATGACAGCTGTAGAATTTGGGCAATTTATTTAACCTCTTAATGCCTGGTTTTTCTCAACTGACTAACTTTTCTCAAGTGAATTAACAAGAGTGCCAGCCTTATATAGTTAGTGTGAGGATTAACAAAGGTGATATTCATAAAGCACTTAAAGCAGTGCCTGACACATAGTGAAGTGCTTGATAGATGATGTTATTATTGTATTATTCTGAGCTCTTCGCTAGAGTTCTGTATCTGGCTCCCTCCCTTGAGATTAACAAGGAATCTGCATATATAAAGGTGGCCAAGGTAGACAGGGCTTGTTTGCAAATTACTGCCCGGGAATTATTTTTTTCTAAAGCCCTTTTATGTAAAATGCCAGGCAACTTTAATTTTGATTCTTTTTCTACAGGCACGTGTGATGGGAATAGGTATTATCCTACTTCATAGAAAAGTCTGAGGCATAGAGAGGTTGAATGATTTGTCAAGGTCATAGCGAATAAATGGTGACTAGGAGATGGCGATTATACGACTTCTAGTCTACTGTCCCAGACCGGACTCATTCTATTGAGATGTTATGTTCATACTTAATATTGTAGAGCCGAACGAGCTGGACTCATCTCACGTTTCCTGAGCTCTAGCAGTATGCAGATGGTGAACATAAACGGAAGGTGACAAGTCAGACATTGTATTGTGGACAGAAAGACATAAAATTGAAACATGTTCCTTTCTATTATTCCACTTCTATCTGAGGTCTATTTTTTCTCTTTACTCACATGAAAATACTATTTATTCGCTTTGTGGAGAAACTATATCCTAGTTTGAAATTATTTCTGTCAATTGCAAAATAAAGTTATTGACTATATAAAATAAAAAAAGATCACCTTGGCAACTTCAAAAATAAGTATGCTATTATAAGAGGTAAAATTTTACACCAGCAGCAATTTATAATAAAACATTAAATTTATATTTATTGCATGAAAAAATAAAGTGGGCCACATTTGTACACACTACTTTATAGCCACGTATTATACTAGAGGAGAAAGCTGTAATACAGAATGGAAATATACAAATGGAGAAATATTTCCTAGAGCTATTTTAGTGACCGAGACTGTGGTAAGCTTCTTCTGTCAAAATTGCACATTGGTGTTTCACGAATTGAAAGCTGGGCTGTAGGCTTAGAGAAAATGGCACCGTGGGTTTTCTCCAGTCCTGTGGAGTAGAATTCATCAGCGTGGAGCGGGGGCAAGGGCAGACCTCTGGAACCCATGCCGGCAGCTGGAAACAGACGGGAAGTGGCAGAGTTGGTGCAGCGGGAAGGTCAATGACTCGAAGGTCACAAAGAGCCGCGAGGCCCAGCAGGTGAGCGGAGCAAACCCCGAGGTGACGCTGCTGACACAGAGGAAGCGGACAGCCGCTGCCAGCACCGCTCCCGAGGGCTCCCGGGGCCCGCGGGCCAGGGCGGCGGCTGCACACGCGGCCGGGAAGGACCTCCTGGGCTGGAGCCACCTCGGCAGTGGGAGGCAGAGAGCCCGGCCGCCCGCTGCAGACGGGGCAGACGTGCTTGAGGCACACTCTTCAGATCTCTCCCTCTTCCGAAAGACGAAGGAAATGCTGAAAGAGAAAAGCACCGAATAGGAAAAAAAATCTTAAGTCCAACTGGTAACATAAGATATCCCAGGCTAGTAAAACCGTGGGCCACTGCAGCTCACACAATGATTCTTTTTGCGATAAAACACACACTGCTTCTAATAATAAAAAGAATACTGCATGTTCTGTGGCATACTGAACACCTATTCTATGTCAAGCACTTCTTATCTCATTTAATTCTTAAAAAAACCCTGCCAGGAAATGATGTTATTCTCATGGTAGAGCTGAGAGAGCTGAGTTTCAAAAGTGTTATATTAATCATCAAGGTCACCCACTGGAAGCATCAAATTCCCTCACTTCTCATGAAGCTTCAACCCACCAGGTAGACTATGCCACTTAAGAGACTGTATGTCTTAGGAGCTCAAAATCTAGATGTGGTCATTAAAGCCATACAACCAATTTGAAAAGGCATCTTTATTGGGATACAGACTGTTCATTTGTCTTACTTGTCTTAATTTTTTTTTTTTTTTTTTTACTAATGTGCAAGCAAACGCTTTTTGCCTTGTACCTATTCCCTCCCCGCAACGGGAATGGAAATTTCTTGACAAATTTCTTTTACTATATAGAAGGGTGCTGCCAGTTAAGGAATTTTGTATAGCAAGTAAGATAAGAACAAATTTACACTGACAAACACAAAATGGACTTCTTCTTCCCTGGGTAGGTCAGGAGCTTCAGGCGTGGATTGATCCAGAGTCTTCAGTCATGTCACTGAGCCCCGGCTCCTCCTTTCTGTGCATCTCCCAGCTCTCTTCCTCTTTGTACCTGGAAGTGTGCTATTCTTACGGTAGCAAAATAGAGTAGGTCTAGGCCTTAGAGTCTTTGTACCCAGAAGACGTCAGAGTTTTGTTGGCCCTTCATCTCCAGCAAAGTCTGAGACTCACTGTGACTGTAGAGGCAAAGGTTGTCAGAGTTGAACGTGGTGTGCCGGTTGGCTTGGAATGGGGCAGTGTGAACCATCCGCCAAACTGGAGTGGCCCCTACTTGGCTGTGAGCACTGCAGTAGCGGGGTGGGTTCCCTTAGACGGGACCAGGATTACTTACCAGGCATTTAACTTGGCTTTGTGTGTGGACCAGGACGTGACCTTCAGTTTTATTATGAAGAGGTCGATGGAATGAATTCACCTTCTATTTGTGGTGAACAGAAGACTTCTATCCTTTGACATGTTCCTGAAGTTATAATGTAATATATGAACGCTTCTGTAAGATTTACATTAGTGATGCTACTCGTTTAAATGGCATTGTGTTTTAATTTCAAGTCCTAGTTGTTGATTGCTGTATTCACAAAGCAATTGCCTTTTGTATATTAAATAAATAGCAGATTATTTTTTATAGTTTTTATTTAAATGTTTTTGTTAATTTTGATTAAATTTTATTATAGTTATACTTATCAGTATTTGGGGAAAATACATAAAAATACATTTACATTCTTTTTATTTATACGTGATTGGGATATCTCAGTAGCTCAGTGGTGAAGAATCGGCCTGCAATGCAAAAACCATAGGAGGCATGGGTCTGATCCCTGAGTCGGGAGACCCCTGGAGGCGGGCGTGGCGCCCACCCCAGTGTTCCTGCCTGGAGACTCCCATGGATGGAGGAGCCCGGTGGGCTACAGTCCACGGGTCACACAGAGTTGGACATGACGGAAGTGACTTAGCACGCACTCACAGGACATTTCTAAACATTCATCAGTTATTCTTGGAGGGAAATCAAGATCCCTGGAGGAGGGCATGGCAACCCACCCCAGTATTCTTGCCTGGAGAATCCCATGGACAGAGAAGCCTGGTGGACTACAGTCCACGGGGTCACAAAGAGTCGGACGTGATGGAAGTGACTTAGCACGCACTCACAGGATATTTCTAAACATTCATCAATTATTCTTGGAGGGAAATCAAATAGCAATATAATATAAACACTTAAAAACTATTAACTTTTGCAATTTTCTATCCCACACATTATTATTTATTTTTCTTTCAATAGCTTACCTATGCTTTCAAATAGTTGTTGCCACTGACTTAATTTTTTAAATTTAGTCTCAGTTTAATTTTACTGAAATTGCATTTTAATCATTTGCAATAAACAATATTTAACAAATAAGTTAATATATAGACATAGAAATTTTTATCTTAGCAGCTAGAGATGGCTGATCCCAACTGTCACAAGTTTTCACAAATACAAGTTGTAGGTGGGTAGCAGTAAACTTTCAGCGTCCCTTCTTGTATTGATTTCTAGGAATACACATGATATATGAATGTATAAAAACATAAAAGGTGGAGCTTCAAGATCTCAAAAAACTAGAGAAAGCATCTTCAGAACCAAATAGGAGTGTACTTGATTTGAATTCTCTTCCATTTGAAAACCAAATCCAAAAGAGAATATTGCCAGACCTGAATGTTTATATAACATAACCCTCATTTTTCTCATGTTCCATTATTAATGTACTATATTTTTCCATCACCGGTTAATCAACTCTCTTTGTCCTTGGTGTCCAGGTGAGTATTACCACCGGTCACATTTTACTGGTAGGCACTTTGAGAAAATGAGTATGTGAACCATATGCCCCTATACGTTCTGCATACAGATTCTGCTGAATGCCTTGGGAGGGGAAGCAGGTAGCAAGGCAGAGCTTCCCTGATGAGATAAGACATGAAGGAAATGTTTTAACCAGTGTATTGAACTCAGTTTGTTAAATTTAATTGAATGAACCTGGGTTAGAAAAGCAAATATTCTAAGGTCTGCGGAGGATACAAAGATAAATACGGTGCAGTTCTGTCTCTGAGTCTAAAATCAAGAGGCAGGGAGGTTTGTAACTAACTGTGATGTAGTTAGAACGTTACAACAGAGAAAAGGGGAAAAGAGATTAGTATCGCTTTTGATTTCATTTTTGAGGTAGGTTGTAACTTTCATTGTCTTTTAAACAAGCATTTTGTCTTAAATAATTACAAGAAGTAAATTATTCATTATAAGAAATAATTACTCTTAAGAAGCTGCAAAAAATACCATGAAAATATCCCATGTACTCATTGCCTAACTTCCTCCAGTGGTACCGTCTTACATAACTAATACGCTAATGAAAAGTAGGAAATTGATCCAACTTCATAAGTAGACTATATTCTTTACTGAGTAGTCTTTAATTTAAGAAATGGAGGAAAGGAGAAAGGCCTTCCAGTTGATGGTTGAATTGGCCAAAAAGTTCATTCAGCTTTTTCCTTAAGATATTATGGAAAAACCAAAAGAACTTTTTGATTAACCCAATAATTTTTGCTTGAAGTTAGATCAGGAGAGAATTTGGATTATCCAAAAGAACTGAAAGGGATTTTAACAGACCAACCCTCCAGTTTAGAAATGAACAAATGAGGCTCAGGTGTATTAGACAAGTTGCTTATTTCATTTTCTTTCCTTGTTTCACAACTGAGTTTAGTTAGTTCAGTCGCTCAGTTGTTTCCGACTATTTGAGACCCCATGAATCACAGCACGCTAGGCCTTCCTGTCCATCAGCGACTCCCGGAGTTCACTCAGACTCATGTCCATCGAGTAGGTGATGCCATCCAGCCATCTCATTCTCTGTCGTCCCCTTCTCCTCCCGCCCCCAATCCCTCCCAGCATCAGGGTCTTTTCCAACGAGTCAACTCGTTGCATGAGGTGGCCAAAGTATTGGAGTTTCAGCTTCAGCATCAGTCCTTCCAATGAACATCTAGGACTGATCTCCTTTAGAATGGACTGGTTGGATCTCCTTGCAGTCCAAGGGACTCTCAAGAGTCTTCTCCAACACCACAGTTCAAAAGCATCAATTCTTCGGCGATCAGCTTTCTTCACAGTCCAACTCTCACATCCATACATGACCACTGGAAAAGACATAACCTTGACTAGACGGACCTTGGTTGGCAAAGTCATGTCTCTGCTTTTTAATATACTATCTAGGTTGGTCATAACTTTCCTTCCAAGGAGTAAGCGTCTTTTAATTTCATGGCTGCAATCACCATCTGCAGTGATTGTGGAGCCCAGAAAAATAGTCTGCCACCGTTTCCACTGTTTCCCCATCTATTTCCCATGAAGTGATGGGACCAGATGCCATGATCTTTGTTTTCTGAATGTTGAGCTTTAAGCCAACTTTTTCACTCTCCTCTTTCACTTTCATCAAGAGGCTTTTGAGTTCCTCTTCACTTTCTGCCATAAGGGTGGTGTCATCTGCATATCTGAGGTTATTGATATTTCTCCCAGCAATCTTGATTCCAGCTTGTGCTTCTTCCAGCCCAGCGTTCCTCAAGATGTACTCTGCATATAAGTTAAATAAGCAAGGTGACAATATACAGCCTTGACGTACTCCTTTTCCTATTTGGAACCAGTCTGTTGTTCCATGTCCAGTTCTGACTGTTGCTTTCTGACCTGCATATAGGCTTCTCAAGAGGCAGGTCAGGTAGTCTGGTATTCCCATCTCTTTCAGAATTTTCCACAGTTTATTGTGATCCACACAGTCAAAGGCTTTGGCATAGTCAATGAAGCAAAAATAGACGTTTTTCTGGAACTCTCTTGCTTTTTTGATGATCCAGTGGATGTTGGCAATTTGATCTCTGGTTCCTCTGCCTTTTCTAGGCATATTTAAGGACCATATAGCTAAATGTTGTTCTCCAGGATTTTATTCCATGTATATTCCTTCCCAAACTATTTTTTCTTTGATTGAACAAATGCATGATTGTTCTTTTGGAGCCTCTATCAGATCCCACCAGACACATCTTCTCCTCTGAGTCCCTAGAGCCTAGTGCAATGTCTGTCACACAGTAGATGCTCAATAAATATTTATTGAATAAACGAACCATCAAATTTCTTTTTTTTAGCCCTTAGACACTGGAGGAGAGGCTGATCAACAGAGGGAACAAAAGGATAAATCACTCCCACAATTAGCCCACTGCAATGGAAACTCATTCAGTTCAGTTCAGTCGCTCAGTCGTGTCTGACTCTCCGCGACCCCATGAACCACAGCACGCCAGGCCTCCCTGTCCATCACCAACTCCCGGAGTTCACTCAAACTCATGTCCATCGAGTCGGTGATACCATCCAGCCATCTCATTCTCTGTTGTCCCCTTCTCCTCCTGCCCCCAATCCCTCCCAGCATCAGAGTCTTTTCCAGTGAGTCAACTCTTCGCATGAGGTGGCCAAAGTATTGGAGTTTCAGCTTTAGCATCAGTCCTTCCAATCACAGCAAAATGGCTGTCTGAGGAGGTCTTACAAATAGCTGTGAAAAGAAGAGAAGCGAAAAGCAAAGGAAACTCATTACTACAAGTCAATTCGGAGTTGGGCAGAATGACAGCTGCAAGAAGAAATGCATTGGGCAAAGAAATACATTTTATTTGAGTTATGATGAATTAAAAATGCACACAGGTAATTACCCTTGTTTCAGCTACACTGTGCAGCAAATCTGTAAATAAAAGATGTAAGCCTCTAACATGCAGAACACTATGTTCTCCTATTCTTTATTGTGAACACATACATCAGATGTCCCTTTATAGGGATCATTATAGTTTTTTGTTTAATTCCAAGCTTAAAAACAGAATCATCCCCAAAATGTTGCTTTCCTTATTGAACAATCTGTAGGCTAGCTTGTTGCCAAATTAAGCTGCGCACAGCACTTGTTAACTTAATTAGCAACCTAATGGCTGAACCTCAGCCTGACAAAATGCATGTCGCTTCAGATGGAAACTGCAGTGAAACCATAGTCAGTTCAGGAGACATGCAGTCCTGCAGATATTTATTTTTCTTTTTGATGGCAAGAGGAATACCTGATTGCCTGGGAAGATCCCCTACTTCCTATTGAAGTCCAAACAGCTCTACCAAGAGTCATCACCTTACATGACTGTGAAACACACCTTTTTAAAGGCTGCATGCAAGAGAACTCCCAGAGGGTTAATGGATATACTTGGGCTTCCATTAATAGCCCAGAAAGCAAACTAATTAATTAGAGGATGCACGGAATGAACTGCATTTATCAACGAAAGGCCCTGTGATAAATCATCTCAGAGCTCACTGAAAGCTGGAACTAAAAAGGCAGTTGCCAAGGATTCAACCTGGGGTGTTTGTGAATCCCCCAGACGAGCAGCAAAGCTTCTCACTGTAGGTGGACGTGAAAATTTTATGTGATACCACACCTATCTATCTAGAATATCAATTAACAGTTGGTGGGGTTTAGAGAGTCACCTAACATGATTAATTTCTGTGAATATTTCAATATATATACATATATATGTATCTGTACACACATATTCTTTGAGGTACATACAATATATATTTTAAATTTTCCCAGTTATTCATTTACTTTTTTGTATGCCTCATAGGATTCTAGCACACAGAAGAGAAGCAATAGTGCATAAGATTAAATGCATTTTCCTGACTGATCGCTTATTCCTATCTTCTCTCTAATTTTCTTTGTCTAAGCCTCCTTTCTCTTATAACCCACTGTGTCCCTGAATCTTTGCCCGGGCCTTAGATACCTATGTTGATTCTCTCTCTCTCTCTCACACACACACACACAAGTGCTGGCCAGGCTACAGTATATTTTGTGCCATTGAACACATTGGAGAAGTCTTTGTAAATGGAAGAGAACTCTATTGTGTGTGGCTTACCCAACCTAATTCCAAGATCTGTGTGAGAACATTCATCTATCTATGAAAGTCTTCTGCTTGGCTTGGGAGTTACATTAACTGTCATCCTACTAAAAAAAAAAGTTTTTAATAATTTGGAGTTGTTTTATGGTGCTTCCTTATGGGGTGAGCATGCTGACTTTGGTGTGTGTTATAACTGGAAAGAATAAGATGAGTGTCCCTGGGTAAGGGGGACACAAATCCCCTGAGTCCTCCAGTTCCCAATTCACAGTGCTCTGTGTCCATCTTGACATGACCATTGACACTTTTCAGGGCATCTTCATCTGATGGCACAGCTCAATCAGAACGTGGATTTTTGGGAAATAGGGACCAAGTCCTTTTGATCATATTAATTTCTGGCACTGTAGGACCTGGTGATATGTGGGTGTGTGTGTGCTCAGCCGTGTCCGACTCATGGTAACCCGACAGAATGTAGCCCACCAGGACCTGGTGATAGTTTTTCTAAATGAATTAAAATTTCTCCTACACCCCGTGTATCCTGAAAATGGCATTTGATAGCATACCTTCTTTAAGTTGATTTTTATTAGTTGAATCAGAGTGATGCATGTGGTTCTGGGGATGGCCACAGATGTGGTCTACTAAACAGGCCTTCTTTGGCCGTGGGTGTGGGGCCAAGTGGAAATGGCCCATGTCATAGCAATATCCAGTTCAGCTTGTGCCTGATTTTAAGGAATAATTCTGGTTTGTTTCCAGCATGACTCATGGAAACACAAAAATTGTTCATATTGATATTCGGGAGGTGACATTGTACAGTGAAAATTACTATGGTTTAAGGGTCAGTGGATTAGGGTTCTATAATTCTATCATAGTTTTTAGTTCTATGATTTTGAGAATGATTCTTAACTCTTTAACCTTCACCATCCTCATAAGCCTGAAAAGAATGTCTTTGCATCTTCTTAAAGCGTGCTTTAAAATCAAAATCTTCATTTTGATTATGACCTTCTTGGCAAGTGGTTTGTGGTGTGAATGTTAGAGAAAAGTGAAGGAGACCATCAGCACAAAATGTGGTGTGTATGGCTTCTCTTCTTTCCCACCTGGGTATCAGGTTATTTCTAGAGAACTGTGTTTGCAGTGCAGCTCTGCAGGAGTCATAGGTAACACTTGGGTTACGTTACAGGCTGGATTGCCAGCTTCTGAAAGACGTAACAGTGGTTGATTTGCTCATTACATTCCACCGCTGTCTGTACTGTATTTAGTGCCAGAAACTGTCTCCTGAGCTGGACCGTCTTAGAGAACCAAGGCTGAAGTGGTGGCAGTGTCCCTCTTCCTTCCGTAGGAGCTGGTCTGAGCCCCAAGTATATTTTAAAGCCACCCATCTGAATTTTCACCCTCGACATCAGCATCTTTTTCTGATTAAATATAAAGAAGTTGTGTTTGATCAGCAGCAGCTTGTACCTTTTTATAAACCAGTATTACATACAGGCATCCCTTTGGAGACATTTCAGGTTCAATTCTAGACCACTGCAAAAAAGCAAATTTCCTAACAAATGAGTCACACAATTTTGGTTTCCCAGTGCATATAAAAGTTATATTCATATTGTAGTCTATTATTACAATATGTATATTGTAGTCTATTAAGTGTGAAATAGCATTATGTAGAGAAAAGGTACAGACATTCACTAACAAATACTTTCTTGCTAAAAACCACCAACCATCAGCTGAGCCTTCGGCAAGTTATAATCTGCTTTCAGTAATAATCGTTTCCAACATCAAATATCACTGATCACAGATCACCATAAGAAATATGGCAATACTGAAAGAAGTCTGAAATAACGTGATAATTGAGCGTCCCTTATGGCTCATCTGATAGAGAATCCGCCTGCAATGTGGGAGACCTGGGTTCGATCCCTGGGTTGGGAAGACGCCCTGGAGAAGGGAAAGGCTCCCCACTCCAGCATCCTGGCCTGGAAAACCCCAGAGTGGAGAGTCCATGATGTAATAATACAAAAGTGTGACGCAGAGAGGCAGAGTGAGCAAATGCCTTTGCAAAGATGGCACTGATCAACTCAGGGCTGCCACTAACCTCCGTTTTGTAAAACACACAGTATCTGTGAAGTGTAATGAAGGAAAGCACACTAAAGGGAGGTATGCCTGTATTCTTTCAAAGATGATTTCAGAGACTTCCCTGCTAGTCTAGTGGTTAAGACTTAGCCTTCTACTGCAAGAGGCGTGCGTGTGACCCCTAGTCAGGGTGCCAAGATCCCACATGCCTTGTGGCCAAAATACCAAACATAAAACAGAAGCAATATTGTGACAAATTCAATAAAGACTTTAAAAATGGTCCACATCAAAAGAAAAAAAATCTCAATTTTTTTTAAAAAGATAATTTCATATAAATGTTAGGGATTTACTATTTCAAACATTATCTGGTACTTTTGTTTTTATCTTTTGGTTATACACTTCCATAAATTTATTTCCTATATATTTGACAAAAGACTGTCCTTAAATTTTTATCCTATTCCAATTATTAGACTATTGGCTTTTGGCTTCAGTCCACCCTTCTGTGTTCAAATTTGTCTCGCTGGAGCTGTTACTTTACAAACTGCATTTGTGCTTTGCAATTATCCTCTTGTAAGGCTCAGTGGTTAGAATCCACTTGCCAATGCAGGAGGCACAGGTTCAATCTCTGAATCAGAAAGATCCCTATTCCAATCCCTGAAATAGGAAATGGCAAACCACTCCAGTATTCTTGCCTAGTGAATCCTATGGACAGAGGAGCCTGGCGGGCTACAGTCCATGGGGTCGCAAAGAGTCGGACACGACTTGGCAACTAAACAACGACAACAAGACTCTGCCAGCTAGGGTGTTAAAGGAAGACTTTAAAGCTGGAAGAGGAAGAAGGGACTTGTTCCTGTTTGTTTCTTGTTTTTTAAGAAATGTATTTTTACTGAGATATAATTGACATATAAACATTGTGTAAGTGTAAGGTGTACAAGAAATCAATTTGACACATTTATATATTACAATATGATTGCCTCGGGCGTTAGTGAATACTGTATCACATGACATAATTATCATTTCTTTTTTGGTGAAGAGAACAATTAAGATCTAGTCTCTTAGCAATTCTGAAGCTTGTGTTACAGGATCGTCGTCCACAATCACCGGGCTGTGCACTAGAACTCCGGGCCTTATTTACCTCCTGGCTGCGAGTTGGTTCCCTTAATTCAATGACATCTCTCCAATTCCCTCAGTCTCAACAGCAGCGTTTCTCTGGAGGAGCAGCGGTTAGCTCCGTTTTGGAATATATGTTAACTCTCGAAAACCCAGCCTCAGAGACATGGCCGCCGGGCGGCCAGCCTCCCTTCTTGGAAGGTCCGGTTTTCAGCCCCTCTCCCCCTCCAGGACCCCGTCTCAGGGCCAGTCCGTCGCTGCTCCTGCACGTGCGACTGCCATCCTCCCTGTGTTTGCTTTGCCTTTTCAGTTAATATAGGTAATAATTCTTTATACTGACTTAATTCTGAATATTAAATCCTCTCTGTTAAAGGAGCTATTAAGATTTCTGCATGTTGATTGCATTGTGACTGCCATAGACCCTTCAGTCATTTACCCCAGCGTATCCTTTTCTGAGTCCCTTCTTGAAACCAGTCCTGGAAAACATTCTGTTCTGTTTTTCTGACCTCAAGAGAAGGAGGCCTAAGCAATCGCTTTAATGGGTTTTAGCACATACCTCATGAGTACTTGTAACGAGCCTCAGTGCTTCAATGAAAGGCCACACTTCCCTCACTGTAAGGCTCTGAATCACTCATATCTCTAAAGGGAAACGCTCAGCCTTGACAGCATTTCTTCACGTTCTGTGTTTAGCCATCTTTTGCACCTCATTAAAATCATAGGACTTAGGAAGGAAAATTGAGAAATCATTTAGTTAATTTGCTTGCTTCAGGCAAGAACAAATCTTGATACTTGTGTAATTTAGTTTTTCCATCAGAGTTAGACATTAGACATTCATAAAATGAGCAGATGAAAGAATTTCACAGTCTAGGCATTATACATTAGAATGACTTGATACAAAATCTCTTATCTGGATGGATGATTTTTACCCCTCCAGATTATATTTCTTTCTAAATTCCGTTACATTGAGACCATTTCCTTGAGTCAACACACACATTCTTTTGTTTGTGTCAAATACTCAAGCATTTTAAAACAGATGAAGGAAAATACTGTAAGATTAATCCTGAAATCTCTAAATTATAATGTAAAGTAGACTATTAAAATTTTGATTGGCATTTTATAATGCAGGTATCTCTACTCATAAATTTTATTGTTATTTGTGGGCAAGTCAGTGTATTCAACCCTGAATATTCATTGGAAGGACTGATGCTTGCTAAAGCTGAAGTTCCAATACTTTGGCCACCTGATGTGAAGAGCTGAGTCATTAGGAAAGACCCTGATTCTGGGAAAGATTGAAGGCAAAAAGAGGAGGGTGGCAGAGGATGAGACGGTTAGACATCCCCGGCTCAATGGGCGTGTATTTGATGAATCTCCGGGAGATAGTGAAGGACAAGGAATGCTGGAGTACTGCAGTCCATGGGGTTGCAGAGTCAGACACAACTTAGTGACTGAAAACAACAGCAGCAATCTAAGGACACTACAGCTTAGATGTACAAAGTACAAGGGATGAATTTTCCTCTAACGGATTACGTCTTTTTCTCAAGCACACATTCCTGTGATTGTCAGAAACCACTTTTTCTGTTTAACTAAAACATCTTACTCTCTTCTGCTGAGTAGTCTTTTGAGGATCGTAACTCAGAAGGTAGCCCACTTCTCGAAGTATCTCCTTTGCCCTTCCTCTTTGCCAGGACACTTCCAGGGTGCAGGAGAGTCTACAAAACCCCAGGCACAGGGATGAGTGGCTGTGTGTCTGGCCTTCACGCTGTCCTCTGGTTGAGACACTCTTCCTTCTGGATTCCAGACATTGGCTTTGGTCCTCACTGAATCCACTTACGTGACTCGGTTTGTTTGTTCAATGCCTTTCCTGCCTTGTTTTGGCTAGCATGAACTGGCCTGAACTTTGATATATGGTTTGGCGAATTATATAAGTTACAGTTTCTAACCTTAAAAAGAATATGCTTCCATGAGGAAACCACCTTCTGTTTATCTTTTCTGTTACCAATCTATAGACCGTATTATCTGCTTCCTATCTCAATCTTTAGTCCTATAATTATAATTATAGTTGTATACCCACACCTAAGGTCCAATTCAGGAACTTCTGGTATTAGATTTCTAACTATGCCATAATGTCTAGAGTTTTTGATTTAGTAGAGGGACTCTCCACACAGGATGCAGAAGTCCTGTTGGCAAGTCTTTACAAAAAAAAAAACTTGGGCTACACCCTACCATAAATGTCCGATGGAGCTTGCTCATATCATTACTTGTTACTGTGAGGTTCCCACACATGATAAGCTTTGATATGACTCAGGCTTCTTGCCATTTGCTAGTCTTTCAGAAATTCCACACTCCCCTTAGTTCTAGAAACTCATTATCAGTGGGAACTCAATTTATTTTGCCTGCATATCCCCAAAAATAATTTTGAAAATCCATTTACTACTCACATATTTTTAGTTTCATTTCATCATACATTCAAATAGTTTCAAGTTTAGTTGTAAATATTGACATTTAAAAATAGAACTGGTGTATCACTTTTAAAAATGCTTCCTGTGTAATCGAATTCATAATGATTTGAATTATGAATTCAAAATGATTTGAAACATACTCACCATCATCCATATTAAAAACATTGAACAAACCCTTCTTTAAAGAAAGCCACGAAGTCTATCTTGGTCTTTTACCTCTGTAGTTTGTATTTGACTTTTCTTTTAGAATGTGTTCTTATATATAAAAATGCATTTAACTAACACCTTGTTGTGCAAAACTGGCTCTACAGGTTTGTTCATCCTTTGTCATGTAACCTCCAACTGCTCCAGATGAGTGAGTAAACATGTTTATTTCTGTGGGATACTGAGGTTTCCTATGGCTTTTTATGTAGCATTAGTGTTGGAAAATCTGGTTAACCCTACCAAATTTTTTCTACAAAATGAAATCAACTTTTTTCGGTTTCTGTGACCATAAGCTCCAAATGATATAAAAGTGTTTCTTTATGTTTAACTGTTCATGGGGTTCTCAAGGAAGAATACTGAAGTGGTTTGCCATTCCCTTCTCCAGTGGACCATGTTTTGTCAGAAATCAGTCGTGAATGTTCATTGGAAGGACTATTGCTGAGGCTGAAGCGCCAATATTTTGACCACCTGATGTGAAGAACTGACTCACTGAAAAAGACCCTGATGCTAGGAAAGATTGAAGGCAAGAGAAGAAGGGGATGACAGAGGACAAGATGGTTGGATGGCATCACCGACTCAATGGACATGAGTTTGAGCAAACTCTGGAAGTTTGTGATGGATAGGGAAGCCTGGTGTGCTGCAGTCCATGGGGTCACAAAGAGTTGGACGTGACTGAGTGACTGAAATGAACTATGTTTAACAATTCCATAATTAGTAGAATCTAGTTAACCTAAAGAACTCAAATATATTACAGAATTTAGGTAAACATTTTGTTTAAAGTCCATTCCATAAGAAAAGAGGATTTATTTAAGACTTTATGGGTGAATATTACATATAATTGAAAGAAACAAGACTAATAATCAGTTCTATTCATTTAAAGAAAACGTTTGCAAATGTAAGTGTTTGGAAATCTTGTCCACATTCAAGAATTCACATTTTATGGAAACGATAGTGGTTTTATTATAGCAATGCCATTCAAGTGTTCTGTCTGTCCTAGTTACATGTCAAATTTCCCAAAGTGATCTTTAACCAACAGTATTTCTAATAACCTAACAGCTGACAAAACTCTATAGATTCTACCTGAATTTTTGAACATAAAGACTGGACCACCATCAGATTTACAAAATAGTGTTTTTAACCCAATTATCAGAGGCATTTACTTTCTCAACAGGAATTGTCAGTTGTTCAAATTGTCTTTTTGTTTTGTGTCCCATAAGTTTTTACAACTGGGGCAATGTACCAAAGTATATGTTTTTGTTTTGTAAAGTAGAAGAATTAATGGAAATTAATAATAATTAATGATGATTAATTTTGTAAAAAGATAAGGATGAATTCTTGGTGAATTCTCACATAAGCACAGTTTTGAAAGGAATACCTTTGGAAGTCAAGAGTCTGAAAATTAATTTTACTTTAGAGTAAACTTTAAAAAACTATTGCCCTTGGGAAATATATGTATACTCTCAGAGGCAAGCATGCCCTGGTACTCGGATCACTGTTTTGTATAAACCAAACCAGAGAGGGAATGCTGTTTCCAGGCTTACTTACCCCGAAGCTTAGTCAGCCGTCTCTCCTCTTTCATTTTCATAGCATGCCGTACATAATGCTTCAAACACAGACTTCTTCTGAAAGGCTTCTGGGATCCCTAGACTAGACCTGGAGAACAAGTGCACAGTCTGATGTGTTCAGGTTCACCCAGACTTCTCTGGATGCTTTTATTCCATCCCAAATGGACTTTTAGTGGTGATCGTGATTCTTCCATCTCAAACTTCCCTGTCCCTTCCCTCCACTTTGACAAGCCCTCACTCAAAATTCCAGAGGAATTTCCTTTTTCTTGTGGGTTTGATCTTTCTTTTAAATAGCATCCTGCTTTCCCTGTCCTATTTCAGCGTTGGTTCTTTGGGCAATCCTCCAGGCTTTGTTCTTAATGTGGAAGTCAACAGTTGTCTCTTTAGACTGGATATAAAAAGTCATTAGGGATTTCTAAAAGCCTAATAAAGGCTAGATAAACTTCACTGCTTTGGCTGAATCCATTTTCCTTTTTGGAGGGTAACACACTTTGTGGATCTATTTTATCTGAGATAATTGAAGGAGGAAAACAAGGCCTCACAGAAAGCTAAAGAGCAAGACAAACAGGATACAAGAGGGGAAAAACGTATGTGATGGCCCACATGTTCTCCACACCACTGTAACCTTTAACTGTAGTGACGTGCTTACAGTGTGTTTTGACCTGTGGTCTTCTGAAGTATACATTTTGTATTCAGTTACACGTTCTGGCTAATTGTGCACTCAGAGCCATGCCTTATGTCACTAGGCCCCCACGGCAAGGCTGCCCTGGCAATTTTCAGCACACCATCAATATTGACTAGAGTGTCTCAGGAGGCAGAGAGGAACGCCCAGAAGATGCCACTTCAGTGGCTTTTCATCACCCATGATATAAAACTCCAGTTCCTCAGTGTGGCTGTCTAGAGCCTGCCTTAATATATTGCATCTAGCTCTTACATAAAAACAAAATCTGACCTAAACTGATATATTCAGCCTCTCTCATTGTTCTCTTTAAAACCTCTGCTCCTGCTAAGCTAATCTGCTCATAAACTCTGCAGTGGAGTACACATCCATCTCATCAAGGATATTTGCTTCCATTCTTCCTGTATTTCTTCAAGGCCCACATCTTAAGTTCCACATTTTGAAATCTGTATCACACAACCAAATTCTTTATCCCTTCTAAACTCCAATTGTTTTCATTGCCTGTATGATTTCCTATAAACTGAACACATTCTACTTGGAATTATTATTCGTGTTCTTATTATTTTGTCTTCCAACTGAACAGCAAGTTGCTTAAGAGGCCAAGAGCCCCATTTCAAGCTTCCTTGAACCCACATTATTAAACACTGAGTTGCCCACACAGTGGGTGTGTAGGTAGTCGTCAGCAAGCATCCAGATCCCCTTCCACATTTCTAGCCTCACCGTCCACACGCACTGTTGTCTCCAGTTTCTCAGAGACAATTGAAGCAGCCAAAGGGGACCTTATTAACATTTTAGTCTTCAATGTCTGCACATTCACCTATGGCTACCCCATTCTTGCCTTCCTACTGCTAGCCATCAAAGAAACTGATACATAAGCTTTCAGGTCAGTTCAGTTCAGTCGCTCAGTCATGTCCGACTCTTTGCGACCCCATGAATCACAGCACGCCAGGCCTCCCTGTCCATCACCAACTCCCGGAGTTCACTCAAACTCGTGTCCATCGAGTCGGTGATACCATCCAGCCATCTCATTCTCTGTCGTCCCCTTCTCCTCCCGCCCCCAATCCTTCCCAGCATCAGAGTCTTTTCCAGTGAGTCAACTCATCGCATGAGGTGGCCAAAGTATTGGAGTTTCAGCTTTAGCATCAGTCCTTCCAATGAACACCCAGGATTGATCTCCTTTAGAATGAACTGGTTGGATCTCCTTGCAGTCCCCAAGGCCAATTAAACTAGACTCTCCAAATAAATCAAGACCAGTTAAATCAGAATGAAAAGTTGGCCTAGAAATTTTAATTTTACAAAGGTTTCCTATGGTTGATCATCAGTGTTTTCAACTTGTATACCTCCATATCATGGTGACCCCTGGCAAGTCGATATCCACGTTCAACTCTCCCTTGAAATGACCCTTGTCGTGGCCATCCACTGTGCACTGTGTTTAGTCCTTGTGTGCGTGCTAAGTTGCTTCCGTAGCGTCTGACTCTTTGGGACCCCAGGGACTGCAGCCCACCAGGCCCCTCTGTCCTTGGGATTCTCCAGGCAAGCATACTGGAGTGGGCTGCCGTGCCCTCCTCCAGGGGAATCTTCCTGACCCAGAGATCGAACCGCTGTCTCTTATGTCCCCCTACATTGGCAGGCAGCGTCTTTACCACTAGCACCACCGGGGAAGTCTAGTTCTTATTTATGTAATAATTGGCAATGCTGATCCATATATTCTCTGCCAGACTCTGTCTGCCATCTTATATCCATTTCCTTGAACCTCTCCTTCCAGTAAATCCCCTGAAAAGAGCCCGGCATGTTTACGTTCTTATAGTATTTCAGCTTTCAACAATTCAATCTGGCTTTTTCATCCAACACGTCACCAAAACTACTCTTGCAAGTATAACCAAATCCTATGGATATTTTTCAAAGGAAAAAAATTTTTTTTTTGATATTTCAGTCCATTTTGCACATGTTTCTTGACTTTCTACTGACCGTTTTGGGCGGTTCCTTCCCAGCTTTCTGCGCTAACATCATCTTCTCTAGCAGAAAGGCTGGCAGTTTTTGGAGTTCATTTCAGGGTCAGCCTCTCTCTTCACATTATAGTTCACTTTCGATGATGTATCTGCGTCTTTGTCTTCAAAAGCCATGTGCTAAGATCTGCCAAGTTTATCTCCCAGGATTACGGGCATCCAGGTACAGACAGTCAGGTCTAAAGGAAAAGGACAGATGGAGGAGTGTTATGAAAGATGAGCCAGCCTGACTTCATTTGTCATTACTTCAAACCAAATCTAGACTTTGGAGAAACTCGCTGGACTTTAGTCCAGAGCTTTAAAAATCCTACAGTAATGAATATGCATTTAGATAAAAAGTTCTTTTTTCTCCCCCACTGCATCATCAGCCCTTTGAAAAATACCTTAATTCATCCTCTAAATGTGCCCAATGGGTTTTTTTTTTAAACCAGAAGTTCAGCATCTTAAAAGGTCTATGAATACTCGTGGGTAAATCACTGCAGCTTTAAATGTATCTGACCTGTCCTATTGAGCCATTTCCCCCGGGTACATATTCCACTCCAATCCTCCATCCTGGCAAGGTTCACAGCTACTTCCTAGTATAGTTGCCCACTGATATTAGTGTTAAATCTTTTGAAAATACTGTTTCTGGTAACTTATGTTATAACTCATATACTTTTCCTGTCTGCCATTCACCAAATGATGTGCTTTTTTTTTTTTTGTAATATATCAGTGGTTTTATTGCAATCTAAAATTTAAAGAAATAAGATCATTGATTACCCCCTTAGATGTTTTCTATCCTCTTCCAATAAATTAATTGCTCCTTAAGGCAATGGTTGCTTATAGTTTATTTTTTTAACCCTATGGGCTGATTTTGCACATCTTTACAAATAGGCATTGATTGAACTATTTAGGAATAATTTTTAAGTGGTGTTAGGTGTTATTTATCATGATCTGAGTTTGTATAACTTCAAAAAGATAGTCTAGACTAGAAACATGACTTCTGACAATTATATTTGAACTGACACAAAGAAGACTAGAAATTTACTCTGCACTGACTTGTGCAATATTTCCTATTAACATGTCAGCTCCTTTCTTTAATACTGCAATTTATCCATTAAAACCAGTTCATAAGAAGAAAAATAGTTTATACATAAAAGTACAGTGGGGTTTAAAAATTCTCTTGTCAAATGCATCTGTATTTCAAAGGAGGCTGACAAAATTGAAATTTAGAAAGTAAACCTAATTCTCACTGCTTATTATATCGTACAGCTGATATCCAGTTGGCAAAAATTTTTGGAACATCTGTATTACAGTAACACTTAGATACCATGCAGCTTTTCGAGGCATCAGGTTTAAGCAAATTTTGACTGAAAATTAAATGCTTTCATCATCTTGCTACAAAACTGGTATTATATTTTTATATGCTTGAAAATGATATGAAGTACTAGCAAGATTTCAGTCATAATAACTCACTTCCTTAACACTATATTTTAATTAGCATTGCAAGAATCAAGTTTTGCTTTTCTATTTTTTTTTTTAACAAGATTGCTTGCTTGTAGCTGGGTGAGATGGCTTCAGTGTGAGAGATGGTGTGACGACAGTTCTAATGCCACACATGTCCTTTGAAGTGATCTCTGTAGCTTCTATACCAATGTTTAAGTCCAGATAGGCAGACTTCTTTTCTGCTACTTGATACATCTCATTATTTCCTGATTCTTTCATACACAATGATGCAAATTCATTGCCTTCTCATTTATGCCTTTTTATTATTATCATTTCACACAATTTTTCATAGAAACAGTATTTGACGTGAGAATGTCATCAGCTGTTGCAAACTTTTTTCAGTGTTTAAATACAAGAGCTTGCTCCTGGGTCAGCGGTTCACCCACAGGTTCAGTCATAAATGTTGGTATCTGTATATGAACATCTGCTTTGTCTGGGCTTTGGAAATCTTGTCTGGAATTAAGAACAAACTGACCATATCAATATCATACTTAAAGATTTCTTATTTAAGCAGCAAATCCAGTTGATTACTTGTTCTGCTAAGATTTTTAAAAATATAACTCTGTAGCTTAATTCACTAAATGTCTTTTATGTGCATGCCCTGAAAGTTTACAGGCTCATTCATCTCATTTAACCATCCTCCTAAAAGTTTATGTTAAACATGGTAAATAACTTGCCAAAAGGCACAAACAAAGGTAAGCTATAGAGCCAGTTCAAAACATGACCAAGGCCAAATATAATAATAATGAAAAATTTGAAATATTTCAAGAATTACCAAACTGACACAGAGACATGCAGTGAGCAAATGTTTTTGAAAAGTGGCATTGATTGACTTGCTCAACGCAGGGTTTCCACGAAACTTAATTTTTTAAAAATTGCAGTATCTTTAAAACACAGGACAATGAAAAATCATGAAACGAGCCTAAGACGTTGAGAACAGATGCGTGGACGTGGTGGGGTGGGGCGCAGGCCGGGATGAGTTGGGAGATTGGGATCGACGTGTATGTACTGTGTGCGTCTGTGAATGCTAAGTCACTTCCGTCATGTCCGACTCTGTGCAACCCCATGGGCTGTGGCCCGCCAGGCTCCTCTGTCCGTGGGATTCTCCAGCAAGAATGCTGGAGTGGGTTGCATGCCCGCCTCCAGGGGATCTTCCCTACCCAGGGATCGAACCCCAGTCTCCTGTGTCTCCTGCATTAGCAGGAAGATTCTTTACCACTGAGCCACTGGGGAAGCCATATATGCACTACCATGTGTAAAACATCTAGTGGGAACCTGCTATATAATACAGGGAGCTCAGCTTGGCACTCTGTGCTGACCTAGGGAGGGAGGTCCAAGAGGGAGGGTGTTGGTTTAGTTGCTAAGTTGTGTCTGACTCTTGTGACCCCAGGACTGTAGCCTGCCAGGTTCCTCTATCCATGGGATGATCCAGGCAAGAATACTGGAGTGGGTTGCCATTTCCTTCTACAATGGAGATACATACACACACACACACACACACACACACACACACACCCCTGATTCTCTTCGTTGCAAAGCAGAAATTAACACAACACATCCAGGCAAGAATACTGGTGTGGGTTGCCATTTCCTTCTACAATGGAGATACACACACACACACACACACACACATAAAGCTGATTCTCTTCGTTGCAAAGCAGAAATTAACACAACATTGTAAAGCAGCTGCCCTAATAAAAACAGTTGGAAAAATGAGGTATGCCTATGTATAGAAGCACATACACACATAGCAGAACGAAGGCAAATGTGAACGTAGCTAAATGTTACAATGGGCAAAGTGCTTAAAAGGTGTGATAGGCAGCTTCCAAAATGGTTCCCCAGATGTCCCCTCTCTATTATACGTGTCCTGTAAATTCCTTGTCCTTGATCGTGAGTGGGACCTGTGACCATGAAGTTGTCACTCCAGGGTTAGATCGTTCTATCTGGTCAGGGTGAAGAGATTTTGCAATTAAGATGCCAAATCAGTTACCTTTAAATTAATCAAAAAGGGGATTATTGTGGGTGGGTTTGATCTAAATGGGTGAGCAGATCCTTCTGCTTTGAAGAAGCAGAAGTAAGTAAGAAGTAAGCTTTGAAGAAGTAAGCTGCCCGGTTAGGAGAGGGTTTGAGAAGGCCCTTGACAAGGAATGGCGAGTCGGCTGTTGGAGCCGAGAGCAACCTTCAGCTGACAGCCATCAGAAAACGGGAGCTCAGTTCTTTAGCTGCTGCTGCTGCTGCTGCTAAGTCACTTCAGTCGTGTCCGACTCTGTGTGACCACAGAGAAGACGGAAGGCTCCCCCGTCCCTGGGATTCTCCAGGCAAGAACACTGGAGTGGGTTGCCATTTCCTTCTCCAATGTGTGAAAGTGAAAAGTGAAAGTGAAGTCGCTCAGTCGTGTCCAACCCATAGCGACCCCACGGACTGCAGCCTACCAGGCTCCTCCATCCATGGGATTTTCTAGGCAAGAGTACTGGAGTGGCTTGCCATTGCCTTCTCAGAGCTGAATTCTCCCACCAATCATGTGAGAGCAGAAGATGATGCTATACCCCAGAAGCAAACTGACACGTGCCTTGACTGGGAGATTGGGCAGAAGAGCCAGCTGCTCTGTGGCTGGACTCCTGACTCATATAAATACTGAGAACTCCATATATGTTGTTTTCAGATGCTAAGTTTGTAGTGACTGGTTAGCCAGCATAGAGAGCTACTGTGTCAACAGATATTCTTTGGATTCTCCTTGCATCGTTTCTGCACACTTGAAACTGCGTCAGTATGAAAAGATTTTAAAAACGCGGTGTTCCTCTGTGGACCCCTTCTTTTCCTTACTAAAAGGCTGTAGGCTAATCTAGGGTTTTCCTGGTGGCTCAGCTGGTAAAGAATCTGCCTGCAATGCAGGAGACTCCAGTTCGATTCCTGGGTAGGGAAGATCGCTTGGAGAAGGGATAAGCTACCCACTCCAGTATTCTTGCCTGGATAATCTCCATGGACAGAGGAGCCTGGCGGGTTACAGTCCGTGGGTTGCAAAGAGGCAGACAGGAATGAGTGACTAAGAACAGCACAGCACAGGCTAAGCTAACCAGCAAAATCAGGATCTCAACTTTTCCATCCCCGTAACTCACGGAAGATAAAAATAAACCCAAGGTCATTAATTGTCTTTGAAATCTTATATTGTGTTTTACTATTAATGTAAATATTGCACTAGAATATAATGGATCGGTTTCCTTGAATATGATAATTGAATTTTATACTTTTGTTTCTAGCCATGATGACGAAATCAGGATTGAATCTTCCTCTCTTTCATAAATCATCTAGAAAATTGAACGAAATAAGAAATTACTGCATTCAAGTATTGAACTGCAAAGATGTGGATAATCATAATCCCTACCAGAAAGGAAAAGTGAGGTGAGTCATACAGTCATCCCAGCTTTATGTCTTGAAGCATTTACTGAATCAGATTTCAAGTGGGGAGATCTTAGTCATAGCCTAGGGCTCTTGACGAGTTGTCACGACTGATGAGATAGAAGTTTGGGGTGGCTAAAAAGTCCTCCAGGAGATGTCATTGAGTTACCTTGATTTTATTAACTGAATACCAAACAGCACGTTTAGAAGGCTGGGGGAACAACTGGGAACCCTAAATTGAACAATTCTGAGAGATCCCAAAACCTGGGAGATGATCACACTCTGATAAGGCAAAGCTGAGTGACTGCCTAACAAACATTGCATCCAGTAGAACCTTCAACTGGTCAAGCTCTAATAGTGCAAATAAGGCTATTGTATTTTGACCTTGTATACCCTGATCCAGCTAAATTCAGCTTTTAGTACTGGGAGTATTTCTGTGAAATCACTCAGATTTTTCTATATAGACAATGCTTTTATATGCAAATCTCTAAGCCCTAGGCCATAATAGAAAGACTAAGCCTTAATCTATCCAAAGAGCAACTTCCATAGGGCTTGTCAAGGAGTGATTTTTTTTTTTCTTTTAAATATGCAACAGAATAGAAGAAACAAAATAAAACTACATTGAACATTAGATAATAGAACCCTTATTTTAAATCTGATTTTGCCATAGTGTAATAAATATGTGAAAAGGGAAAGGGATTTAACTGCTCTGGGACTCATTATTCTAATTTATAAATAAGAAAACTAATAGTTAATCCATAGAACTGTTATGAGAATCGAATGAGAAAATATATATAAGCCATAAGACTGATATAAATACTTAGTAATCTTTCAGGTTGTTTTTTTTTTTTTTTAAAGCTCAGCAAGAAGGACAGCATAGCCTTTAAAAATGCAAGTAGAATATTGTCAAATAAGAAATTTCAAACTAAATAGGAGCCACCCTTAAGAAAAAACAGCATTCCTGGAATTTATTTTTTGTTGTTTTGGTTTAGGTAACATATAAATATTAGATTAAGTTTAAAAAAGATGTTAAAAATATAGACGGTAAGTGAAAAGGATCTGGTTTTTAATCAGAATGCAAATAATGAACATATAATAAAATATTGAAAGTGGGCTGCAAATCTGTGTGCAATGGTCAGTTTATTATCTCCAAGTCTGTATCAGAAGTCAGTTATAGCTCGAAATGTCTATGCCAAACATGGGGCCACAGGAAGAAGTTGCTGGAAGGACATAATGGTTTTGATGGCTGTGTTCACTCACCAAATGCTCAAGTCCCCCAGGCTGGGCCTTCTCCCGCCATCTGTATCAGAAGCAGACTGATCCATCCTTGTTAAGTGAAATCTTCTTTTTCTCGGTTACCTGAGGTGCCCGTCCTATGCTTGGTGTGATGAAAGTGAAGAGAAATTTGTCTCAGTTCTTTGGTTGCGCTCACATTATGCTGTGGTTCCTATCCTGTGTGATGTGTTTTTATTGACTTCTCTATGACATGTCTTCAGAAGATGGCTTGCGTTAGTTCATACAGATGACTAACTCCATCTATTCGTGGGCTTCACTCTTTTCCAAGTTTTTTGAATGTTCATTCCTTTCCTCTCAACGGTGATTATTTTGCCTCTCCCCACACACACTTTTTAAACTTGCTGGTGGTGGAGGCAGCTGTGCATTTGCACCTTCCACTCAACATTGCTGTGAGCCTGAAACTGCTCAAAAAATTAAAATCCACTAAAGCAAAGCCTGTCACAAGTGACCAGCTTATTTCACGACACTAGCAAATAACATTTCAGTTCAGTTCAGTTCAGTTCAGTAGCTCAGTCATGTCTGACTCTCTGCGACCCCATGAATCACAGCACGCCAGGCCTCCCTGTCCATCACCAACTCCCGGAGTTCACTCAAACTCACGTCCATCGAGTTGGTGATGCCATCCAGTCATCTCATTCTCTGTCGTCCCCTTTTCCTCCCGCCCCCAATCCCTCCCAGTCTTTTCCAGTGAGTAACTCTTCACGTGATATTTCTGAAGGTGCAGTTCAAATAACTTTCACTTTTTAGACTTTCCATAATTATTTGATACATTATCATTCCAAATAGCTATGTATTTCCAAATGTATTTCCTTACTGACTTCCTTATCTTTGTGTCTCATATTTTTACTCATATTTGTCCATTTGGATGACTCTTATTCTGACATTGCATTTTCTTCTCAATAGCAACAAATGTGAATTCCTTCCCGTTCTCTCATCGTTAATCTATTGCATCCCTTCAAATTTGGGGCTGTCCTTCATTATGCATGTCAGGCTGTCAGATTTCAACATTGTTTACAATAAAAATTCCCTTTATGAGTCGATACGGAGGGTAAAGAGTCTAGCTTATTTCTATTTGTTTTCCTTAAAAAAAAAAAAAAAGCATTGTGTATACTGTGAGATGAGTTTTCTTGTGTTTTGTTTCTCATCAAAAGACAATGTCTTATCAGAAAACCCTTCCTTCAAGGGCACTATGTTTTTTCTTTTAAGGTTCTTCACCTTTAAATATAGCACAACATAAAGCTTTCCTTGATTGATGGGAATCACATTACAGTTTGGGGTAGACTGAAGTGATGTTTCCTCAGGCATTATCCAATATAGAATCCCCCCCTCCATACCTCTAATAACAACACATCCTAAAATAATTGCAGCAAAGCAACCAACATCTATTTCTTTGCATGGATTCAGTATATATATGCTTAGGATTTGCTCGGTAGTTTTGTTTTTGTTGTTTCCGTTCACGTGCTGAAAATCACGACATTATCTTTTGAATGTCTCCTGTTCCATAAAAGTGCTAACACCACTTATGCAAAAGTACACATTGCTGGGTCACTAAGTCGTGTGTCTCTGCGACCCCGTGGACTGCAGCACCCCAGGCTCCTCTGTGCTTCAGCATCACCCAGGGTTTGCTCAAACCCTGCCATTCAGTCAGCGATGCTATCTAAACATCTCATCCTCTGTCACCCTCTTCTCCTCTTGCTTCAGTCTTTGCCAGCATCAGAGTTTTCTTTCCAGTGAGTCAGCTTTTCGCATCAGGTGGTTAAAGTCTTGGAGCTTCAGTGTCAGTCCTTCCAAGAGTTATTCAGGGTTGATTTCCTTTGAGACTGACTGGTTTGATCTCCTTGCAGTCCAAGGGACTCTTAAGAGTCTTCTCCAGCACCACAGTTTGAAAGCATCAGTTCTTTGGTGCTCAGCCTTTATGGTCCAGCTCTCAGATCTGCACATAGCTATTGGAAAAACCATTGCTTTGACTATACAGAACTTTGGTGACAAAGTGATGTCTACTTTTTAAAATGTTGTCAAAGTACATATTCCCTCCTATATCCTTATAGTCTTTCAAACCTGTTAAATTATGGTCCAAGTCTATATAGTAATTTAATAGCATACCAATAGCGCTACCACAGAATATTATGAGTTCCATTTATTCTAACTCAGTTTAATATAAGAACTCATTTATCATGCATTCTTTGGAAGTTCTCTTAAAATCTGGCAGATTAAGCCAGATACTTACATTTCTGAAGGTGGCAAATTATTACAATTTATTAGAAACTTAGTCATCTTCTGTGAACTGTCTTTAAAAAGTTCCCATGATGAAAATGTGAGAAGAAATAAGTGTTATTCATAAGCATGTGGCTGTTGAGATTAGTTGTAGTTTTCCACCTCCTGTGATGAAAAGCCCTGGCCAGCTCTGACAGGTAATAATGAGTTTAAAAACTAGCAAGTCTTAAATTCCTATTATATAAATAATTTTTTTAATGTCAACTTTTCAATTAGGTACATAATAATATGCCTGTTTTCATGGATGGATCTTAGAGGGATTCTTGTAAGAACTGTAGCCCCAAAAGTGTCGACAGTTTCCTCGATCCCAAGATCTATGGATTTGCCCAAAGTGACGACAATAATACCAATATTCTATTGCTTAAACAAGAAGAAAGCTTTATTATTTTTTAGGGCTTCCAAGGTGAATTCTCCTGCTAAGCAGAAGATGCGGGTTTAATCCCTGAGTTGAGAAGATCCCCTGGAGAAGGAAATGGCAACCCACTCCAGTATTCTTGCCTGGGAAATCCCATAGATAAAGGAGCCTGGTGGGCCACAGTCCATGGGCAGCAAAGAGTCAGACACAACTTAGTGACTAAATAGCAAAGAGCAGCATAATGAAAGTGAAAATGTTAGTTGCTCAGTCGTGTCTGACTCTCTGTGACCCCATGGACTGTAGCCGCCAGGCTCCCCTGTCCATGGGATTCTCCAGGCAAGAAGACTGGAGTGGGTTGCCATGCCCTCCTCCACGGAATCTTCCTGACCCAGGGATTAAACCTGGGTCTCCCGCATTGCAGGCAGATTCTTTACCATCTGAGCCCCCAGGGAAGCCGGCAGAACGTATGTTTAGAGCAGAAGTTTATCCTGGCTCGGAGTCTCCCCTGGCATTCTCTTTTTGTCCTGACCATCCATGGGCCAGCATCGAGCCTCTGCTGTGCCCACTGGAAAAGAACAAAAAGAATCTGAGGTGCTGGCAGTCAGCTAAGCTGTGACCACCATTCCCTGTGCCGGGGCTTCCCGTGTGTCGCAGTGGTAGAGTCCGCCTGCCAACAGAGAATGAGATGGCTGGATGGCATCACCGACCCAATGGACATGAGTTTGAGTAAACTCCGGGAGTTGGTGATGGACAGGGAGGCCTGGTGTGCTGCAGTCCACGGGGTCGCAGAGAGTCGGACACGAGTGAGTGACTGAAGTGAACTGAACGGAACTGGACGCAGGAGATGCAGGAGACTCAGGTTTGATCGCTGGGTCGGGAAGATTCCCTGGAGGAGGAAATGACAACCCACTCCAGTGTTCTTGCTGGGAAGATCCCATGGACAGAGGAGCCTGCAAGCTGCGGTCTGTGGGGTCGCAAAGAGTCGGACACAGCTGAGCTACTGAGCAGCACACACTCCCTGCTGCCACAGTGGATGACTCCGCGCAGGCCACCTTCACAGTTTGTGCTGAACTGAAGTACAGTGGCTGCTGCTCAGAACTGCTCTGTGGGCGCCACACTCAGGGGCGAGTCCTAGCGCATCATGCAAGTACTGTTCTCATTGCTGGGGAGCAAGCAGACAGGAGTGCCAGTGCACGCAGCTACTCAAAGCATAAAGAAACCGATCAAGCATTGGTTTTCTCCAGCCTGCTAGTGGTCACCGTCACAGGATATCATGGGAGCTGATGGAAGAATATGCAAAGAACAAGAGCTAAACATATATCCTTTCCTTAAGCATTCCTTAGTTCTGAGAACCAGGGTTTATAATCAGAGGTTTATAATTAGGTTTATAATTATTATCAGTTTATAATCAGACCTATTTTTATTAGTGCAAGCAGCAGGGTGCAGGTGCCCCCCTCAAAATTTCAAACAGAAAATGCCAAGTTCATGTGTGCGGGGCATGTTCTGTGTGTTAAGCATTTAATACCAGTCTTAGGAACTATCTCAGTACCATTTCTTCACACAGTGATAAATGTCTAAGCATGGATTAAATTTCTTGTATTTCTTGCTCTAAGTTTGTGTTTCAGATTTCCTCCGTTACAGCATGTCTTTACTTTAGGCAGTCTGATGTTCTTCCTTTGAAAGTTAATTGTTTGCGTAGTGTTGAAGGCGAATACCTGATCTATGATCCGCTTCTTGACTTTGCTTTTCTGTGAATTTTATTTTGCTAGCATACACAGAATTAACTGGACCCAGGGAAAGGCATAGGGCAACTAAACTCACAAAAGATTTGCATGGAAGTAGTGTCAACTTATTGATTTGTAATGATTAATGTAAGTGCAAAGAGTATAAGAAACTTCTGCCAATTGATCAATTCAGTTTTACCTCTGTAGGAAAGTCTATATGGAAGCTGAAATCTAACAAGTCACTTAGAACTAATTCAGTCAGAGAAAAGGGAAGTAATTGGCTAGTTTCAAATGCTTTGATGTCTAATGCATGCATTTCTTCTAGAGGAACTCTCTGATGACTAAGAACACAGGTCCAGAGAGGCTCTGTCTCTGCAGCTTGACTGTGGATACCTGTGCTCTTCTTTTTTTAAAAATGCATTTATCTTTAACTGAAGGATAATTGCTCTACAATACTGTGCTGATTTCTGCCACGCTTCAGCATGAATCAGCCGTAGGTTTATATATGTCCCCTCCTCTTTCCTGAGGCTACTCCAGTTACTGTCTCAAGATGCGCAGCGATCCTGCTTAACCATGCTTCCTTTACATATACAGGAATGAGTCACTATGCCTCAGAGCAGGGATTCAAACACTCTAGCCTCTAGCCGGAGATACACTGTGCAAGACCGGTACTCCTGCTCCTCCTCCGTTGCGCTGTCAAACCCAGAGCAAGCGTGAACTGGCTCTCACCTGTTGTCTTCTGTAGCCTAAATTCCAATCAGTTTGAATGGATTCCTCTGGCTTTATTCTTTTCACTTCTTTCTGCTGTCTTTAAGGCTCATCTCTGTCTTTTCTCACTTAAAATTGTGTTAACAAGTCAGCAGTGGTAAGCGTGCTTCAGGGAACTTAAAAAGGCTAACCCTTCTGCCCTCGGGTTACATTGCCCCCATCCATCACTTTCCATCACGGGCAGGGCCTTCGTCCACAGCCTAACCTCCGTGTGTCACTCAGCAGAGCTTGCACTGGTCTCCAGTGTTCGTGGCTCCCTCCCACCACCAGGCTCTTGCCAACCGTCCACCGTATACAATATCGCAGCTCCAAGCTGTTCACAGAAAATACACTCAAAATAGCTGAGGAGCAGCTGCTTCTGTGATATTTTCAAAAGGAAGAAATTTGTATTTTTTTTCCCACAGGCTAAGGGTCTGTTGGTTTTGCATTGAAAGAGGCAAATGAAGTCCTTCACACCCACTGAAATCCTCTGCCCCTCTCTTTAACTCCAGGTTTTATGTATGGATAGTGGGCAGGGAAATGGAAGATGGTTCTGGAAAAAGCATGCATCATTTACTTGAAGACTGTTCATTTGCTTCTCATAGTTTTGCAACAGATATTTACAAGTAGATGAAGAACAGTAGATTTCTGGGTACAAATTAAAAAAAAAAAAAAAGACCAGTTGAATCCAGTTAGCATTTTCTAGCATTTTTTGACTCATTTGTCATCACCTAACATAACACTGGTGGGAGCACTTTAATAATGTGGAGGAAATGTATCATTAAAGTGTGGCATGCTTCTGCTACTCTTGAAATTTAAGGGCTTTGAGAAAGTTTGGGAGTGGGGCTATGTATCCTTAAATTTTTTTAGTCTGCTATTATAAACCTCTTCTTTGCTTTTCCCTCTCACACCTCCCCAGGAAACATGTGAAAGAACAGTGTGGCTGTCAGGGTTGGAACAGAACAATTAGATGCCAAGGATGCAATTAGTCTAAGATTAGAGCATTAGGACCTCAAAATCATGGCATCTGAGACCAGGCAGCTATGAACTAGTAATTAAGAAACTACTTTCCACTTATTATTTCCTGGAAAAAAAATGTATTTGTGTATTTCCTGTGAGATACTGGTTAGTCACTGTACAATTACGTTCCAGTTGAGCAACTGAGGCCATTTCTTGATTCTGCAGAAAGATACTCCTGTACAGGGTATGCATCAGCAACACGTCCCATGGCCTCCAAAGGAAATTTTATGCTGCAGATCAAGCAGAGCTACAAATAATCACACTTCTTGTCACATGCTGTGGGATCACATCAAGCATTATAAATTATTAGAGAATTCACATGGACATCATGTAATACCACAGGAGTTCCATTTTGATTTACCGTTAATTACCATCCACTGACTATATTTCAAAGTGCTATTGCTCTGTCACACCACAGGCTGTTATACAAACCATAAATGCTATCAATATTCCTGCATTTATCTAAGCTCTGACTGATTAAAATGTGATTTGTCCCATAATACCTTCTTAGTCTGATATGTGACTTTGTTTGCTGACCTAACATTACTTCTGTCTCAGGCTGTCACGCAGTCAATTATGCTGAATAACTACAGGGCTTAACAGTGCGGAGGAGAGCCAGCGTTGGGAAGAAGACGCTACTCCCGTAATTTAAAGAGAGAGGAAAAAAGCTGGAATGATGGTTGGGGCTTTTCTGCGCCGATGAAAATGAACTGGAAGGGCTGTTAGTTTCCAGAGACAGATGATAATTTAGTCTGCCCCTTGCAGTTTGGGCGAATAGGAGACGCTCTCAGTTCTGAACAGAAAAGCAGCTTGTTTGCTCACTTTTTTCCCATTCTTCTCTTTCTTTACGCCTTCCTTCCCTTTATTCACGCGTATGCATCAAGTGCGTGTTACTTACTGCATCTCCTTAGTGGGACGTGAAGAAGTCAAAGTCTTTAGGTGCAAAGGCACAGAATAAGCTCTCCCTACCCGCGGTACATTCAACAGCGGTGGGGGAAGGTTAGCATCGCTTAACCACAGTTTGCTTTCATAATAAAAGTATATATGCCAAATAGTAGAGTATCATAGGATATTCTCATTGAGAATCTCCATAGAGATAACCTAATCTAACACTGCATTGGAAAATGAGGCCAAGGTTATCAAATAAATGGTCAAATACTAAATGTGAGGGCACATGAAATCACAACTAGAGCCCCCGTCTCTTAGAACTCCGCCAGCAAATGGTCTTCCCTCTTGAGTTTGCTTATAAACTTCACTGGCCTGGAAGGCAATTTCAAAACAGGCTCATTTTATGCTAGACAGCTTAAACACTTAATTTTTTTTCAAGAAAAAATTAATGAATTAATGAGAGGTTAAACTTGTGTCATAGAAAAGACACAGAACTAGAATCATAGGAAATCAGACTTAGTTTGCTTCATGATTTGGGATAAAACACTTCGATTTGAGCTGCAAGGCAAATACATGCATGTCATTAAACTTTAAGTGCGTTCTGTTATGAACGTTTGTTCTTTGGGTATGAGCTCTTTCGGTTGTCTATCAGAGGAAGGCCTCCCCCACAGTGAGAAAACTATTGTGTAAAATTATATTTAGTGTTTAAAATGTTAAAGATGTAGAATGTTATAATGTCTAAAAGTTCTAGAGCAAAAGGCAATGGTGCTTTGACATTTCTTGAATGGTGAATAGCCACGTTATTATGCTGATCAGGCAGGCAAGAGAGGTTAATAAAGAGGAGAGAGGTTTTAATAATTAATCTGGAATGAGAGGAATGCTGACTCTGCCCAGTCTGTGAAGCCCTGTGGAAGAGGAAGCCCCGGAAAAGGAAAGACATGTGATGGCACGGCCTCTACAGATCCCTGGCTTGGTTTTTGCTGGATGACACTTAACACAGAGCGGAGAGTTGATTCTTGAGGTGTCAAGGTGGCTTCTCAGCACAGGGACTGATTGGAGCCCTGCAGCAGATAAAGCCTGCAGTGTAATGAGCTGAGCTGCCAAGCCAGAGCCTCACTGGGGTTTGGTTGAATGAAGAGAATCCTGGAGAAATTTGGAGGAAGTTGAACTGATAAACCTCTACACACATCACATTACCTGAGAATGATCCTAAAAATAGAGCCAGGAACCAATAGGGCTAGATGGAAAGAAGAACTTAGACAGGAGGAAGGAAGGGGCTCCTGGTAGCCCCGTGCAGTCTTGGTTTAAACAAGCCCTTGGCAGCTCTAACACAAATTAAACATGGCAGCTCTTTCAAGTTTGATGATAGTTTTTCTGATCATTTTGCTTCAAATGGTATTTTCTTAATGTAAGATGTAAGTGTAGATATTGAAGTTTGGGGTTCATTTATTTTGACATCTTGGTCATCAGAGACATTTATTTTCTAGGGAAAAACCCTACAAATGAATAGTAAATTTTCATGTCTCTCTCCAATTAACTTATATGGAGAAAGCTTTGAAAAGTTAGGTTTTTATGCTACCTTGAATGGTGCCTCCTGGTGGCAGCCATCTTGGAGTTAATTTTCAAAATGAAATAAAGCGGTCTCTGGGCACATGGCTGCAAATCTAGCTTATTTGGAGATAACAAATGTCATACTCATTATCTTCCCTTTTGTCATGTAAACAAACCGAGAAAGACTTTAAATACCAGGCAAGTTTAGAGAAATTTATTTTTGTTTACTTTTCAAAGGCTGTATGAAGGGCTCAGCTGATTTCCCAACAAATTAATGTTCATTCATTCAATAAACATTTAGTGAGATCTTTTTTTTATGCCAGAACTGTGACTATTTAAAATATAATGTATTTCTATATTTGCATTATTTTTGACTTCTTTTAAAAACTAATTTCACGTCTCAGGCACTATTTTGGGGTGAGTTGAATAAAATAATAAAAGTGCTACATATACATATTTTTTTGCATGAGGGACTTTCTGATAAACTCAAGGATGGCAGGAATCGAAGAATGAAAGGAAGATGAAAGGAACAGGAACGGGAGCCTTGACTGGATCTTAGTGAAAATGCCATTGTGTTCCGAAGTAGGCATCAGCCTCCTGGGTCGTTCAAATAGCTCTGCAGCCTAAAGATTGATGGCTCCCTGTGCTCCCTTCACTTTGAATAATAGTGAGTCATTGGGCACGGCTCCACTTAAAGTAAAACTTCGGAAAAAACATTTTTTGTAGCTTTTTGTCTTTTCCTAATGAATCACACAGGACTCTCTTAGTTTCAGAGGGTCCTCAGCTAAGAAGGACGTTGGACCAGCTTGATGCATCAGTGACGTTCTCCATAATCTAGGCTGCAGGCTTGGAGAAGCTTGTTTAATCTGTGCACAATCTAGACAGTACATCTCCTCGAGTGGTTCTCAGTCTTTGTGATACAGAGCATGATATCTAAAGGACTGAGAGAATTATATTGCCAACTGCAACTGGCCACTCCCTTTGTGACTCTTCTCCTGAGAAAGCCAGGTAGACTGTTAGTGGCATCCCTCATCCAAATGGACCGAGTGAGCCATATTGGTAAGGGAGTTCTATTTTTTTAACTTATTTTTAATTGGAGCATAATCGCTCTACAATGCTGTGTTAGTTTCTGCCATACTATTTGAATGCATGCTTATGGGACTTATTTTAAAGAGATTCTAGTTATTATGCTAAAACAGAAACATCATGCTAAAGAAGCAAACATTTCCAATCTTGAGGATATTGCTTGTGAGGCCATCCTATGACCTCCAGACGCATCGGCCATTTCCTGGAGGAGAGCTTGTCCGTGCTCTGGAATGGGCTCCTCTGCCTCCATCCAGTGTTCAGCTCAGGCACTAACCCCTTCCTTTAACAAGACCAACACCTCACTCCACCTCTGACATTCTCCTGATCTCTTGGAATTCTGATGGACGTCCTTCCCCAGATGGCTCTGAGCTCTCCTTGCTTTGGCACAGGAAGAGCTGCAGCAGAGAACTGGCTGACCACAGGCTGTGGATGCTGCACAGCTCAGCTTAGTTCAGTTCAGTCACTCAGTCGTGTCCGACTCTGCGACCCCATGGACTGCAGCACACCAGGCTTCTCTGTCCATCACCAACTCCCAGAGTTTACCCAAATTCATGTCCATCAAGTCGATGATGCCATCCAACCATCTCGTCCTCTGTCATCACCTTCTCCTCTGGCTTTCAATCTTTCCCAGCATCAGGGTTTTTTCAGATGAGTCAGCTCTTTGCATCAGGTGGCCAAAGCATTGGAGTTTCAGCTTCAGCATCAGTCCTTCCAATGAATACTCAGGACTGACCTGGTTAGATCTCCTGGCAGTCCAAGGAACTCTCAAGAATCTTCTCCAAGACCACAGTTCAAAAGCATCAGCTTTTTGGTGCTACACTTTCTTTATAGTCCAACTCTCACATCCATACATGACTATGGGAAAAACCATATCTTTGACTAGATGGACCTTTTCATCAAAGTAATGTCTTTGCTTTTTAATATGCTGTCTAGGTTGGTCATAGCTTTGCTTCCAAGGAGAAAGCATCTTTTAATTTCATGGCCACGGTCACCATCTGCAATGATTTTGGAGCCCAAGAAAATAAAGCTGTGTGGATGCTACACAGATACACAGAAATGTGTGGCTTGAGGACTGCACTAACAGTTCACTAACCAAGGGTAAAATTCAAAATGTGTTTGTTGAATGACTGAATGAATGAACTGAATCCTTAGAACGAGCCAAACTTTGTGGCAGGGCGATAGAAAACGGAGTAAAATGTGACAGTCTCTGACTTCAGGGCCAGTGACTAAGACGTGCATACAGACGCATATGCAGTCTGCCTGGGAGACACTGCAGGTTTGATTCCAGACCACAGTGCAGTCACAGGAACCTTTTGGTTTCCCACTGCATGTGAACGTTACACTTACACTATTCTGTAGGCTATTGAGTGTGCAATAGCATTATGTCTAAAAATGTGCACATCTTAAGTTTAACATGCTTTATTGCTAAAAGGTGCTAGCCTTCACCTGAGCCTTCCACAAGTTCTGATCTTTTTGCTGGTGGAGGGTCTTGCCTCAGTGTTGATGGCTGCAGCCTGATCAGGGTGGTGTTTACTGAAGGTTGGGTGCCTCTGGCAATTTCTTAAAATAAGATAGTGTTGAAGTTGGGTGCATCAGATCGACTCTTCCTTGCATGAATGACTTCTCTGTAGCAGGTAATGAGACTTGAGAGCATTTTACCCACCGTAGACGTTCTTTCAAAATTGGAGTCAATACTCATAAACCCCTACTGCTACATCAACTCAGTTGATGTAATGTTCTAAGTCCTTTGTTGTCATTTCAGCAGTCTTCACAGCATCTTCACCAGTAGTAGATTTCATCTCAAGGAACCATTTTGCTCATCCATCAGAAGCAGCTCCTTATCCATTAAATTTTTGTCGCGAGGTTGCACCAATGCAATCATGTCTTCAGTCTCCATGTCTGGTTCTCTTGTTTTTCCTACTACACCTGCAGTTATTGCCATGACTGAAGTCTTGAACCCCTCAAAGTTATCCATGAGGGTTTTGGAGTCAACTTTCTCTAAACTCTTGATGTTTTGACCTCCTCCCATGAATTACGTGTTCTGAAGTGGCATCTAGGATGGTAGACTCTTTGAAAAGTTTTCAATTTACTCCGCTCAGATTCATTAGAGGAATCACTACTTATGGCAGCTTTAGCCTTATACAATGTATTTCTAAAATAATAAGACTTGAACGTTGAAGTGACCCTTGATCCATGGGCTGCAAAATGGTTGTTGTGTTAGCAGGCATAAAAAAAACATGAATCTCACTGTACGTATTCTGAGCATATCTGTTTGATATTATTGATCAATTATTCTACTTACATTTTTATTGCTTCATTTCTGCCACTTTCGTTTTCTTTTGCTTATTCTTTTTCTAACTTTCTTGTGTGGAATGTGTAATTTCTTGTTTTCTTTTTTAATTAGCATATCTTTTTACTTAGTTTCCTTAGTTTGAGGCTCTGGATTTTCTTGTGTGCACAATTTTAGCCATTTCATATATGATGTAATTTTTTATTTTGGTTTCTTTTCTGATTCAAGAGTTTTAAAAAGAAATTTTTTTTCACAAAATTTCAGGTTGAAGAGTTTTCCTTTTTAAATTTTTGTCAGAAATTTATAGCCTTGTTTCATGTTAATCATAAATTTGGGGCTGTTCTACTTCCCTTTATGGGGTTTATTGAAAGCTTTCCTTATAGAATGATATATTTTCATATTTAGAAACTATTTAAATGGCATTCATATTCATACAAGGCAAATATCTTCTTTATTAAATATACTATTTCTATACATTATTTATTAATATAAATACAGCCACCTCATTTTGTCAGAATTTTCAAATGCTTCTAATCTGCCCGTGGCATATTTTTATCACATTGTATATGAAAATTCTTTGAAAAAAATCCAAAGACTACCTGGTCCAGGATTACCAAAAAGCATTATCCAGTGCCATGGAAGTTTTATAAAGAAAAGTAAAAGGTTTAATATTCACATAATTTTAGATAATTGATGGTAGTATACCAATAGGTAGCTAACCTTCCATCAAATTAAATGGAAAGTGAATGAGATAAGTTAGCTGGCAATCTGAACTGCGTTCGGCCTAGCAATCTATTAAATTCCAATCGGTATCATAATGGCTCAGTTTTCAATGTTTCAATGCTCTGGTCTGGCTGTGGTATATCATATGTAACTAAATATTATTTCTATACATAACTGAAATTGAGCACCACTTACGTGCTAAGCCTGTTCAGTGTTAAACAAGACATTAATAAGCTTTCTTCTTGAAGCTGATGTTTTCAGTGAAACAGATAATAGAGAAGAAAATATTCGATAGTAAACAAAGTAATGAATAAAGGCAAACAAATTATGTGACAGAACTCCTGATAGAATAACAGAAAGGCTGAGTGGGTAGGATTCTATAAGCCTCAGTAAGAATGGAGGGATCCAGTGATGGAGGGAGCCCTCTGACCCTACCTATATCATTCACTCTTGAAAGGTGAATAAAATGTGGATTCATCCCAACATCAGTTCAGTTCAGTCGCTCAGTCGTGTCCGACTCTTTGGGACCCCATGAATCACAGCACGCCAGGCCTCCCTGTCCATCACCAACTCCAGGAGTTCACCCAAACTCACGTGCATCGACTCGGTGATGCCATCCATCCATCTCATTCTCTGTCGTCCCCTTCTCCTCCCGACCCCAATCCCTCCCAGCATTAGGGTCTTTTCCAGGGAGTCAACTCTTCACATGAGGTGGCCAAAGTATTGGAGTTTTAGCCTCAGCATCAGTCCTTCCAATGAACACCTAGGACTAATCTCTTTTAGGATGGACTGGTTGGATCTCCTTGCAGTCCAAGGGACTCTCAAGAGTCGTCTCCACATCACAGTTCAAAAGCTGAATTCTCCTTGGGTCCCCTGAAAAATCATCTAGATGCTGCTATAATTTTCTTTCAAGATTTAAGCTGGAGCATGAGTAAATCATTAGACCTAGAATTAGGGAGGAGCTGGATGACGCACAAACTGGAATCAAGATTGTTGTGAGAAATATCAATAACCTCAGACATGCAGATGACACTGCCCTTATGGCAGAAAGTGAAGAAAAACTAAAGAGCCTCTTGATGAAAGTGAAAGAGGAGAGTGAAAAACCTGGCTTCAAACTCAACATTCAGAAAACTAAGATCATGGCATCTGGTCCCATCACTTGATGGCAAATACATGGGGAAACAGTGGAAACAGTGAGAGATTTTATATTTTGGGGCTCCAAAATCACTGCAGATGATGACTGTAGCCATGAAATTAAAAAACGCTTGCTCCTTGGAAGAAAAGTGATGACCAACCTAGACAGCATATTAAAAAGCAGAGACATTGCTTTGATGACAAAGTTCTGTTTAGTCAAAGCTATGGTTTTTCCAGTGGTCATGTGTGGATGTGAGAGTTAGACTGTAAAGAAAATTTAGCATCAAAGAATTGATGCTTTTGAACTGTGGTGTTGGAGAAGACTCTAGAGAGTCCCTTGGACTACAAGGAGACCTCACCAGTCCATCCTAAAGGATATCAGTCCTGAACATTCATTGGACAGACTTGATGTTGAAGCTGAAATTACCAATATTTTGACCACATAATGCAAAGAACTGACTCATTGGAAAAGACCGTGATGCTGGGAATGATTGAGGTCAGGAGGAGAAGGGGACGACAGAGGATGAGATGGTTGGATGGCATCACTGACTTGATGGACATGAGTTTGGGTGGACTCCAGGAGTTGGCGATGGACAGGGAGGCCTGGCATACTGCAGTGGCAAAGAGTTGGACATGACTGAGTGACTAAACTGATGGACTGGGGTCATCTCAGGTGGGGAAATTCAACTCTGCATGATTATTTCTTTACTGTTTTTGTGAAGGCTGTATACAAGGGTCAAGTTCCATTTGGGTCTATGGGTCTAGCCATGGTAAGTCTCCCTGGTCTTGCCTTGCATGTTAGGAGATATCTCTGAGCCAGGCAGCGTCATTGTTCCCATGACTGCCGTGGTTACTGACTGCTGCTGTGACAAAATAATTTCCTACCCCGCCCCTACTTTCTTTACTTCAGCGCCTGGTCGTTCAATTAAGCTCCATGTTTAAATCCTCCTTTCTTATTTCCAATGTCAGTGCACTTCTTTCAAAAGAAAAAGAGCTAAACACGGTCTTTTGCTATTTTCTCTGAATATAGAAGAACTTTTAAAGCTCATGTAGTATTTATTCTTAAATTTTATATTTTGTGGCTGGTACCTTCCAAAGTTTCTACCACTAACTAAAGTTCAGTTCAGTTCAGTCGCTCAGTCGTGTCCGACTCTTTGTGGCCCCATGGACTGCAGCACGCCAGGCCTCCCTGTCCATCACCAACTCCCGGAGTCTACTCAAACCCATATCCATTGAGTCGGTGATGCCATCCAACCATCTCATCCTCTGTCGTCCCCTTCTCCTCCTGCCCTCAATCTTTCCCGGCATCAGGATTTTTTCCAATGAGTCAGCTCTTCACAGCAGGTGGCCAAAGTATTGGAGTTTCAGCTTTAGCATCAGTCCTTCCAAGGAATATTTAGGGATGATTTCCTTTAGGATGGACTGGTTGGATCTCCTTGCAGTCCAGGGGATTCTCAAGAGTCTTCTCCAACACCACAGTTCAAAAGCATCAATTCTTCGGCAATCAGCTTTCTTTATAGTCCAGCTCTCACATCCATACATGACCACTGGAAAAACCATAGCCTTGACTAGATGGAACTTTGTTGACAAAGTAATGTCTCTGCTTTTTAATATGCTGTCTAGGTTGGTCATAACTTTCCTTCCTCCTTTAAAAAAAATCCTGTGGGCATTTAAATTGGGTTCTATTGTGTGAATGTCTGTGACTGGGGGGAGGTGTTTTGGAGGCAGACAATACCAGGATACTTGTACAAGTAAAGGCCTTTTCTATTGCTGCATGATAAGCTAGCACAATCTCGGTGCCTTAGAATGGCCCACATTTATTATCTCACAGTTCTCCCGAGTCAGGAGCCTGGGCGCAGCTTACCTGGGTCATCTAATGATTCATTGTCTTGAAAAGCAACGCTCAGTCTGTTGGCTGGGTTGCCTTCTCATCTAGTGGCTTGACTGGGAAAGAATCTACTTCGAAGATCACTCAGGTTGTTGGCAGAAATTATTTCCTTGTGACTGTATGAGGGTGCCAGCGTTTTTTCTGACTGTTCCCTGTATGGAAGCTGCCTGTTGTTCCTTGAAAGTTGGACTCTCTAGTGTGGCTCCTTACTTCATTGAGCCTGCAAGATGAGTCTCTCATCTCAAACAGAACTAATTCTCTTTTAAGGATCCTCACCTGATTAAGTCAGGCTTTCCCAGGAAAATATTCCTTTTGATTAATTCAAAATCAATTGATTGGGAACCTTATTCATCTTCAAAATCCCTTCATCTTTGTCAATTTCTATTGCCCTGAAGGAATTCACAGGCCTCAGTCACACTCAAGGAAAAGGGATCATTCAAGATGTAAATACCCAAGGCAGAAATCATAGGGAACCTATCTTAGAATACTTCCTACCATACTGAATCACCATTTTCCCCAGATATATGTCTTATTCTATGTATTTTATTTCATATGTCTAAAACTAAAATTTAAATTTAATCTTAAATTGTTGAATTTCTTTTCGGGGAATAGATAAGATTTCTGTCGTTGCTTAGTCCCTAAGTCATGTCCAACTCTTTTGCGACCCCATGGACTGTATGTAGCCCACCATGCTCCTTTGTTCATGGGATTTCCCAGGCAAGAACACTGGAGTGGATTGCCATTTCCTTCTCCAGGGGATCTTCCTGACCCAGGGATTGAACCCACATCTCCTGCATTCTTGCATTGGCAGGTGGATTCTTCAGCAATAAGCCATCTGGGAAACCACCAGAAATAAGATTATTTGGTGGGTGGTGGACTTTCTCCCATGTAATTTTCAAGATTTTATTCAACTTTCTAAAATAATGCTAGCTATTAAAAAGAACTCCATCAAACTTCATGAAATATTTATGAGCTGAGTATTAGCTTTATTCTTTAATACTCTGACAGTTTCATCATACTACTTATTTTTCAGCCTAAATTTTAAGTGTCTTGATTATACTCTGCAGAAAACACAAATTGCTTCCAGGTCATAAAAACCAAACACTCAGAGAATGATTCATCTCTAATGCACGTTAATGTGGGAAATGCAGTCCCTCTGGTGGGTTTTGCTTATTTTCCGCCAGTGATATCATCAGGTCAATAACTTCATTCTTTCAGGTATTCATTTTGAGATTTTTAAGAGAAATGGAAGATTAGAGTAAGATATGAAAATTAGTGAAACTTATTTCTATGTATTTGGCCACCCAAAGAAAGATAATAAATACCTTTTAAGTTAGTTCATCTTCCCTTTTCAGAGTATACTTCAAGAAATTCAACATTACAAGCTGAAAACAGCTGTGGGCATTTTTGCACACAAGGCCACTACTTCTCTTTGCAAGACACCTAATAACTATATTGGACTTTGCTGGTGGCACAGACAGTAAAGAATCTGCCCACAATGCAGGAGACCCAGGTTCAATCCCTGGGTCAGGAAGATCCCCTGGAGAAGGGAATGGCAACCCACTCCACCTTTCTTGTCTGGATAAATCCATGGACAAAGGAGCCTGATGAACTATAGTCCATGGGGTCTGAAAGAGTCAGACACAACTAAGCAACTAACACACACAATAACAATATGAAGAAAAATGTTATGATTCCCATTTTATTTCACAAAATGAAGCAACAGACAAGGGCGGAGTGGATGTCTTCTATTTCCTGAATTTCTTACTAATCTGGATTACTATGGAATCTATGAATTATCAATGAACTGCTCATTTAAAAACAGTTTCCACACAATCCATGTGGATCACTAGATGACTTTCTTTGTGAAAGTGGTAGAAATTACGTCTGGCTGCAAGTCAGCTGATACTAGTAAGAATTTTAGGCAAACTATTCAGGCAGACATCTCTGCTCTTCCCAGTGCAGATTTGCCAGTAGGAAGGCTATAGGAAGGTACAGTGTTCATTAAGAAAAGAGCCTTTCAAACATCCCTGGACTCTAGCCCCAGTTGAGCTGACTGCAAATCTGCCTGTTTTAACATTGCTAAAGAACAAATTTTGCAAGAAAAAGCAAACAATTTAAACAGCAGGTGGCTGAAGCATAGCCTTCAGAAAGCTGTTAAGAACCATTTTTGTCTGTGAAATAAAACATGGTTGTGAGCAATGTTATTTGCACTTATTGATTCAGTGAAAGAAGTCACCTTATGTTTAATTCAAACTGCCATCCTGACACGGACAGGCTTAAAACAATCATGTTTTACAAATCCATTTGTTTAAATGATTCTCTTATTGGCTGTTCACACCGTGCCCTGGGTTGTTACATTATCACTCACTGCAAGTGCTATTTAAGGAAGTGAGGAACCAGTCACACACATTGCTTTAAGCCACAGAGGTTTGGCTTAGTTAAAAAAGACAGAACAAGAGCAGGTGACTGTTAATTTCTAGAAGCGGCTTTGTCATTTCTTCAGGCTTCTTCCGTGGTTAGTTCTCCTTTCTGTCCCCACTGCTGAGATCGGTGCTCCTCTGTTCATAATTTGGACAGCCAGGTCCTTCTTTTGCCTTTTGCAATTCAGATGCAACACAAAATAGCACAAAATCTTTTGTCTAAGTGTTCTGTCGATGTTGGAGATCACAATGCTTTTCAAAAACTCCGTTTCCACACTTTAGAAGTTTAGGTACTATCCTAAATGTGGCAGACATGCTTGTCAAAAGTTGCCAAGAAGTTTCAGACTGTAGTATTCTGCCTTTCTGCAACCCAATTATGCCTACCATGTAAATTAGAAAATATCCTTGAAATTGCAAAGAAATTGCAGCAAATTAAGTTTTTGCCCATTTTGGAGAAGTAATTCTGATCTTGGTTGCCTCCATGGAAGCTTCCTCGATGGCATTTGTGAATAGCGACAAGAGAAAGCAGAGAAAAAGGTTAAATAAGCTCCCTCAGATTTTAAAAATTAGTAAGCAATAAAGTGAACCTTGTTCCGAAGGGGTTTAAAACTCTGGTTGGAGTGAATGGCTGATACATGTGCATGGAATTGGAAACCCCAGGTACAGGCCAGCCATTAAGAGCCTCAGGAGTCTAATGTAAAGCCCCAGTGGTGGTTGCCCAGGGCAGTACGTTAGGGAAGAGACTGCGCTGTGCAGACAAACTGAGTGGCTGCTGGGTACAGAACTCAAATTGAAGAGGAATCCACAGTTATCCAGTACAGGGCTTACTTGTTTGATTTTCCTCCTTTTATTTTCTTTTATTTTCCCTCTTGATAGGAAAAAGACATCACTCCCTGCAGACCATTCTGCCCCAGACAAGTCACATGCATACAGCTTTTCATAAAACAGGAAAGTGGCTCGGAGGGGCTTGTCCATCCATGTGTTGGGTAGTGGGCATGCAGACCTTGGGCACAGCGGTGGGCCCTGGAGTAGCTTCAAATCAGCTCCAGCCCCTCTTGGCTGTATCTGGGCGCCCCTGGAGAACACTGCCCCGGGAAGTCACTGGTGGATGAGTGAGCCTTTGTAGAAATCCCGATATCTAGCTGAGAAGTTTTAGCACACCACTGGAGCAAAAAAAGAAAAAGAAAAAAGAAAAAAGCTGAGTTTGGACAACGGAGAGGGCAGTGGAACAGACTTATTTACCCACGCACCCCTCCCTCAAGAAGGCACAGCTCAGCTCCAAAGACTGTGTGGACCTGCAGTTTTTCTTGCTGGGAAAGTGAGAGCAGGGCGGTGAGCCCAGCCCAGCTGCGCAGGAAGCTGCTGCAGAGGCCACCCCGCTCTCCCACACCGCGGCCTGACGCGGAGTCGTGAGCTGCATGACTCGGGGTCAGGAGGAGGCTGGAGAACTTAGACAGGACTCAGGAGGCATTGGTTTTATTTTATTTCTTTTCTTTTTTTTTATTTTACAATATTATATTGGTTGGTTTTGCCACACATTGACATGAATCCGCCCCGGGTGTACATGAGTTCCCCCTCCCGAACCCCCTCCCACCTCCCTCCTCCCCTTATCCTCCCTCTGGGTCGTCCCCGCACACCAGCCCCGAGCATCCTGTAACATGCATCGACCCTGAACTGGTGATTCGTTTCAGATATGATAATATACATGTTTCAATGCCATTCTCCCAAATCATCCCACCCTCACCCTCTCCCACAGAGTCCCAAAGACTGTTCTATACATCTGTGTCTCCTTTGCTGTTATCATTTGATTCTTTCTAAATTCCATATATATGCGTTAGTATATTGTATTGGTGTTTTTCTTTCTGGCTTACTTCACTCTGTATAATAGACTCTAGTTTCATCCACCTCATTAGAACTTGTTCAAATGCATTCTTTTCAATGGCTGAGTAATACTCCATTGTGTATATGTACCAAAGCTTTCTTATCCATTCGTCTGCAGATGGACATCTAGGTTGCTTCCATGTCCTGGCTATTATAAACAGTGCTGCAATGAACACTGGAGTACATGTGTCTCTTTCAATTCTGGTTTCCTCGGTGTGTATGCCCAGGAGTGCGATTGCTGGATCATATGGCAGTTCTATTTCCAGTTTTTTGAGGAATCTCCACACTGTTCTCCATAGTGGCTGTACTAGTTTGCATTCCCACCAACAGTGTAAGAGGGTTCCCTTCTCTCCACACCCTCTCCAGCATTTATTGCACGTAGACTTTTGGATAGCAGCCATTCTGACTGGTGTGAAATGGTATCTCATTGTGGTTTTGATTTGCATTTCTCTGATTATGGGGGATGTTGAGCATTTTTTCATGTGTTTGTTAGCCATCTTTATGTCTTCTTTGGAGAAGTGTCTGTTTAGTTCTTTGGCCCATTTTTTGATTGGTTAATTTATTTTTCTGGAATTGAGCTGCAGGAACTGCTTGTATATTTTGGAGATTAATCCTTTATCAATTGCTTCATTTGCTATTATTTTCTCCCATTCTGAAGGCTGTCTTTTCACCTTGCTTATAGTTTCCTTTGCTGTGCAGAAGCTTTTGATTTTAATTAGGTCCCATTTGTTTATTTTTGCTTTTATTTCCAATATTCTGGGAGGTGGGTCTTGGAGGACCCTGCTGTGATTTATGTCAGAGAGTGTTTTGCCTACGTTCTCTCCGGAGGCATTTAAAGGGAGGCAGATCCTGCTAACTGCATCAAGGATTCCATCGAGAACCTCACTTAGGAGCCCTGGGGGTGTCTCCCCTAGGGAGCATCCCAAATGGCACAAAGACACTCCCAGGGCTCTGCGCACCCCACCCGGACCCACACTGCGCCATGCCCCGCTGGCTCCCTGTTGACCCCTGAGGGCAGGAGAGCACGCTTTGGGGAGGGCGAGCGGCTGCTTGGTCACTCGGTCGTGTCCAGCTCTGTGTGACCCCGTGGGCTGTAGCACATCAGCCCTTCACCGTCTCCCGGGGTTTGCTCAGACTCGTGTCCATCGAGTCGGTGATGCCATCCGGCCATCTCATCCCCTGCCTCCCTCTTCTCCTCCCGCCTTCAGTCTTTCCCAGCAGCAGGGTCTTTTCCAGTGAGTCGGCTCTTCACATCCGGAGGTCACACTCTTGGAGCTTCAGCTTCAGCATCAGTCCTTCCAATGAGTATTCAGGACTGGCTTCCCTTAGGGTGGACTGGTTGGATCTCCTTGTTATCCAAGGGATTCTCAAGAGTCTTCTCCCAGCACCACAGTTCAAAAGCATCAATTCTTCACCTCTCAGCCTTATCGTCTGTCACATTGGTACATGCAAACTGGAAAAACCATAGTTGCGGCTGTATGGACTCTCTCCACCCCGGCTCTCCTCAGGGGCCTCCCTGCTGGCCCTCCCCTGCTCTTTCAGCTCCTTCCATTCACTGTCTCCGAGGGCACTGAGCCCCCCGGCACCCACGCAGGCAGCAAACCTTAGAAAGCCCTGTAGACGTTGGAGGATGGAGACTGGAGCTTTGTAAAGAATTGATGTTAGTCAAGATGGTGGAGCAGAAGGACGTGTTCTCATCTTCTCCTGTGAGAACACCAAAGTTGCAACTAGCTGCTGAACAGCCATGGGAGGATGTTGGAACCCACCAAAAAAAAAAAAAGATACGCCATGCCCAAGGACAAACGAGAGGCCACAACAAGACGGCAAGAGTCAAAATTAAACCCCACACCCACCAGAGGACTAGTAAACGCGCTCGAAAAGCTGGCCGAATCTGTGGGCCAGAGACAGCCCACAAACTTCAGCTTTGGCTCTGGCCTTGGGAAAGCAAATGGGAGACTGTGGGCACATGGCTGTGGTGTTGCAGGACAGAGAGAAGGCACCCATCTCACTGCAGGAGAAGGAGTGAGAAGGGAGGAGCAGGCTTACTCCAAGAAGGTCTGAGAAAGCCTCAGAATCCCTAGCAGAGCTGCAGGAAGGGATTCTCTCCAGAAATTGTCAGTAACAATTGGAGGATGTGACCAACCTATCATTTGAAGACAGCTACATAGACTTCAAAGAAAAAGATTCTACCCAGCAAAAGAAACAGTCAATGAAATGAAAAAGCAAGTTACAAAATGGGAGAAAATATTTGTGAATCATGTGTCTGATAAGGGATTCATATTCAATATATGTATAAATAACCCATAAAACTAAATAACCCAAAACCACGCAATCTGATTAAAAAGGAGGAGAGGAACTGAACAGATATATTTCCAAAGAAGACATACAAATGGTCAACAGGTACATGAAAATATGCTCAACATGGCTAATCAGGAAAATGCAAGTTAAAACCACAGTGACTCACATCTCTTAGAAAGGCTATTATCCTAAAAGCAAGAGACAATAAATGCTGGATGCAGAGAAAAGGGGACTCCTGTGCACAGCTGGTGGCAATGTAGATTAGTGGAGCAACTATGGAAAGCAGTATTGAGGTTCCTTGAAAAATTAAAATAGAGCTACTATATGATCCCCAAATATCAGAGTATATATCCTGGGTGTATATACAAAGGAAATGAAATCAGGGCCTGCACTCTAGGTTCATCAGAGCTTTTTTTTTTTTTTTTTAAATAGATAAGATACAGAAATAACCCAAGTGCCTTTCTATAAATGAATGACTAAAGATGTGGTGTATACATTTGGAGACAGAATCTATGAGAAAGAAGCAATCCCTGTGATTGGTGTCATTATGGACTTCAAGAGCGCTATGGTAAGTGAGACAAGGGAAAGAAAACTCCTGAATGGCATCCCCTATATGTGGCATCTGGAGCAACCGAGTTCATGGAGACAGAGCAGAGCGGTAGTTTTCAAGAGCTAGGAGGTGGTGGGAATTGGAATATGTTGGTCAAAGGGCACAGACTTGTAGTGACGAAATGAGTAAGTTCTGGGGATCTACTGTACATGATGACTCTAGTTAATAAGACTGTATTATATACTTGAAAGTGGATAAGAGAGTAGATGGTAACTGTTATCACTGCAAAAAACAAATGGTAATTATGTCAGGGGATTGAGATGTTAACTAACAATATTGTGATGATCATTTCACAATATATGTCTCAAATATCATGTTTTTTTAAATTTAAACTTAAAATATTATGCAGGTTTTCCCTGCTATCCAAAAGTAGAGCATTCCTGTGAAAATTTTCAATAGCCAAATCACATAAAGCAAAGAAGCAATCGGTTACCTTAGGACACATTTTGCTAATGGATGCACAGCATATATCAAGATAAAACACAGATGCTCACAGACAGTTCAAAGCTGTGGCGGCTTGATGTTAAGATGCTGAAATGTTGAGTGTGGTTCCGGGGGAAGGAGCTTGGCGATGCTGCTCTTAAGACTCATGGTATATGCTGCCTCTATAATGGCTTTTTGCAAAACAAATGCTATTTTTTCATAAAAGTGAAAATGCTCTTTGAATTTCTTTCAGTTAGTGAAAACAGGTAGGTCTTTTATAAAAGCAAAGTGGCAGAAAGCAGACTTTCACAAAGCAAAGGAAGCCTGTATGTCAATTGTATTTCAATATAACTGGAAAAAGATAAATGCACTGCTACACATAAATGCAAAAAGGCAGTGTAGTTGTTAAGTCAGCTTCTAAGATCAGAAAATAAAGTTTAGAGAATGGAGCCAATGTGAACACTGGGCTTGCTTCTCTGTGACTCTGCTGAAAAAATGTAATGATTACTAAAACCTAGCATCTCCCCCAAGAGATTTCTACTGTCTATTTTTGTAACATTTACAGCATTCCTATATGACAGTGAAAGTCGCTCAGTTGTGTCTGACTCTTTGTGACCCCATGGACCCTACAGTCCATGGAATTCTCCAGGCCAGAATACTGGAGTGGGTTGCCGGTTCCTTCTCCAGGGGATCTTCCCAGCCCAGGGGTCGAACCCAGGTCTCCCGTGTTGCAGGCAGATTCTTTACTATCTGAGCCGCCAGGGAATTATATGAAAAGTAAATGTGTCACAAAATAATTTTGGGTGTTCTTTGATCAAAAAATATGTTTAGGTCTGTGCATGTTTTTGATTATTGTTATTTCCACTGTGGATGGTGACTGCAGTCATGAAATTAAAAGATGCTTGCTCCTTGAAAGAAAAGCAATGATAAACCTAGTTCAGTTCAGCTCAGTTCAGTTCAGTCGCTCAGTCATGTCCGACTCTCCGCGACCCCATGAATCACAGCACGCCAGGCCTCCCTGTCCATCACCAACTCACGGAGTACACTCAAACTCATGTCCACAGAGTCGGTGATGCCATCCAGCCATCTCATTCTCCGTCGTCCCCTTCTCCTCCCGCCCCCAACCCTTCCCAGCATCAGAGTCTTTTCCAGTGAGTCAACTCGTCGCATGAGGTGGCCAAAGTATTGCAGTTTCAGCTTTAGCATCAGTCCCTCCAATGAACATCCAGGATTGATCTCCTCTAGAATGGACTGGTTGGATCTCCTTGCAGTATAAGGGACTCTCAAGAGTCTTCTCCAACACCACAGTTCAAAAGCATCGATTCTTCGGCGGTCAGCCTTCTTCACAGTCCCGTGGTCATGTATGGATGTGATAAACCTAGACAGCATATTAAAAAGCAGAGACATTACTTTGCCTATAAAGGTCTGTATAGTCAAAGCTATGGTTTTTCAAGTGGTCAAGTATGGGTGTGAGACATGGACAATAAAAAAGGCTGAGTGCCGAAGAATTGATGCTTTTGAACTGTGGTGTGAAGAAGACTCTTGAGAGTCCCTTGGACTGCAAGGAGATCCAACCAGTCCATCCTAAAGGAGATCAGTCCTGAATATTCGTTGGAAGGACTGATGCTGAAGCTGAAACTCCAATACTTTGGCCACCTGATGTGAAGAGCCAACTCACTGGAAAAAACCCTGAGGCTAGGAAAGATTAAAGGTGGGACAAGAAGGGGATGACAGAGGATGAGATAGTTGGATGGCATCACCACCTCAATGAACATGAGTTTGAGCAAGCTCCGGGAGATGAAGGACAGGGAAACCTGGTGTGCTGCAGTCCATGGGGTCACAAAGAGTCAGACGTGACTGAGCAAAAAATTTCCATGGTAATAATTTCCTGTTAATTGAATGAAAAATTAATTATAATTTTGTGAAAATATGAGGAAATAGATGGATTGCCTTTAGGAAAAAGCATTTACTGCTTAATTCACATGAAACAATCGGTAAATTTTACCCCCATATTCAACCAGATTTATGTATTGTTCCCCATGTTTGTCATATTAAAAAAATCATTCTCACAAAACTTTTCTTAGCTTTTCTGGCATAAAATTATTATTATTTAATTTATTTATTTGTGTTTTTGGCTACACTGTGCGGCTCATGGGATCTTAATTCCCTGACCAGGAATCAGATCCATGCCATCGGCAATGAAAGCACTGAGTCCTAACTGCTGGACCACCAGGGAAGTCCCATGGAATATTAAAGACTCATCAGCCCAATTCTCTGGTTTTTCTTCATAGCAAATAAAAAACTCATCAGCCTTAAATAAAACGAGTAGACTTTGGGTTAAAAAAATAAAAACAAAAGAAAGCCCAACCTATGATCCATTCTGAGTAGTACTACATGATGCGTAATGGCATGAAAATACCAAACTGAAGAGTAACTGAAGGTATCAGAGGAAGTCTGCAGTCCTCCGGGTACCACAACCTTCCACCCATCTCGTCAGCAGACGCGCTGTCAATACAGTTTCATTTGAGCATAATTATTTTTCTAAGTTTGCCATTATGTGTGCTTTGATCAATTGTTTATTAAAGCAATTGCATTGTAAATTCAAGCTTGAAAAATATTTCACACTTAGAGCCTGATGTTAGGGAAATGTTATGAATTAAAATTTTAATTTATATACTTAAAAATGACCTTTGAAGAATTAAGTAGTAGCAGTAATAAATATTATATTACTAGCAACAAATTTAACCTGAATTCAGTTAGGTTTTTTTTTTTTCATTCTTCAATTGAGTAAATCGGTTTTTAGTATCTCCACTGCACATTGGGATAATTGTTTTAGGAACTACAAAAACTACCTTCTGCTTGCAGGCTAATAAATGAACTAACTAAAAACATTTATTTATTTATGTAAATAAATAAATATTAAAGATATAGTGCGTTCTAAGGGAGATCGATCCTGGGTGTTCATTGGAAGGACTGATGCTAAAGCTGAAACTGCAATACTTTGGCCACCTCATGCGACGAGTTGACTCACTGGAAAAGACTCTGATGCTGGGAAACGTTGGGGGCGGGAGGAGAAGGGGACGACAGAGAATGAGATGTCTGGATGGCATCACCGACTCGATGGACATGAGTTTGAGTGAACTCTGGGAGTTGGTGATGGACAGGGAGGCCTGGCATGCTGTGGTTCATGGGGTCGTGGAGAGTCGGACACCACTGAGCGACTGAACTGAACTGAACTGAAAGATATGAGAGAATGTAGTGACGTATTCTATTAATTAGACAAAACAATATCGATATACCATGATATCTAGGTAATTAGAATTCTGAACACTGAACTCATATTGAGTAACTGTGAAATTATATGATCAAAAGAGTACAGTGGTATTAGGCCCAATTGTTTCCATGCCTTACCAGATCTCTAAAAACCAGGGCATTGAATTTCTTGTTTGAGCCTCTCAGCACTTGGATCTCTGTATATATCTTGTGCATGATAGAAATCCAAAATATGAGTGATGGAAAGGTGGGCACAGAGGGAATTACTAAGGCAAGAATATAGGTAGTATAACCTCTGCTGGTCTAATGAGAAGAGATTTCCCATGCCTTTACCCCCATTAAAAATTTACTAAATCATATCTTGCCCTTGGACTATCGGAGATTAAATCCTGGTCTTGATTTTTCCAGGCTGCTGAGTCAAAAGAGACCACATTCTCACAGTAGAAAAAACAATTCATTTGACCTTCAGGAACTTGTCTAGGTATAAATAAGTATGTCTAGCCTCCATTATAGTGAAATTACATTTAGAAAAATTTTTTCAAACTGCCTTATAACTTGTAAAAATCATGTTTGATGGCCAATTAATACCTTAATTCTGATAGTACACATTTCCAAATTGCAGAACCTAATCTTTTTAAAGTGACCCACAAGTTTGAGCCTGTGGTTGCAATCCTGAAGATAAATTTAGTTGTGATTGGGATTCATTGTCATTCAGCCAGAAGGTTGTCATTAAAACAAATTGACGGTGGGAACCTTGGCTGGGCTCTCAGATGCTTGCTTCATATGTCTGGAAAACCTCTCTGTGACCCGTCAGCATCTATCTTGATGGACTCTAGAAGGAGAGTGAAAAAGATCTTGGCTCATGTAAAGAAAGGTGCCCCTTTGAAGTCAATTTATAAAGTAACCTCAATAGGACTAATGAATCAGGCCCAAGTCTGCTTCTTCAAACTACATACCCAGATGCCACAAGCCATTGCATGCTACAATATACAACTCTTACCAAGTTTCATTGATGTTTTATAAGAGAAAGCTAAATAATCAGGTTTTTAGAAGGGTATGTGCATAAGATTCAGTTCAGTTCAGTTCAGTCGCTCAGTCATGTCCGACTCTCCGCAACCCCATGAATCACAGCACGCCAGGCCTCCCTGTCCATCACCAACTCCCGGAGTTCACTCAAACCCATGTCCATCGAGTCGGTGATGCCATCCAGCCATCTCATTCTCGGTCGTCCCCTTCTTCTCCCACCCCCAATCCCTCCCAGCATCAGAGTCTTTTCCAGTGAGTCAACTCGTCGCATGAGGTGGCCAAAGTATTGCAGTTTCAGCTTTAGCATCAGTCCTTCCAATGAACACCCAGGATTGATCTCCTCTAGAATGGACTGGTTGGATCTTCTTGCAGTCCAAGGGACTCTCAAGAGTCTTCTCCAACACCACAGTTCAAAAGCATCAATTCTTTGGCGCTCAGCTTTCTTCACAGTCCAGCTCTCACATCCATACATGACCATGGGAAAAACCATAAACGAACAGAAACATACAAACCATTTAGAACAACATTTAGAGCAGTGCTTGCGCATGTAAGTACTCAGTAAACGCTGACTGTTACCAGGAGCTGAGTACACTTCAGAAAGGTCACTTAGCGAAATGAATGCTTTTTGTTTGGTTCTCATATTTGGTTAGTTCATATTAGTCTCAAATTTAAGTAAAAATGTATAATTTTCATAAATGAAAACAATTATGTAATTATAATAATTGTATAATAATCCTTATTTTATATACCTTGTATTTTAATATTTCTTACGTTTATTTCACACCTATAATAACTTTGTTAGGTGGCCAAGGAAAATCCTATTACAGCCTCTTATTACAGAACAAGAGCTAATATCTTAGAGAAGTTAAGTTTCCAAGCATACACAGATATTTTACTCCTATGGGAACTGGCTAAGAAAAGAATATACTTTTGCCAGTGACAAGTCTAGCGATCTCACCACCACCTATGTGACCTTGTAGTGGGCAGCAAAACTGGGATTCTGTTTGTTTTGTTGTTTTGTTTACAAGTAAAAAAGCAAAATGGCATACTGAAAACAACTTTCAAGGTAAAAAATCTGGGATTGAATATTCTCTCTGCTGCTCTGATAAGAACTACTATTATTTACTAAGTATCTCTCATATATCAAGCAATTCATGGGAATTTTAGTTAATTTTCAGAACAATTCTACAAAGTTGGTGCTGCTGCTCTCATTTTATAGATGGGGGTATAGAAATGAAGCTCAAAAAAAAAAAAGGCACTTTATAAAAGTCAAGCAGCCAGTGTGGTCTGGATCACAGGCTGGTCCTCTGCATTTCATTTTTCTGATTTCTATCAAATTGTGTGCTGATGCTCAGACAATGCGCTTTGTCTCATTGAACCTTAGTTTCTTCACTTGTAAAATAGTGATAATGCTGCTTTGCATGATTTTTGTGAAGTCTAAATAGACATACAGCTGAGTCTGTTAATAAGAGGAATTCTTTATAAACAGGTTGCTCTTATTTTAGCCAGCTCTATCACTGCTTTTTTTTGTGCATTGTCTTATTATTTAAATAAACTATACACCATTTTGTGCTTTTAAAGAAGCTTCACCTTTGACTATATCTTGCAGCAATGACCAATCAGGCATTCATTCTATATGGGAGTGATAGAAGATGGGAAATTTTTTCATGCTGTTCTATGTTTAATACAGTTGTGAGCAAAACTGATGTGGAATACAAGTTTTTAATTATCTATTTCCCTTAAGAAAGTCTCCTTAGGTGAAATCTTACCTATATAAGAAGCACATATTTTCAGAAAATGTTCTGAAAATAAACAATTTCCTCACTAAATTCTATAACTTATATATTACTTTACTTGGAAGACTGCCATTAAGCTTGAGGCTTTCATATTTTATAGAATTTTGTGCAGTCAGAGCTCAGTTTCTAAGTCAACACACCTTTATCTGATAAATTATGAGCATGAAAGAAAAGCCCATGGAGTTTTACATATCTGTAGAAATCTGAAAATCATCATTTTGGATTTTAGGAAACTGAATAAAATGTTCAATTTCAAATAAGAAAAAAAATTGAAAGTGACTAGGCATTTGCTTGCTTCTTAATTTTATATCAGTTAATTTTAATAAGGCCACATTTCCATGTTCTCTCTCTTAAAAAATGCACTGACTTCTTTAAATCTTTCAAAATTTGTTATTCATATATTTTTCTATGTTTGTAAATGCAAATGTGGCCTGTTTTTTAATTAATATTGACAGTCCAGATAAAATATTCATTTCAGACTACTAGAAAATATGTTGAATGTACTCAAGGCAACATTTAGTATTCAACCCGTTTCTATAACAGACTTATGAAGACATGCCCTGAACTTCTCTCCCCAAACTACTACGTTTGTATTTATATGTAAGTTTGCTCCGTATTCCGTTAAAGAAATCATATGTGATGCATATTTAGCTTAAAACTATGAATTGCATCTTCCCTTCTGACACTCAGTGGAAAATTAGAACTGAGAAGGGCTTCTCAGATCAGCCAATGCGATAATCTCATTTTGCAAGTGAAATATCTGAGAAAGAAAAGGGCTAAGTTAGAGTCGAACAGCTAATTAAGCTGTAATGACCAGAACCCAGGCTTTGGGTTTTTCTATGTCACTTCCATAGTTAGGCTGCCTCATTTTTGGTAGTGAAATAGCTCATTGCCTTCTTATTCCAATGTTCTATTTGAATAATTTGGCAACCGTTTCTATAATAATACAGACACACAATAAATGTTTTAATATAGACATACATGTAATTGGAGAACATTGTGGTCATTGTGATATTAAAATCTGGTTATACTGAAAAAAAAAACAACTATCATTGTAGAGTTGCAGAAATGTTTCCGTGAAAATATTGCATTCAGAATGATGCTTCTGGAATGCTGGTGAAAATAGTAGAGTAGGTAATTTCAAGGGCTCATTCTTCTACAGAAACACCAGAAACTGAGCAGAAACTATTATAATCAACTTAGAAGGCTGGCAAATAGTTAATGGTTAACAGCAATCAAATAAATGCTAAATCAAGAAACACCGCAAGAAAGCTTTGCAGCATTTTTATTTGCATGTCCCACCCTCTCCCCAACCTAGAGCTGGTCTTGGGACTTGAAAAACCTACATTCCAAGTGTGGGCTATGATTCTGGCCCAGGGGGATCAACAGAATTGTGAAGAATTGTGTTTGCCTGTTTTGACTTGCTTGGAGGCTGTCTCAAGGACTGAAACAGGCACTTGCTTTGTTCTATTTAACCAGGAGCCCTCTCAGAGCAGAAAAGCTGTTATGCAGAGGATATTCTTTGTAACATTGTAAGGCAAATGAATAGCCGGCTACTGCCTGAGAAAACAGATCACAGTCGTTGCAAAGAACAGAGATGAAAAAGGGTGGAAGAAAAGGCCGGGGAGAGAGTTTCTATGGGAAATTAGGGCATTGAAATGCACTTTCATATACCAGACATTTAGAAAACCACATGTAAGTCCAGGGCAGGAAGAGTGAGGAGACCTTACGCTTTCCCGGAGTTCTAGGCTTAGGACAAGCCGAGAGTGAGTGTGGCAGAATCATAAATGGCCTGGCTAACTTTTGAAAGCGTCACTGACTCATGGACATGAGTTTGAGCAAGCTCCAGGAGATGGTGAAGGACAGAGAAGCCTGCTGCCGTCCACGGGGTCCCAAAGAGTCGGACGTGACAGACACTGAACAACAAAGCTTTGAAAGAGTGTCCCCAGCACAGAGCCACTCTGCAGAGAGTGGCGCCAGTCTTTCTTGGAAGCAGTCCTTATTCTCACATTTCATTGGCTGGAACTAATAATTAATAACACTTGAAGACATCTGGGGTATGGAGTCTCTTGGTACTCAAGAAAAAGGGGGGAAATTTTGATGAGTATGTAATTGTCTTTCCAAAGTGACAATTTGGTTATTTTAATTAACAATTTTAGTCCATTTATATTTAATATGGTTATTGATGTATTTGGCTTCATTTCTCTTGTCATCCCCTGGAGAAGGGAATGGCTGCCCACTCCACTATTCTTGCCTGGAGAATTCCGAGGACAGAGCTGGTGGGCTACAGTCCACTGTCTTGCAAAGAGTCAGACATGACTGAGCAACCAACACTTAACTCTTAAATCATAATCCTTTGTATATCTAATGATATTAAATATTATCCTTTCTGTCTTCAAACAATATTATGACTATAGAATGCTTTAAATCTGGTTACTCCCTTCTCATATATAATCGTTGTCCAGAATCTTTATCTTTTATCTTCACCATCTGTGCTTAGTCAATCAGTCACGTGCGTCTCTGTGACCCCATGGGCTGTAGCCCACAAGGCTCCTCTGTCCCTGGGGATTCTCTGGGCAAGACTATTGGAGTGGGTTGCCATGCCCTCCTCGAGAGGGTCTTCCCAACCCAGGGCTCCTGCATTGCAGGCAGATTCTTTACCATCTGAGCCACCAGGGAAGGCTTTTCAAGATAATTTTCTTTATTTCTCAGGTAAACATTTTTTAAACATCGATGCACATTTTTAACAATTTCTTTGTGTATCATTTCCCCTTTCAGACTTTCCTATTGGGAACTATCTTTTTCACCTTTCTAGAATTTGCATTTTAAAATTTCCTTCAGTGGGCCAGACTTTACCGTGAACAATATTTTATACTTACATTATGCTGATTTTCCACTCACCAACCACTGTCCATTCCTTTATACTTTAGTATATGTTGTTTTATTTCTTAAGAATATTCTTCTTTCTTTCCTCTGATTATCCAAATCTTGAGTTACACAAACTTCAACTCAAGTTCAGGTCAAATATGAGGTAGTGATGAGCATGAATATGGGAGGGACTCAAGACTATTTGCCAGGAAAGTGTTTCCAAAGACAGACATGTTCTTGTTGCTATTTAGCAGCTAAGTCATGTCCAACTCTTTGTGACCTGATGGTCAATAGTCTGCCACGCTCCTCTCTCCATGGAATTTGCCAGTCAAGAATATTAGAGTGGGTTGTCAGTTCCTTCTCCAGGGGATCTTCCCAACCCAGGGATATACATGTGCTAACATAGCAAATATCATCTCTACAATCATTTTCAGTAAAAACAAGGAAATATTTGTTCAGTTGAGTTGCTCAGTCATGTCCGACTCTTTGCAACCCCATGGACTGCAGCACACCAGGCTTCCCTGTCCATCACCAACTCCCAGAGCTTGCTCAAACTCATGTCCATCGAGTCCGTGATGCCATCCAACCATCTCATCCTCTGTCATCCCCTTCTCCTCCTGCTTTCAATCTTTCCCAGCATCAGGGTCTTTTCCAATGAGTCAGTTCTTCATATCAGGTGGCCAAAGTATTGCAGTTTCAGCTTTAGCATCAGTCCTTCCAATGAACACCCAGGACTGATCTCCTTTAGGATGGACTGGTTGGATCTCCTTGCAGTCCAAGGGACTCTCAAGAGTCTTCTCCAGCACCACAGTTCAAAAGCATCAATTCTTCGGCACTCAGCTTTATAGTCCAACTCTCAAATCCGTATGTGACTACTGGAAAAACCATAGTTTTGACTAGATGGACCTTTGTCAGCAAAGTAATGTCTGCTTTTTAATATGTTGTCTGGGTTGAACATAGCTTTTCTTCCAAAGAGCAAGCGTATTTTGATTTCAAGGCTGCAGTCACCATCCGCAGTGATTTTGGAGACAAGAAAATAAGTCTGTCACTGTTTCCATTGTTTCTCCATCTATTTGCCATGGAGTGATGGAACTGGATGCCGTAATCTTAGTTTTCTGAATGTTGAGTTTTAAGCTAGCTTTTTTACTCTCCTCTTTCACTTTCATCAAAGGGCTCTTTAGTTTCTCTTCACTTTCTGCCATAAAATATTTACTAGATTAATATATTTAGAACACAAAACATTGCAGTAGCTAATAGGAATAAAGAGACCTTTCTTCCAGAGTATTTTAATACACATGGAAAGACAGAAGATCAGGTGTATTGTTATAGATTTTCTTTATGCTGAAGACCTGTAACGAATGGTAAGTGGTTTAGAAGCTGAAAATAAGGAATCACAGTGGGGTTTGAGAGAGTTCATTACAGAAGGTTGCAGGAGTTGGGGCCCTATGAAAAATAAGGAAAAATAATTTAAGACATGGAAATCACACAACTGAACTTGTTTCTGTATGGCATGTCCAGGAAATAATGACTCAGCTAAAAAAGACTGTGTAGGGAAGTAATGAGAGACAAGGTTGAAAGAAAAATAGGAAATGTGTTTTTAGGAGACTTTTTGGCAAAGTAATTAGAGTAAGCTTTATTATCTAGGAAGTGGAGAAATATTAATGACTTTGGATTAAAGAGACCAAGGTGAACAACATATTTTGCAGCAAGAGACGTGCAAAATTAATATGTAGGATGGGTTGGAGTGGGTAAAGCTGAGGTTTAAAGGAAAAATGGTAATGCATGTAGAAGAGATGTTGAGAGTCTATAAAAAGACTATGGCATTGGAAATGGTTGGGGAACTTTAAACTAAAGAAATATCAATAAAACAAGTAATTAATATATGGAAGGAATAAAATGAAAGAGTCAAACATGACTTCCAGCTATTACTGAGAGAATGGAAGCATAAGAGTAAAACAGACTAACATTGCATCTTTTGGGGAAAATGCTAATATTGTACAATGTAATGATATTGTCTTGAGATATGTTGCATTTAAGGTAACATAGATAATCCAAGATACCCTGCTGCTGTTGTTCATATGCTAAGTCATGTCTGACTCTTTGGGACCCCAAGGACTGCAGCACGCCAGGCTTCCCTGTCCTTCACTACCTCCTAGAGTTTGCTCAAACTCATGTCCATTGAGTCAGTGATGTCACCCAACCATCTCCTCCTCTGTCGTCCCCTTCTGTTTTTGGTCTCAATCCTTCGCAGCATCAGGGTCTTTTCTAATGAGTTAGCTCTTCGCATAAGGTGTCCAAAGTATTGAAGCTTCAGCTTCAGCATCTGTCCTTCTAATGAATATTCAGGACTGATTTCCTTTAGGATGGACTGGTTGGATCTCCTTGCAGTCCAAGGGACTCTCAAGAGTCTTCTCCAACACCACAGTTCAAAAGCATCAATTGTTTGACACTCAGTCTTCTTAATGGTCCAACTCTCACATCCATAAATGACTACTGGAAAGAAACATAGCTTTGACTAGATGGACCTTTGTCGACAAAGTGATGTCTCTGCTTTTTAATATACTGTCTATGTTTATCATAGCTTTTCTTCCAAGGAGCAAGAGTCTTTTAATTTATGGCTGCAGTCACCATCTGCAGTCATTTTGGAGCCCAAGAAAATGAAATCTGTCACTGTTCCCACTTTTTTCCCATTTATTGGCCATGAAGTGATGGGACTGGATGCCATAATCTTAGTTCTCTGAATGTTGAATTTTAAGCCAGCCTTTTCACTCTCCTCTTTCATCCTCATCAAGAGGTTCTTTAGTGCCTCTTTGTTTTCTTCCATTAGAGTAGTATCACCTGAATATCTGAGGTTCCAGATATTTCTCCTGGCAGACTTGATTCCAACTTGTGGTTCATCCAGCCTGGCATTTTGCATGATGTACTCAGCATAGAAGTTAAATAATCAGGGTGACAATATACAGTCTTGAGGTAGTCCTTTCCCAATTTTGAAGATACCGAGAACAGGAGATAATTAAAGACATGAGACTAATAATAGTAGATAAGTTAGAGCTGGAGGGCTTCCCTGGTGGCTCAGCTGGTTTGATCCCTGGGTTAGGAAGATCCCCTGGACAAGGGATTGGCTACTCACTCCAGTATTTGGGTCTGGATAATCCCAGGGACTGTATAGTCCATGGGGTCACAAAGAGTTGGACACAACTGAGTGACTTTCAGTTTCATTAGAGCTGGAGTTAGATGGAAAATCCATGAAGATGTTAGAGCCAATTTTTTCTTAGTTTATTTTTAACTGGAGGATAACTGATTTACAATGCTGTGTTGGCTTCTGCCGTACAGCAACGTGAATCAACCCTAAATATACAAATCCCCCTCCCCCTTGAACCTCCCTCCCACCTCCCACCCAGTCCCAACCCTCTAGGCTGTCCCTGTGTTAAACAGTAACTTTCCATTAACTATTTTAAACATGGTAATATGTATATTTTAATGTTATTCTCCCAATTCATGCTCCCCTCTTCTTCCCCTGCTGTGTTCACAAGTCTGTTTATACATCTGTGTCTCTATTCCTGCCCGGCAAATAGGTTCATTAGTACCATTTCTCTAGATTCCCTATATACATGTGTTAATATACAGTATTTGTTTTTTTCCTTCTGAGATGCTTCCCTCTTCATAGCTGGCTCTGTGTTCATCTGCCTCACTGGAACCGACTCAAACCCACTCCTTCTTAAGAAAGCTGAAGTTCTGAAGTGCGCAAAACACCAAAGGGCTGGTGGGTGTGCATGAAGGACAGAAATGTTAAAAGCCCAGGTACTTAATCTTTAGGAAATAAGTCAGTAAAAGAAAAGGGAAAATCTTTCACTTACAAATAATTAATGCTGCTGGGAAAAGTATATGACTTTTAATAGAACCTAGTTTGTATACTGGGAAAATATGACTCACAATTTCTTCCCCTAAACTTTCATCCCATTTATAAAAGGGAGGCTTTTCTCATGATTTTAACAGTGCAGAACCTATGACACAAGGAAATTTCTAAAATGTTAGATCTTAAAACAAGATCCTCAGTTCTTCAATACCTTTTTTTTTTTTTTTTTAATTTCTAGCCTTGTTTCATAACCACGTTGCATTCAATTTCCCTATTTTTCATGGAAAGGAGAAACATGAGCTGGAGCTGAAAAATGCATTTTATATAATCCAATTGATTTTAAACTCTGCCATTTGATAGGTAGTGAGAATCCCCTAACAGCACCGCTATGGAGTTCTCTAATTTGTTTTTTGTGGCTTCATGCTGCAAGCAATTTGTCATCTAAAATTCTAATAGAACTTTCACATATTGAAATGAGATATGGAGGCAGCCTTGTTGATCGTCACGGTTATGGTAAGACAGAGTTGTAGACAGGGATTTATAAAATTTTAAATTGATCCTACATTTGACCTTAGACAAAAAGTCAAAAATGAACAACTAGGTACTACACTCACATAAAAGGAAATATCTCGTCAGCAAACAATAAATCTGTTCTGTAAATGCCACTTTTAACAGACCCATGTAATGCTTGAAGCCAGATATCAGTCAGATTTAAGGTCATTGTCAGACAGGAAAAAAGATTTCAATATTCAGATATCCTAAAATATATTGTCATAAAACATGAAATTCATTGATTTTTTAGCAGTTAAATAATTACATGTCTATATTAGTATAGCTATAGGAAAATTGGGAACTTATAAAAATACAAACATCCCACTGTTTTGGATCTGCAGTTAAATCTTTGCAAACAGTTGCTGGTCAGTCAACAGGTCATCAGTCATAACCTCTATCATCCCCAAATGAAGAAGAACAATCGTCTGCACAGCCACGTGCTAGAAGATGGGCACTGGGGGCCTATAATCATGACCCTTAGCTTTGGAAGACTGAGTAGTGTATTAAAAAAGACCCTGAAGTCTACATTCCGATCCTGGCTCCAGGAGGAATTACAACCTGGGGAAGGTACGATCCTTAGTTTTCAAGGCTATAATAACCTGCCTGCAAGCTGGTCATGAAGATAAAAAGAGATAAGCATATAAGTTGTCTTGGATTAAATGGGAGCAATAGAGCTCCTTTTACTCTTCAGCTTTACAGGTTTATCAGATTTAGACAGCAGTGGGCTCATGTGGACATACAGAATCACTCAGTGAGACAATGCAGTCATATCTGCACACACGTGTTTAAACGGTGGGCGTATAAACACCGCAGACGGACTTCCCAGATGCCACTAGTGGTAAAGAGCCCACCGGCCAGTGCAGGAGACACAAGAGAGGCAGGTTTGATCCCTGGGTTGAGAAGACCCTGGAGTAAGAAACGGCAGCCCAGCCCAATAGTCCTGCTTGGAAAACTCTGTGGACAGAAAGAAGAGCCTGGCGGGCTGCAGTCTAAGGGGTTGCAGCGAGTCTGACATGATGGAGCACTCAGCGCAGACATCTTATATACATGAAAAATATGGTCTTTTCTAGAAGTGATGAGAAAAGTTTATCAATGACACTAAAATTTTCTGTCGAATTGGGTTGTGCAACAAGTCTGGCCATGTGGTCTTTCTGAGGAAGCTTGCAAAGGACCCAGTGAGAAACATGGAAATCCAATCTTGCACTAATCCCCTTGGGCAGCCACACAAAGCACCACATGCTGGGTGGTGTAAACAACAAAAAAATATATTTTCTCACAGTTCTGGAGGATAGAAAGTTCAAATCAAGGTGTTGATGTATTTGATTTCTGGTGAGAATTCTCTTCCTGGCTTGTAGGCAGCTATCTGCAAAAATAGATTGTCAGTTATTTCCAACTCTCACTCCTCTGCCATCAGGTGCCGGCCCATAGAATGCACCAGATAGCCTTTCTAGCTCCACTGATTTGGGGTTTAGCTGTGTGATCTGTCTTTCCCCCCAGGGTGAGAGAGGGCAGGACACAGGGCTCTTGCGTGTGCTTTGGTGTCGTGCATGGGCATCCCGTACGGCCCCTCTGCCAGGAGGAAAGCATGCTCCAAGAAGCCATTGGTCAGAGAATGAGACACGAGAGCACATTTGAACCATGGCATAGCCCAGAGTAGAGCTCTCCTAGCTCCACAGCAGACCCATGAGAAAGAAGAGAAAAGATTCCTTTCTGGGAATTTTGCTTCCTCAGTGCTATTGCAGAAATGGCAGACTAATGCATTATGGGTGTAGGTATATATATTCATATATACCTAAATAAATGACTGTATCTAGCATTCCACATTATGGTGGCAATGAAAACAAGAGGTAGATAGTGGACCCTGAAAAAAGTTTGCCAAATCAGAGAATACGTAACGAAATCATCAAACTTAGACTCTAACAAAATATACCAAATATCCCAATATGATGAAACTCAAACTACTCTTAGTTTCTTGATTGTGCAAATATTCAATAAACATTTGTTAAACAGAAAAGAATGTGACAAATTTCTAAAATCGAGAAATTACTAGGCTTCCCAGGTGGCGCTGGTGGTAAAGAACCCTCCTGCCAATGCAGGAGACACACAGGTTTGATCCCTGGGTTGGGAAGATCCCCTGGAGGAAGGCATGGCAACCCACTCCAGTATTTTTACCTGGGGAATCCCATGACAGAGGAGCCTGGCGGGCTACAGTCCATAGGGTCACAAAGAGCTGGACACGACTGAGCAACTTAGCGTGCATGCACTCACCCACACAGTGAAGTTGGTAGTCTCTCTGAATTCCTACTTCATTTTAACCTGTGTCACATAAGACAAATTAGAGTTAGACACATCAAAAGTTTAAACAAAGGGAAAAATACTTCCCATAGCAAAATCACAAACTACTGTAAAGTTGGGTAATTTTTCACTTCCTTTGTAGCCCTTTCTTTGACTAAAGCTATATGGTATGTACATATTTAGGACTCTGATTGGTGAAGTGATAGGTTGCTGTTGATTGGATAAATGCTTGAAACACATCTGGCTCATAAATCTGTACCTGTTAACAATTTATTTTCTAATTCTACAAGTAGGATAAGTTCTTCTCCTCTTGTGCTTACACATGACAACTAATTTTTAAACCATCTTATTAAATGTTTAGCATGTTGGTAGATCTAGTTGACATTAAAGAAGGGGAAAGATTTGGGTATCAGCATAGAAGCTCAACACGGGCACACATAGCACAGTGATGGACAACTCTATTCCTGAATGGTTTGCATGAAACAAAACATGCCTATTTCACGACATCGAGAAAAAGAAGCTGCTGAGTCCTGCCCTAAGGTCACAGGTGCAAGGTCTTGCTGCAAGGCCACGGAAGTGAAGCCCAGAAACAAGGTCATCTCCAGAACTGATTGACTGCCTTGGTTCAGTTCTATTCGGTTCAGTCACTCAGTTGTGTCCGGCTCTTTGCAGCCACATGGACTGCAGTACTCCAGGCTCCCCTGTCCATTGCCAACTCCCGGAGTTTACTCAAACTCATGTCCATCGAGTTGGTGATGCCACCCAACCATCTCATCCTCTGTCATCCCCTTCTCCTCCCACCTTCAATCTTTCCCAGCGTCAGGGTCTTTTCCAATGAGTCAGTTCTTTCCATCAGGTGGCCAAAGTATTGGAGCTTCAAGTTCAGCATCAGTCCTTCCAATGAATATTCAGGACTGATTTCCTTTAGGATGGACTGGGTGGATCTCCTTTGACCCCCTTGGTAACCATTGCCAAGCCCCCCTGATCATCGCCAGCAGGCTTCCTGACTCAAATTAGGCAAAAATGCCTTCCCTGATAGTTATCCTATAGCCCCCCAACAAGTCACCTAATGCCACCCACCCAGCGGGAATTTTCTTTGTCTTGAGACTATAAAAATTGACTATTAAACCATGACAACTGTCAACTCTTCCTGGTCTGTCAGGAGGTCGACATGCTGCCCACATTATCTCTGTTCTTTGTTCTTAAACAACTCACTCCCTTCTGAAATTCTCTGTGTCTAGAAATTCTTTTCCAACCTGCACTTGGACTGCCTCAACAAAAGTGTCTTAACATAAAGAGTATAAGATAAGAGCTTGGTGGAACTGAATGATACTGCTGAATTGATACCGACTGAATTTCCGGTAATGAATGACATTATGTCCTCATGTTTAGTAAAAAGAAAAATCTCAGAAGTTGGAAAATGAGAGAGCCGTGTTCTAATACGGGAAGGATGTGGGCTGATTCTCCAAGTACAGCAGGAACTGTAAGGATTTTGATTGTAGGGCCATTTCACAACTGCCACCCTAGAATTAAAAATTTACATCATCTGGAGACGGGACAAAAATTTTCATTTTAACAAATTTCCCAGATGATTTTATGCACTTCATTGTTTGAGAAAAAATAACACTGAATTTATTCTTTTAACGTGTTTTTCCTGTTGCTTTTTTAAAAGTAGGTTGTTCGATCACCATCACCTCCATGGGGCTTACGGGTAATAGGTAAGGACTTCTGCCATGTCAGCTCAGCTAGCTTCCCTCTGCTCTCTCTCTCCAACCCTACTTAGAACAAGACCTTTCTAATTTGCAAAAAGAAAAAGTGTTTCTGGTAGCTATCCTTAGCATTCCAGGAAGTGTAAGCATTGATGAACTAAAACACATGGTTCTGTGACTTGCTGTGCCTTGGTTTGCTTTCAGTTGCTTTATTGAAATGAGCTATGTGACATCACCCTGAGTCACTGTGCATTCAAAATTAGCTTAGTTTTAAAGTTATTAGATGTGGTAATTTTGCCATTTGATTTGGAGCCAAAAAATTATTTTAGTACAGTACAGAATGAATCTCTTAAAAAACATCATTGGTAAAAAAAGAAGTTTTTAAAAAAGTAACCTGATCTTGAGATTTAAAAATGTCTTATAAGGTTTTAGATAAATAAATAAATATTGCTGCTGCTGCTAAGTCGTGTCCGACTCTGTGCGACTCCATGGACTGCAGCCCACCAGGCTCCTCTGCCACAGGACTCTCCAGGCAAGGGTACTGGAGTGGGTTGCCATTGCTTTCTCCAAGATAAATATAGAGATGATAGCTAATATATACACTGTTGTTGTACAATCACTAAGTTGTGTCCAGCTCTTTGGCAACACCATGCAAGCTTTTGTGTCCTCCACTATCTCTCAGAGTTTGCTCGAATTCACGTCCATTGAGTCACTGATGCTATTTAACCATCTCATCCTCTGCTGCCCTCTTCTCCTTCGGCCTTCAATCTTTCCCAGCATTGGGGTCCTTTCCAATGAGTCAACTTTTTCACATCAGATGGCCAGAGTATTGGAGGTCCAGCTTTAGCAACAGTTCTTCCAATGAACATTCAGGGTTGATTTCCTTTAAGAGTGACTGGTTTGATCTCTTTGCTGTCCAAGGGACTCTCAAGAGTCTACTCCAGCACCATCATTTGAAAGCATCAATTCTTTAGCACTTAGCCTTCTTTATGGCCCAACTCTCACATCTGTACATATATGTATGTAATTTCTTTTGCAAATACTGAATTGATGTTGTGAATAAGAGAGAAGGGCTGAGATTCCAATTCAAGCAACACATCCTTTGATAACTTCCCCATCTCTTAATTTTCTTTTCATTGCTGGTTCTCCTGCAGTGGCTCTTGGAGAGAGCAAAAAGGCTTATGCTCCGAGAAGGCACTAATGAAAAAGATATACCACTGCCTAACAGATGGATAAGTGTGCTCCAGAATGAGTCTCACATTGATTCAGAGCCATCATGACACCCCGTCCCGGGCTCCTCCCCAGCGGCTCCCGCAGATCACACCTGTAGGCTGTCAGCCCAGCTCTCTCCCGCTCCCTGAGAGGCATCCTTGCTGAGGGGCTCAGCTTTTCTTTCTGTGCAGGGTTTCCCTCTGTGTGCACTTTGCCTGTTTCCCGCCTCCTTCCTTTGAGTTTGGCTGTGCTTGTTGTCGTCATTATTTCACGAGTGAGTGTACAAACAGTGCGCTACGCCTTCAAAGTTTCCTAGATGTCTTGGGTACTCCAGCTTTGGGAGGAGACGATTTCAGCCACCTGTGGCTGTCAGACTGTAAGTGACAACTTGAAGGCTGTCAGGCCCGGGTTGGTGATGGGCTTTTTCCTGCTTGCCTGCTCTTCTAGAATGATAGATGTTTCCAATTCTGAATCATATTCAACTTTGGTAGCTTACTGTTGTGGAAACTGAAGTTTGGAAAAAATAAGCGATCTCTTCAAGTTCACAGGGTTTTATTTGTTTGTTTTTGCCCACACCACATGGCATGCGGGATCTTAGTTACCTGGCCAGAGATGGAACTCATGTCCTCTGCAGTAGACGTGGAGTCTGAACCGCTGGACCGCCAGGGATGCCCCTCACGGGTTAGGTTTGTCCTCTGCCTCAGTCACCTCTTTGAAAGAGTATGTGCCCCTTAAACAGAGTTGAGTTGTCTCAAGGAAGGCCTCTCTACCACCTCCTCTTATTTCTTACTGCTTTACGCCAAAGCTGGTTGGTCTCCTTATTGGGTTTGCAGTATTACTCTTGTTGCATTTGCCTGTTTCAGCATAATTGCATGTTTATAAATATATTTCTCTTAACTATAAGCTCCTCGAGGGCAAAGATTCTGATTCACTTTTGAATGTTTGGAGCCTGTGATAGTAGGTGCCCAATAAGTGTTTGTTAAATAAATTATTAAACGACTACTGTCTAGACAATAGACTGTCTAGAACGAGTCAATGAGCGAGTGAGAAAAGTGCAGTGGCCTGCCACCCGGTGCCCTCTCACCGAGGCCTGCCACCCGGTGCCCTCTCACCTGGTGCCACCCGGTGCCCTCTCACCGAGGCCTGCCACCCAGTGCCCTCTCACCGAGGCCTGCCACCCGGTGCCCTCTCACCTGGTGCCACCCGGTGCCCTCTCACCGAGGACTGCCACCCTGTGCCCTCTCACCGAGGACTGCCACCCGGTGCCCTCTCACCGAGGACTGCCACCCGGTGCCCTCTTACCGAGGACTGGCATCATAGAAATCAGTCTCAAGCTCTTGTCCAACCCTCTCGGTAGCTGAAGGATATCCGCAAACTTGTATTTTTTTTTTTAATCTGGTAAAAAGTCCTTTATATCAGGATATACATGCTGCTGCTAAGTCGCTTCAGTCTTGTCCGACTCTGTGCGACCCCATAGACGGCAGCCGACCAGGCTCCGCCCTCCCTGGGATTCTCCAGGCAAGAAGACTGGAGTGGGTTGCCATTTCCTTCTCCAATGTGTGAAAGGGAAAATTGAAAGTGAAGTCACTCAATCATGTCCAACTCCTAGCGACCCCATGGACTGCAGCCTACCACGTTCCTCCGTCCTTGGGATTTTCCAGGCAAGAGTACTGGAGTGGGGTGCCATTGCCTTCTCCTTTCATTGATAGATTTTTTAAAATTTAATATTTCTAGTGCAAATGAGAGATACCACTCATGCTAAAAATTATATTTACCTGCTAAAAGATTAGGTGCAAAGAACTATCAGACCAGATAATTTCAATATTTAAGAAAATTTTATGTCAACTCTCCTATAATTTAAACAATCTGAAAACTGATGGAGAATTCAAACTCATAATATTACTAACTGCCACGGAAGTTAATAAAGGGACATCGGTTTCTTTACTCTGGACCCCATGTGAGGCAACACACAACACTGGACTGCACAGATTGTTAGACATCAAAGATGCGGCTCAGTCAGAGCAGAATAATACTTTTTTTTTAAGTATAGGATTTACTGTGGGCAGTACTTGAAGAAAATGTAAAGCCTAAAGACGGTTTATCGGTGGTAAGACAAGCAATGGACAGCTATGTTGTGCTGCGTGTATTACCAATGGTGAACCATATACCACGATCTGTATCAGCACAGTATGTTATAAGGGATTCACATGCTTTAAAATCTCCCAAGATTTCATCATTTGAAATTTGGTCACAATTTACAACAATAGCAACTGAAAATACCTCTGGCTTTCTAATATCAGATGAAAACAACACTTATAAAAGATGTGAACACTGGCGTGAGCATACCAATCAATGCCTCCGCCCACCACTAGACTGACATCAGAACTGACCCTGCAGCCTGATGCCAAGTTAGAAGATGTCTGGAAAGCTAAAATCCACTTCTGATCATCAGGAGCAGATGTTCAGAGTCAGCGTGAATCCCTGTGATGCTGGATGTGTGGGAGCAAGATGTCAGGGGGTGGGCTGCTCTGTGGAGCTTCAGACCCACGGCTGAGCTCAGGGGCTGAACTGTGGCCAAGTGTTCCCTTTCCTCTCTTAATCTGTGAGTCTGCCTGACACCCTTGTTGCTGACGCTCTTCATCCTGTACACAGCGGTGACTACTGCATCCCTTGTGCAACATTACTGGCAAGTCGAAAGGCACGTGCGTGCGTGCCTGCTAAGTCGCTTCCATCGTGTCCGACTCTTTGTCACCCCATGGACCGTAGCCCATGAGGCTGCTCTGTCCACGGGATTTTCCAGGTAAGAATACTGGCATGGATTTCCATGCCCTCCTCCAGGGGATCTTCCTGAGGCCAGGGAAGGAACCCATGTCTCCTGCGGCTCCTGCAGTGCGGGTGAATTCTTTACCACTGAGCCACCAGGGAAGCCGTTTAAAGGCACATTACTTCCCAGTTTCTTAGTTGTTATGGCAAAAGGGACTTGAGAAAAAATTCCAAGAGTGACATCTCACTATAAAAAGGGAGTGCTTTGCAAAGAGTACAAAAATAAATATTTAATTCAGCATTTTATTGACTATATTCATACCCTGAATTAAGATGTTCATATTTATATAAATTTTCCACCTCTCCTCCTTGTTGAATTAATATATATTCAAGAAACATAATTCGACATATGTCATATATAGTATTGAGAGTTAGATTATGTAATTGATATTGATATGTCTTATAACCTTGAGATATCAAGATCTTTTATTAAATAAAGAAGGACACAGAACATCAAGACTAAATTCTATAGTCTCCGACTTTTCAGTCCTTTGTCTTTCTAAAAATGAAGATGGCTGAAAGATTAGCTAAAAGACTATATTTACAACATTAAGCAATGTTACATAATATAGGAAAATTGACAAGTCAATTGTACCATATTTTCTAATACTTTCAGGAGATAAATTCCATCAAAGCAGATATTTGGTTTTACTCTCAGAAATCCTGATCATATATATCCCAGTGGCTGATCTATAGTATGGCTCATTCTGTCTGCCTATCTATCTGTTCATCCATCTAACCATCCTTCCATCCATCCACAAGTCTAAAATTTTTGTTGAACTCTGGAATCTTTTGGCAAGTTAGCATTCATGCTAGTAATTACCAGTAAAGCCACTGATGCAGGTTAAACAGTAATACAAAGCCACATAAGTAGATCTATCTATCTCTAACATATGATCTATCTACCTATAACGTATATAGATTCTATATGGCTTGCCCGGTGGCTCAGATGGTAAAGAATCTGCCTGCAATGTGGGAGCCCTTGGCTGGAGCCCTGAGTTGAAAAGATACCCTGGAAGAAGGGATGGGAATCCACTCCAGTATTCTTCCTTGGAGGATCCCCATGGACAGAGGAGTCTGGTGAGCTACAGTCCATGGGGATGCAAAGAGCCAGATACAACAGAGCAACTAAGCTCAGCACAGCACATTCATCTATATCCATTTCTCTCCATGTCTATCTAAATGCTAATTTGTAGGGTTGAGCACCAGAAGTAATTGAAAATTACACTGCTGACTGTGATTACCAGGTACGCTATGTGGAAAAGTAAGGAAAGTGCTTCCCTAAAAATAAATATAAAATTGGTAAGGTTGTTAAAAACAACCATTTCAGGGCTCTGGATACTGATAGAAAGTAGACAAAAAATTAAATGTTTTTATTTTTAAAATTTTAGGTCTTTGAGTAAGAATACTGGGCGTGTATGGATTCCTCATATAGAGCTGTCTCATCCTCCTCCAACTCATAGCTCAGTTGGTGAGAACAATGATTTTACCAACCTGACTCTGGATCTAAAGCCCAGCAGAATTGCTTCCAAAGAGGGTGGGTTTAATTTGGGATGGAAGAGAAAAACTGGTACCATTGTCAGCTAAATGTGACGACCAAGAAACGACGGTGGGAACCTGCTACTGGTTAGTCTGAGGTCGCGGTCTCATTTAGGGTGAGAAGCAAAACCACCAGGAGTTTGACAGGGATGCTGAAGAAGAGAGAGCCGTCAATGAGCTGAATGAACTCTCCGCAGATCCCTGCCTGTCTATGAAACAGGAGCAAGGAGCCCAAAGAATCCAGCAGGAAATAAAAGCCACAGGAGACTTGAAAAATAGCTCAGTCTGAAACACTCCCCACCCCTGACTCAAGACAGAGTAGCAGTGGGAAGCCTTACTGACTCAAGATGTGTAAGTATAACGTTTCCCCAGTTCACTGGCTGATCACTCAGCTATGCAGACGTGTGGAAAACCACTAAGAAGGCATCTAAAATTAAAAATAAGCAACTGAGTAGAAGCATCAGGAGAAAAACACTACAAGGGAGGCAGGTTCCAAAGTTTACGAAACCAAGCATGGACTCTAAAAAATGTTGGAATTCAGAGACCTGTGGAAAATACCAAGGATATTAACTGATGGACAAATGATAGTCTCAAAATTGGAGGGAGGAGAAAAATAGAAAATTGAAGAAATAATGGCCTAAAATTGAAAAACATTAATCTGTAGATCTAGGGAGCTCACCACACTTTTAGCATGATAAACGCAGAAGATCCACACCTAGATACATCTAATTAAACCCCTGAAAGCCAAAGACAAACAGCCCGAAAGCAAGAAAGAAATCTGACTACTCACATGCGAGGAACGAAAATTAGAAGTTTCACTGACTTCTGTTCTGAGAAACTGGATAACAGAAAGCAGTGGGATGACATGTTTTAAATACTAAAAGCAAAAAGAGTTAACCCACAATTTTAAATCAGCAAAATTATCCTTTGAAACTAAAGGCATTCCCAATCAGACAAAAACTGAGAGAATTTATACTCAGTGTTAGCAGATCTGTTCCACAAGAACCACTAAAGAAAATCCTTCCAGAAGATCGAAAATGACAGCTGACAGTAAAGTGAATCTGCAGAAAGGAATGAGGGGCGTCAGAAATAGTCACGGAAAATGTGGGCAAACGCAGAAGAGAGGCGTGCCTCTGTATCCTACTTTCTTCACGCCTTTAAAAGCCGCAAGGTTGTTGAAAACAATAGTTAAAACGCTGTAGTGTTGAATTCAGACCTTATATATGAGAAATATAACAATATCAGACAAAGGACGGGGGAAAGAAACCACGTTGGAGAAAACTTGCTCTCTTAAGTCAAAATTAAGTCAGGATTAACCTAAAATAGATTGTGATAAGTCTCAGTTTCCTCATCTATAAAATATGTGTCATTAACTGTACCTCAGATTATTGTGAGGCCTAAATGAGTTTATCTATATAATAGACATATTAGATACCTACATACATATATATGTATATACATGTATATTTAGAACTTATGTCAGACACATAATAAATACTATGTGTTAATTTTTACTATTGACTTGAGAATTACATCCAGAAAAAGCGGAGGAGAGTCACTAATCTATTTAATACCACATTAGAGGCCTTATTTACTGCAATAAGTATAATTAAATAGTATAAATATAGAAAATATGAACATACTTTATTTACTTGATATAATATGATTCACTACAAAATCATTTAAGAAAGGCTCATATTTAGGACTACCATGAAAGTTTAGCAAATTGCTGGATAGTAACTGATACCGTTCCTCTATACCAGCAGTCACCAATGAGAAAAAGAATATAATGTGAGGAGGAATAAGATCTAATAAAAAGGTGCACGGCCTCTGTAACAGACTCCAAAACGTCGCTTTACTTCCCGCCCTTGCCTGCCCCCAACCTCCGTGCCTGAAGACATTTGCGTCTAATATCGAGAACACACGAATGCTGCTTATTTTGCTAAAGGGGCTTTGAGATACAATTGTTAGGGATGGTAAGATGAGGATATGATCCCAAATTAACCAGTGGACTCTAAATCCAGTGACAATGTCCTTGTTAGAGACACCCAGAGGAGGAGCCTTGTGACTAGGGAGGCACGGATCGGCTGATGTGGCCACCAGGCACAAATCAAGGGATTCCTGCATCTTCCTGGGATGAGAAGAGTAAAAGGCCTCAAAAGACTCTCCTCCAGCACCTCGAAAACACAGCCCTGCAGACATTTTAGTTCTGGACTCTGCAGACCTGAAAGAATACATTTCTGTTGTTTGAAGCAAAGAAGTTTGTGGTAACTTTTTTTTTTTTTTAATGGAAACCCATGCTGATTGCAGCCATAGAATTAAAAGACGCTTACTCCTTGGAAGGAAAGTTATGACCAACCTAGATAGCATATTAAAAAGCAGAGATATTACTTTGCCAACCAAGGTCCGTCTAGTCAAGGCTATGGTTTTTCCCGTGGTCATGTATGGATGTGAGAGTTGGACTGTGAAGAAAACTGATCACCGAAGAATTGATGCTTTTGAACTGTGGTGTTGGAGAAGACTCTTGGGAGTCCCTTGGACTGCAAGGAGATCCAACCAGTCCATTCTAAAGGAGATCAATCCTGGGTGTTCATTGGAAGGACTGATGCTAAAGCTGAAACTCCAATACTTTGGCCACCTCATGCGATGAGTTGATTCACTGGAAAAGACTCTGATGCTGGGAAGGATTGGGGGCAGGAGGAGAAGGGGACGACAGAGAATGAGATGGCTGGATGGCATCACTGAGTCGATGGACATGAATTTGAGTGAACTCCGGGAGTTGGTGATGGACAGGGAGGCCTGGCGTGCTGTGATTCATGGGGTCGCAGAGAGTCAGACATGACTGAGCGGCTAAACTGAACTGAACTGAAGGAAAGTAACACAGTCTATAATGAAAAACATTTAAAAATTCTAAAAGAACATAAATGACCTAAATGGATATAGAGATGTATCTATTTATTAATGCAACTGCTCAATATCTTTGTTAATGTCAGTTCTTCCAAAAAGATTCCATCAATGTAGTACAACTGCAGTAAAATTTCTAAGTAGGGAAAGAAAAATATCAAAGATAGTTCACAAAAAGAATTAGGACTGTGCAGGCAATGGCAATCCACTCCAGTACTCTTGCCTGGAAAATCCCATGGACGGAGGAGCCTGGTGGGCTGCAGTTCATGGGGTCACTACGAGTCAGATACAACTGAGCGACTTCACTGTCACTTTTCACTTTCACGCATTGAAGGAAATGGCAACACTCCAGTGTTCTTGCCTGGAGAATCCCAGGGACCGGGGAGCCTGGTGGACTGCTGTCTATGGGGTCGCACAGAGTCGGACACGACTGAAGCGACTTAGCAGCAGCAGCAGCAAGCAGGGGGCATTTGCCCCTCCAAATAAGACGGCATACTATTACCATTTTTCATTGTTCAGAAATGGTTCAATATTTGCATTTCCAAGCTGGCTGACGTAGAAGAACTAGTACTGTTGTTGAGCCTTTCCTCTTCCCTAAGTGTTGATTTTCTCTTTGAAGGCACATTGTTTCTTATGAAACAAATATGAGGAGGAATCCTGTTACTCTCTCAAAAGTGACTCTAACCAGCTGAAATTGACATTACAGACCACGTGAAAAGCTGGTCTTATTCCAGCATCATCACCCCTCTTCTGGAGATGAACTGCACTATATTTACTGTTTGCCTTTGAATACTCTGTTGAAAGTATTTTTATTTTAATAAATGAATCAGATAATGGCATAATGTAAAGCTGCATTTTATTTCCCCAATAGTCCCTAAATCCTGATCAAACTGCTTGTCCCAATAGTCTGTGTTATATTTATTCACATGAAGAGAAAGATCAAAGTTTCAGAGGCTTTGAGGCACAAAGGAGATAAAAAATCAGTTAAAGGTCACAGAGGCCAGGAAGAAAGAGACTAAAGACAGTTTGCTAAAAGAGAAGTCCATTTAAACACAGCAATTTGAGAACGCGCGACGGGAAACAACCCATATTGTCTTTCATTTGCTCAATCTTTTTGGTTTTACTACTGCCACTTCTACCCCTGCAGTTCAGACCTGGCAGCAAAATCCCTGCTTCTTTTCAGCAGCTTTTCACAAGCTGATAAGGAACTAAACTTGGAGGGAGGAAAAAAAAAAAGAAATTGACTAAACACTGTGCATTTCCCTTTTCTCTCAATGTGTGTCTTATTTCTTACAGCTTCATCTGGAACATGGTAAGACGACAGTGGAAATGTGGGCCTGACCTAGACATGTCTCCGACTATGATTAACATAAACCTTCATTTTAATGGTTTTATGCACCCTATAAACTCTTCAGCAGTGTTGTGTATATCTTGGAAACATAATGACTCTTAGTCAATTCATCGTCATGTCCTCCGAAGGTGAAAGCCTTTGATATGTGGTGTTGTGCTGGGTGAAATCGCATTCCAACGGTTATCTTACCTGGTGCAATTATTTGAGGAAAGCCATCTGTAATATTTTGGGTGGAAAATTACTTACTTAGGATGGATTTTTAAAACACATACTGTTGCTATGCTTTAGCTGACAAGGGTTTATTTTTCAGATCGAAACAGTAAGTCTTACTCATCTTCAAAACTATTTTTATAAAACATATCCCAATGAATTGCTGCGTTTTAAGATCTCACTGTGATTCACACCCACTGACATTCAGGGCACCTTCTTGAAACGTCAGTTCTGCAATAGATTGATCAATACGTCTATTTGGATCGAGTTCTTTATTGCAGTTGTTTCAGAATTAAAGAACTGCACTTTCCAGAGTCTTTTAGTTTGCTGAATGAGTCTAAGCAATGACTCTGCACTCTGTTTTAACCTTAGTTTGTTGAAAATGTTTTCTAATAAGAGTCACTGAACATTTCAAAAATAAGTTGTCCAGGGTTTCTTTGTATCCCTAATATATTTCTTTTTACTAGATCTGGAATGCTTCCAGAGGGTTTTTACTTACATTATGATATTTCCCTGTTCAGTTCTGCACTTCAATTTGTCCTTAAGCTAAAAACTTATCTTCTGATTAGCAAGTTGCTCCTTTAACTGTAGCCAGCTTTGTGGGTACTAAACCCTAGAAGGAAACATTAGACTTCAAAAGGAACTTATTTTGCCTACAGGTTTTTTTCTGAGAATAAAGAGGGAATTTGGAACATTGCTTAACTTTGACCAGCACCAGACATTTCCTTCTAAACACCTTGAAAAAGGGGGGCTTCCCTGGTGGCTCAGATGTAAAGAATCTGCCCGCAATGCAGGAGACCCAGGTTTGATCCCTGGGTCAGGAAGATGCCCTGGAGAAGGGAATGGCAACCCACTCCAGTATTCTTGCCTGGAGAATCCCATGGACAGAGGAGCCTGGCGGGCTACAGTCCATGGGGTCACAAGGAGTCAGACACGACTGAGCGACTAACACTTTCACTTTCTTCACTAAAGAGATTTGGAACGTTGATTAACTTTGACCAGCATCTTTCCTTCTAAACACCCTGAGTGGCATGGAAATTTTCAAATACCCCAAAGCCAATCATGGTCTCTCTCTGGCCTACTCGTACCATCAATTGGAGAGACTGCAACTAGCTTAACTAATCTGGGGTTACTAAAGCTCAAGTTTCATCAGAGGATCTCCAGTTTTGTTTGTTTCTGTAGCTATAAGGAGAGAGAAGGAGGGAGGGAGGAAGAGAGCGAGAACCCACTAGAGAATAAGGTTTTCTGCATATTCTTTTCTCCCACCAACCAGGATTCAGTCCCTTCTGCGACTGTGCAGTAAGTTTTAGGGTATGAGCTCTGAGAAAGCTGATAGAACTCCAAGCATCTGGCCTCAGGTGATGATGCAAGCAGCCTAGAGCTAACCAGGAGGACCATTGTGTAATAAAGCTTATGTTTTCTGAAGAGGTTTTTCACTTTGTCAAAACTTATCTCACCTGTTTAAAGTCAGATGGAAATATTGATGTCATTTAAAATGACGTTTCATGAACAGTCATCTCAGTGAGAATCTGTTCTCGGGATTTGATAGTCTGAACACCCAGGAGCAACTATGATCCTGGATCCCGTGCTATCACAGGCCATTGCTCTTCTCCACTCTCTTTAAAAGCCAGGTTCCTATCCATGGCTCAGTTTTGTTGTTTTCCCATAATTATATTATTTATATATAAGGCATAAATTGCCCATCCTCTGCTATTCTAGAAAAGTTTTCCCCCTGATGTGAAATTTAATTTAATATCACAGCCAATCTGTCTGTACTGGATGGTTTGCTTCAGGAGGCTTGGCAAATATCCATTAGAGAGTTTATCTTCTTGTTTTCCTGGGCTGGCTAGTAACCATTCTGGTTTTTGACAAATCTTGCTTTCATGGATCCTATAATTCGATAATTCCAGTGCTTCTTCTCAGATTTAGAGGAACTTCTCAAAATTTTTATACCCTTGATAGAATAATTTCCCATGGAGAAAATTTTTTTTGTTGTTGTTATACTCCAGAAGAAATTGAAGCAGCCAGTTTAGACTGATGATCTGCTAAAATATTTCTATTTATTTAAAAATTACTTTCATAGTATCTGTAGTGAACTTTTACTTAATGACAGTAATTATTTTAGGTATTGTCAGAATATCACATACTTCACATTTGTTGTTATTTTTTATAGAGTATCTGGGGAGATTAAGAGACTGGTTTCTCTATCATCTCAAAGAAGTGTGTTATTCTAAAAACATACCAGTACATATATTTGCTCTTTTATTTTAGTAATTTGACATGCAGTAAAAAGGACCATGGGCTTCCCTGGTAACTCACTGGTAAAGAATCTGCCTGCCAACGCAGGACAGATGCAGGTTCAATCCCTGGGTCGGGAAGATCTCCTGCAGAAAGAAATGGCAACTCACTCCAGTATGCTTACCTGGGAAATCCCGTGGACAGAGGAGCCAGGCAAAGAGTCTGTGGGGTTGCAAAGAGTCGGACACAGTTAAGCAGCTAAACAACAACAACAAAAAAGGACCACAGGTTTGCCATTTGAATCCAGTAGGAAAAAAAAAGAAATCTACCAGAGACTTCAGGGACTAGGCTGGATATTCCTTACCAGTCTGGTGTCCTCTTTTATTTTGAAGATAAGACCCACAGAAAGATTAAGTAAGGATTGGCTATGAGTTTCCAAAATAAGTGTTCATGAGCATGCCCAGTACAGGCTGGAAGTAAAAAGCACACAATTCTGCTAACTTGTGCATTACAGAGTTGCTGCTTTAAGAGCGCTATGCAAGTGGGTAGTGTTATAAGAAGGATAATATAGCAATAACTCATAGTAAGTAATCAGCTAATAGAAAAACGTTGGGGTTTTTTTAGCAATAGGTATTCATTCTATGTAATAACATTAGATTTAATGATCCTTGTACAAGATCTGAAGATGTTTTGACTAATTTATTTGAAGCCTATAATTGCTCTGAGCCAAGAAGTCTCAACCTTGGCCTGTTATGGAGCAAAGTCTTAAGATTTTATACGACTCACACAAAAGGCAAGACTTATAATTGCACAAGTTTCTTCGGACTTTTGTAACAGATTACCACCAGAGTAGTGAGTTAGGACAGATTAGTTCTGTCACGTTTCTGGAGGCTGGCAGTCCAAAATCAAAGGGTCATCAGGGTTGATTACTCCCATCGGCGCTGAGGGAGAGCTGCCATGCCTTTCAGCTGGTTGGTGGTGGTGGCCGGCAGACCCTGACATTCTTTGCTTTGCAGATACACCATCCTGTTTCCTCGTCTGTCTTCACATGGCGCCACCCTCTCGTCTGCCCATTCTTTCCCCTTCTTATAAGGAGTCCATCCCTGGATTTAGGATTCACCCTAATGCGGTATGACCTCCTCTTTAAAAACAATTACGTCTGCAACGACCCTGTTTCCAAATAAGGTCACACCTCAAGTTTCAGACGCACATGAACTGGGGAGGAAGGCAGCATTCCACCTGCCAGAGCCGTCATGTCAGAATCGTCAGTAGCGGCCACAGTCAGATGCTGCTGCTATTCATGGAGATACTGTGACCACAGTTAAATATTTGGAAAGTTCTCGATATGTAAAGAGTACAGGCATTCAGAATTCTAGATGCTATTCTATAAATATGTATGTGTGTGTGTGTTAGTCGCTCAGTCACGTCCAATTCTTTGTGAGCTCATGGACTGTAGCCCACCAGGCTCCTCTGTCCATGGAATTCTCCAGGCAAGAATTCTAGAGTGGGTTGCGACGCCCTTCTCCAGGGGATCTTCCTGACCTGGGGATTGAACCTGGGTCTCCTGCTTTGCAGACAGATTCTTTACTGTTTGAACTACCCAGGAAGCCTATAAATATGTATAGGCAAACTTACAAAAATTCTAAAATAATCTGTCTGAAATATGTTTTATCTGGAAATTCCATTTGTAAAGTAGTCCCTATCTAGTAAATCTGTAGGAATTATGTCACGGTGGGGAAAGGAATGTTCTTCTAATAAGGATCCTAAAATAAACCTTACAGATTGGATTTGGGAAAGCATTTGGGGACTTTTAGAAATGTCTGTTCCTTGAGTGATTCTAGTAAACAAAGCAAATAAAATCCACTTGCTTTTAATCTCTTTAAAACAGATCGCGTATCACAGCTCATCTTTTTCAGTCTTTTTCACAATCTGGCAGAATAAGTCACTTGTACTTTAAGCTACAGTTTCTCCTGCTCGTCCTTATTCTCACTCTTTCTCTCCATGCTTTCATGACAAGTCAGTTTGCCTTTTGCTTGTTTTTAGAGTATCTTCAAAATTTTCCTCTGATGGATCTGATATTCTGTGGCAATAGTGGGCTTAATGGTGGATACTGTCACAATCAAATAATGAACAAAGCTGTAGTGTTATCTACTATTAGTTAAATAATTATGAGTAAAGAAAGGGCAGGATATTGAATCCTCATAACTGCCTTTTAGTGGAGTCAGTGGTAGATTTGGTGAAGTTGCTCTTATGTTTCTCACCCAGTTGGGGACTTTGGTTCTTGCAGTAGGTCTTCTGTTTGCAGTATCTACAGGTGCACTTACAGATAGAATCTTCGGTTATTTTATCTAAAGAGCCTTAATTTTACTGATTTATATTTTTAAACTTTTAACACTCTTTGGGAACATCCACCCACAAACTGGATATTCTCTAATTGGTGATTGCTTTCTCAACTTGTGAACTTATTTTCTGATTCAGTTTTGAGTGTATTTGTAACAAGAGTGGATAGGTCTCCCTTTGCTTTAGTTCTTAAGTCTATTCCAGAATACAATTTGAGTTTCCTAAACCCATTTTTAAGTCTTTATTTGGCTTATAATTTTGAGTCTTTGTCCGATGTCCTTTAGGGAGGTGGCTTCTGAAAGATTTTTAGATGGTAAGTTATTTATCTTGCTGTCTCAAGACACTTGTTTTTACACACTTGGGTCACTTAAAGCTCCTCTTTCTTACCCTGCTGCTGCTGCTAAGTCGCTTCAGTCGTGTCCGACTCTGTGCGACCCCATAGACGGCAGCCCACCAGGCTCCCCCGTCCCTGGGATTCTCCAGGCAAGCACACTGGAGTGGGGTGCCATTTCCTTCTCCAGGGAATCTTCCCAACCCAGGGATGGAACCTGTGTCTCTTTCGTCTCCTGCGCTGACAGGCGGATTCTTTGCCGCTGTTCCAGCTGAGAGGCCCATAAGCTGCTTTACTAAACTTGAATAGTATCTTCAAAATGGAAATGTATCCCTTTAAACTATTCATTGCATTAAAAATAGCAAATGAATAAAAAAATGAAGATGATTTCCAATTATTTCTTGATGACTATTAAAAACAATTTTGTCACATAGAACAGAAAGGTGTTTACAGATTCATTTCTTTCAAATACCCTAGATGCTGCTTCTTGGCCTGTTAGCTAAAATCAAGCATAGTATCAAATACCCTAGATATACCACTAGCTATAGATACTATTGAGCATTGGCTACTTTGAAGAATCTGGCACACATCACCTGGAGATGCCAGACTGTTGAGCTTGATGCCTGGTTGGATGGGACTTTTAGGTTGTCTCAGAGAAGGTGCTGGAGAGAGACTGATGGAAATATTTGTTTACAAGATGTTCTATTAACCATATATCCTCAGCTTTCTGCCCTCTGAGAACCACATAATAATGCACTCTCCCACCTCTTTTGAAGTTTAGTCAAGGTTGTGTGATTTGCTTTGGCCAGAGAAATGTGAGCAAAAGCCATGCACATCACTTTTAGGTGAAAGGTTGCTTGCATGGAGCTACTCATCATGTTGGCTTCCACCATCTGCAATGAATGTTGACAGAGATAACTGAGGTGAAGCAGCTGTTAGCCTGAGCCGCTGAGCTCAGTGCAGGAAGAACACCCTGTCCATGGCACCAGACTGCTTGGGACATGCCCTGTAAGCAAAAATTATACTGTTACATCACTAACTTTTTGTCGTAGTTAATGTCAAAATGATCTACTTTTTCTGATATGTCTGCTGACATTTAGCTTTCACATTACTGAAGTTTCAGGCCAATTTGATTCCTACTGATTTAGAAGTCATCTTTTCTTCTCACCATCTTGGTTTTACAGATTTTTCTCTTTTTTAGTTCAGAAATTTCATGTATGTGTGCATGTATTGGAGAGAGTATGCTTGGGTCTAGGTCTGGCTAGGTCTGAATCTTATTTTATTTTTTTTAATTTATCTTGTTTGATGAGTCGGTTCTGCATGTCTGAAGATATGCTTTTTTTCAGTCCAGGAATATATTATTTCCTTGAATGTGCTGTTCCTCACTGTTCTTTCCTTCTGAAAGTGTTACGTGGTATTTCTCTATTTACATTCTGGGGGATATGTTTTAGAAAAATACCTTAGCAGAATCTTTTCTGTCATCAGACTTTGATATTTTGGTTTTTCTAAATAGGAATTGAGATTTTTCAAATTATTTCATTAAATATTTTTGATTTTCCCAATTGCTGAGTTTAATTTTATAAATATATATGGGTGTGTTATATATATATTCATGTATATATGTGTGTAGGAGTGTGCATGTGTGTTTATGTGAAACCATACATGAGTGTGTGTGTGGTTTCTTGACTCTCACCGAAGTTACTAAAGCATTTTCATCTATTTAATATCTTATTTCTACATCCTTAGGTGTTTTCTCTTTCCTAGTTTCATTCTTTCTTCATTATTGACATTATTTCTTTAATATGTATAAGTAAATACAGCGTATTTCTCTTCTTTTATTCCTGAGTCTTCACTTTCAGACTCAATTGAACATCAGTTTGAGATTTCCTCAATTGTCAGCACTTCACTTGCTCCCATTAGTTACATATTTCCCATAAATTTCTCACTATTTTATCAACCTCTAACACTTGTCTGTTTGTTTAGAGTTCTTTTTAGCATTTATTTTCTAATTTCAATGAAATTTCAGGGGAGGACATAAGAAGACGGTATATGCAATCAGTAGACTGAATTAGATGTCTATTTCCTTTTTAACTTAAAAAATAAAAGAATAAAACAAGTCCTAGTCCACTGAGAGAAAGAATTTATTCATGTAAATTTATTCCCCTCATCTTGGACTTTAATTATCTGATATATTTCAGGAAATAATGTCATAACTTGATTCCCTCTACTCTCCAATAGCTCTGTAATTGTCTGTTACACATTAGTTTGTGATGTTTTATCAGGAGATTGAATGCTGATGCAAAGCAGGGTCTTTTATGTGGTCAGTAATCCACTAATTGACTAAATATAATTGAGAACCCACTCTGTGTCAGACACTGTACTACCATCTCATTTCTACCATCTCATAGCTGTTCTTGCCCTGGGATCATACTTCTTTATTTCCATTTTATCATCTTAAGGTCCATTTATTATTGTTTTAAAAAGCAACATGACTACTTACCTTTCTTAAAATTCAGATAACCTGTGACTCTTTCCTTAAGATATCATTGTTTAAATTATTATGTATTATTCTTATATATTACCTGGATCTAAGTGACGTATTTGAAACTTTCTGCATCACGGCTAAGATGTTTTCTTTAAAGCTTCTGAGTTCTAACTTGCAGAATTTTGACTTCAGCTACAGATGTGGGAACACATATGATTGGGATTACTTTTTCTTGCTTGTTTGCTTTTTTTTCCTTTTTCTTTTTTTTTTTCGGTGTTAGGGTTTGATATAACTTCATTGATTTTAATTATGTATGTTATTTTCTCCCTACTCCATCTGGCAGAACTGAACTGTAAAATTGAAACCAGAAGGTTGCAAATCTCAGTTAGTTCATGAAACTTAATTGTCAGTGTTAGCTTTGTGACCAACCATTGTTATATGTGTTTTGTTACGAAGCCTCAAGAAGGCTTCAAAAGCTTTGGCACAGCCCTTAGTCACAGTCAATCAATTATTCCACTTTGCAGGTGCTTGATTTTCCAGCAGACAGCAGTTGCACATCAGGTTTGAAAGGTGGGCAAACATGTTCATGAATATTTGTAAGTTTATTTTTCTTTACTGTCACAGACACATCTGTTAGATGGGATTTCTGTAATATGTCTCTCAAAGATTGCTAAGATTTGTTTTTAACTGGGTCTTTTAAAAATATTTTGTCACACATGACTTATGGAGAAATCATTAGCGAGCATAAAACACCGCCTTTGTTTTACACGGTGGATGTATTGTAATAATATTCTATCAAGTTAATTACCTGAGACACTAAGAATTGTATTTTAAACGTATAATAAAATTGATTTGGTGTTTTGCTATATCCTGGAGAGATTTTCTTGCTTAAAGTACTATCGTAAGTAGCGTTCTTGATAAATTTCGAAAGAAAGGAGGTAATCAAACTGCATGCTTCACATGAAGATGCTGGTTCCATCACTGTGTGAGAACTGGTCTGCGTGATACTGCTGCAAACATTCCTATGCTAATTTCAGGTAATTGACTCATGATTTTGATGAAACTGAAAGGTAAGACTCCTTTTACCTCCTCATGTTAATAGAGTAGAAATTGGAAGGTTCTGGTGGCTCAGCACCAAAGAATCCACCTGCCATTGCAGGAGATGCAGGAAACACGGGTTCGACCCCTGGGTTGGGACGATCTCCTGGAGAAGGAAGTGCCAACCCACTCCAGTATCCTTGCCTGGGGAATTCCATGGACAGAGGAGCCTGGCAGGCTACAGTCCTTGGGTTTGCAGAGAGTTGGACATGACTGAGTGACTAAACAGCAAGCAACAATGTAGCTTTGCAAGGAAAACGGTCTCGCCTAATGGACGATTCACAGAGAAAATGGCGTTCTATGAGATATTTCTGTTGATGAATGGGTGACAAAAAGAGTTTCCTTCAACATTTTGGTGTCTAACTGATGGTCTCCCTCTCGTGGAGAGCACACAAAACGGGTGCTTTTGTCTTAATTCCGACTAGTTGCTTTGACTTGGTGGTGGTTACACAGGGGGATTGGATTCAGGAGAACTCCATTCTGTCCTTGGAGTTCTTCTGAGCCAGGAGATCCCAGAGGTGTGGCTTTTTATTCCAGTGCCTAGGGCCCTGAAATAAAGCTTGTTTCCAGGTAAACATAATTTCTTGGAAAGGCCGACTAGCGTAGCTGCTCAGAACACAGATATGGAGCTGAAGTGTGGGCGCAGAGGCCCAGCTCTGCCACTTCCCAGCTTTGGGTCTTGGGAACACAGCTTAATATACCAATGCTTCACTTCGTCATCCCACAATGATACCAACAAAGGTTCCCCCACACTATTGCTGAGAATGTTAAATGATCAGTATTTCCAAAGCTCTAGAACAGTGTATAGAATAAAGACTGTATGGTTTTGACATATTACGCTTTTTTAGACTGATTCAGGATATTAATTTTAAATTTGCCTATCATATTAAAACTTTGCTCCTTGGCTTTTTCATGGAAAGGCATTTTACTTTAAATATAGCAGTGTGTACCTGTCAATCCTAAATTCCCAACCTATCTCTTTCCCCACCCTGCACCCACCCCTGTTAACCTAAGTTTGTTCTCTAACTCTGTGAGTCTGTTTCTGTTCTGAAAATAAGTTGATTGCCATCATGTTTTAAATATTCTGCATATAAGTGATATCATATGATAGTTTGTCTGATTTACTTCATTTAAGTTCAGTCGCTCAGTCATGTCTGACTCTTTGTGACTCCATGGACTGCAGCACGCCAGGCCTCACTGTCCATCACCAAATTTCGGACCTCACTCAAACTCATGTCCATTGAGTCGGTGATGCCATCCAACCATCTCATCCTCTGTCATCCCCTTCTCTTCCCACCTTCAATCTTTCCCAGCATCAGGGTCTTTTCTAATGAGTCAGTTCTTTGCATCATGTGGCCAAAGTATTGGAATTTCAACTTCAACATCAGTCCTTCCAATGAACACTGAGGACTGATTTCCTTTAGGATGGACTGGTTGGATCTCCTTGGAGTCCAAAGGACTTTCAAGAGAATTCTCCAACACCACAGTTCAAAAGCATAAATTCTTTGGTGCTCAGCTTTCTTTATAGTCCAACTCTCACATCCATACATGACTACTCAAAAAACCATAACCTTAACTAGACAGACTTTTCTTGGCAAAGTAATGTCTCTGCTTTTTAATATGCTGTCTAGGTTGGTCATAGCTTTTCTTCCAAGGAGTAAGTGTCTTTTAATTTCATGGCTGCAGTCACCATCTGCAGTGATTTTGGAGCCCCCCAAAATAAAGTCTGCCACTGTTTTCACTGTTTCTCCATCTATTTGTCATGAAGTGATGGGACCAGATGCCACGATCTTAGTTTTCTGAATGTTAAGTTTTAAGCCAACTTTTTCACTCTCCTCTTTCACTTTCATCAAGAGGCTTTTGAGTTCCTCTTCACTTTCTGCCATAAGGGTGGTGTCACCTGCATATCTGAGATTATTTATATCTCTCCTTGCAATCTTGATTCCAGCTTGTGCTTCATCCAGCCCAGTGTTTCTCATGATGTACTCTGCATATAAGTTAAATAAGCAGGGTGACAATATACAACCTTGACATATTCCTTTTCCTATTTGGAACCAGTCTGTTGTTCCATGTCCGGTTCTAACTGTTGCTTCCTGACCTGCATACAGGTTTCTCAAGAGGCAGGTCAGGTGGTCTGGTATTCCCATCTCTTTCAGAATTTTCCACAGTTTGTTGTGATCCACACAGTCATAGGCTTTGACATAGTCAATAAAGCAGAAGTAGATGTTTCTCTGGAACTCTCTTGCTTTTTTGATGGTCCAATGGATGTTGGCAGTTTGATCTCTGTTTCCTCTGCCTTCTCTAAATCCAGCTTGAACATATGGAAGCTCATGGTTCACGCACTGCTGAAGCCTGGCTTGGAGAATTTTGAGCATGACTTTACTAGCGTGTGAGATGAGTGCAATTGTGCGGTAGTTTGAGCATTCTTTGGCATTGCCTTTCTTAGGGATTGGAACGAAAACTGACCTTTTCCAGTCCTGCGGCCACTGCTGAGTTTTCCAAATCTGCTGGCATAGTGAGTGCAGCACTTTCACAGCATTGTCTTTCAGGATTTGAAATAGCTCACCTGGAATTCCATCACCTCCACTAGCTTTGTTCGTAGTGATGCTTTCTAGGGCCCACTTGACTTCGCATTCCAGGATGTCTGGCT